>NC_055680.1:11301667-11603564 GCF_017976325.1 Chelmon rostratus | reverse complement strand
ATATTTTATTTTATCCACTCAGAGCAACTGAAGTGTGCTCAACAATTGTATATGTTTGGGATCTCATGGCCCTTTAAATTAAGATTAAGGAAAAGATTGTAATCTTGGTAAACAGCTGATGTTGTCGGTGGCTTTAATCTTAATACAGGTAGCCTTTGTCTGTCTTTTCAATCGTTTTATAATTGGCAAATAGCCAATTAAAGTTTATCATACCCAGGGAAATCTCCCTAACACACCCACATGGCCTTTACTCGTATTAGAGACACATTATTTGTAATTTCCCCTGTTCCCCAGTTAATCTAAACTCAAAAACTCCCTGTTTACCTGTTGTCTTGATCAATTCAGCATAACCTCTATTTCCACAACACTAATTCGAGCAGTACAGCAACAGTCATTCCACTTCGCCCCTTTCGCTGAACGACGTTACACCGTCATGACTGATACTTGACACTTCCTCACGCCGCCTTGCCTTTATAGATCAGCTTTAACATGAAAAAAAGATCAAGAAGTTTGCAGGTTTGTTGACGGTAGCGTAGCAACGATCAGGAGTACAGCAAAGAGGAAACAAGCGGGGGTTAACTGGAGTGTGAAAGCACTCTTTCTGCTTGAAGAAAAGAAAGTCAGAGCAGCAGAGTGGCTGTTGTTTCACTGATTCAATTAGTGCTGCAGAAATGCACATTAAACTAAATGTGCCACGTGAGCTGCTGTAGCAGGCCGCGCATAATTCCACCACCATTACTGTTATTTTTACCTGGCCTTTTATTTGTTCATGTTAGCCTGGCCATTATTTCAGCAGGCATTTATGAGAATTCACAATAATCCACTCAAGCTCTCTTTTAGACTGATGTCGCTGTTTGTTCCTGATTGTTCATCGTATGTGCATCCTTTATCGTTCTTTATGGAATGTGCAGATCTTTTTGTACAACTAACAACACATCTGTGAGAGTTTATAAAACTTGAGGTTGTTATGTTTGACGCTGGGTGGCCATACAAGGAACTTGACCCCTCAACGTACTTGCAAAGGGAAAAAAAAGACGTGCAAAAGACTGAAGGATAAGTTAAATAATGCAAAAATATGAAAAGAACAATATATACAAAGAATGGTGAGGCAATATATAATACATAAAAATGAATAATCCCAAGCCATTGGCTCATGTTCGACTGGTGACCCACTGGTGTTAACCCAGTGCTGCTTGTGTGCTTTGAGTTTCTGTGTGTTTAGTTCACAGTTTTGGCCCAAGAACAGAATAAATGTAGAAAGAAACGTTTCCATGCGTTACACACAGATGGATGTGCAGGAGACTGATAGCGTTCAGGTGTTGCAGAGCGAGATGTGTGATCTCACACTGATGGAGGTGACACCTGACAGCCTGGGTGCTGTTTTTATCCTTTTCGTGACTTCTACTCTTTATACCTCACAATAACGAGGCTAAGATTTGAAAGACCTAAGATAAGAGATAAAATTCAGCCCAAATGATCTCCAGCTTTCTCCGCTTGGATGCACAAAGAGTTAATGTTGGTATAAGTTTAAAAAACATCGTGCAGAAATAATGTGGCGTCTTCAAGCTTTCTCGACTGTCAGGCGAGTTTTTTTTCCACCAGGCTCTGTTTGTGAAAGCAAGAGACAAGCATTATTAGCTGCAAACCATAATCCCTGCCGCAGACATGAGCAAAAATACATTTTAAAAACATCTATAAGCTCATTATCTTTTGAGTGTCAATGGGAATTGGAAATCGTCTGGATGAGCAGCAGGTTCACACGCAGCAGTGTGATGTTTGACGCTGATGCGCCACAGATATCTATTTTCCGTGCAGCGAGCTCCATTTCAGCTCACGACACATTCTCTCTCTCTTTTTTTTAACCTTTATCTTTCTCCTCCTTTTCTTTCCATCTCATATCTAACACTAATCGGCCCCTCCACCGTGCACGCCTCCTGAAAAAAAAAAAAAAAATCTGCTTTGAGCCATGCCGCTGAAGTGAAGGCTGCTGGATAACTTGCATTTCTTTATCAGGTGAAAGCAATAATTGGGTGGGAAAACAACAATGTAAACATAAACAAACAGCTTATGCGCCTCAAGGCTGCCGACGATGCGGATGGCCGACTATTTCTGCCTGAAGTTGACTTCAAGATCAATTATTAAGCTGCAAAGGGTGTTCGGCACAAACTCCTGCAAACGCCTTGGACAGCTGAATCACAGCATAAGCCATTAAAGTATTGTCCAGTCACCTGCACAGTCTGGGGCCACATTACAATGAAAGTTCATTTAATTTGCACTTCACTTGCAGACTGTAAAGCGTGTTCATCCATCACTGAAGGACAATGTTGCTCACAAGTGTGCTCTGAAGTTTCAGGTGCTTGAACAGCTATTTTACTGGCTGGTTTGATTTGTCGACGAGCTTATTTTCCACTCGCAGGCGAACTGAACTGAAAAACGCTGGAAAAACAGGGCAGAAGATCCTGGAATAACTGGGCCCCAAAGCGTTTCCAGAGTACTCTGGGATGGGCTTTTGTCAGGGAGGACATGTCACAGTAAATATACGCTTTGAATAAAGAATGAATGGCTGTGTTCCATTTAGCTGCTGTATTGTTCACGGTGCCTCACTGTCATGACTTACTGAGACGCTTGAACAGTGCAGAGCCATTGTTCATATTCTTACTAACACGTCTGCTTTTCCTGTGTGACAAGTCAAAATACTTGCTGTGAAAAAGACTGATACCTGCGGAACAAGGCCTGACTGACAAAGGTGGTGATTTAAACAGTATTAATATCTTTTATTGAGTACTCGTTTTAAATTTCATTTCCAGCCTGTGGCTTTGTGGTAATGATGCCCAATCTCCATGTTTTCTAAACTTGTATCTGAATACAGTTTAGATGAGAGTTAATACACGTTTCTTGACACCAGGGTTGCCCAAAGTGAGGCCCACAGGCCAAAGTTGGCCCATTACAAGGACTGCTTATATATCTCATAATAAATAAAATCCCTGTTTATGCTTTATTTTTGTGAGGTAGCACGGTTCAAATATGTAGGATCCCTAAATCATCAATTATTTGGCAGTTACACTTTCTGCAGGAAGTCATTTAATTAACGGAACTTGGGACCATTTTGCATCTTAACAATGCAACAGTCTAGTAGTAGTAGTAATAGTAGTATTTTATAATGCAAAATTGCTGTTGGCCCGTGGCCCACCATTAAGTTTCAGTTTTGGCCCTCCAATGGAAAAAGTTTGGGCCCCACTGGTTTACACTGAGCGACATGTATGTATATAAGATATATGATCATATAAGATAAAACTTTATTGGTCCTACGCTGTGGAACCTTGAACCTTGAATTATGCTGTTGACAGCAGTAAGAGCAAGTATAAAGAACAAAGAGGGAGACGTAGAAGGATGGCTCAGTTTCTCAATGGAAAATTTTGGAAGTGCACATGGTAGGATAGGGATAAGAAAAATACAGTACAGTACAGTAGAGAAGATGTAGCTCAGTAGAAATAATAATATAAGCACAGTCAGAAAATATGTAATACTGCACAGGATATTTGCACAGATGTAGTGGATATTAGTAAAATTTTAAACGCAGTAAATCAATCAAATCAATCAGCCAGATCATAAATCTGACTGCAATCCATCTCAGTTTTCCAGGACTACAGGCAAATCAGGGTCGGACAGTATTTCTCAAGCTGTTTGGCAACTGCCAAAAATGCAAGAAGAATAATAACTTGTGCACTTTAGCAGCTCAATTACAAAAAAAAAACACTTTCAGATTAGATTAGACAGCTTTATTAATCCCCAGCGGGGAAACTCATTTGCCACCAAATCAGCTCACACAGACAACAAACAGCACACACGCTGTATTCACAACAGCACAGCTAATAAATAACACCATCAAGAGTCATCTGAGACATGACGAGCAGCTGAAACATCCTGTGATCGCTTCCACAGGTAACGAACGACCACCCGTAAACTTAAAAACGCATATTCATGACGTCACACATAACGTTCCTTTCACCTGCATACATTCTGCGGCTGAACTGATCAGGGGCCAGCTGAGGCCACCACTGCTCAGCGGAGGTGCTTCGCCGCTTTAATGAGGCGGGGAGTGTGACAGCTATGATGCTTATGATGGGGGCGGCCCCCTCGGAGGCATATGTTCTTGTTGGACACGTCTACACTGACTCGCTTTGTGATTGATGATCTGACAGCTGTCTGATCCACCCAAGACACATGAAGTGAGTACAGTAAGTGCAAACGGCGTGCGGCATGCAAACACATTTGGGTGAGTAGATGCAGTTTGTGGAGGACTTTACCCTTTGAACTCTCTGAACTGATCAAAGCTTTCGATCCTGCAATAAGCTCACATATTTTGCATTTCTTGATCAGAGCCAAAACATGTGGGTATTTTTCCAGTGTGATGGGAAAGATTGAATAATCTTCGAAGCACATCACCTCCTGATCAAAAAAAGCTGGGACGCCAGTAAAACGACGCTGGCGTCAGTCAAAGGTTTCACAAAGTGTTCCTGAGCCCATGTAGTAACATACTTTATCCAATCATGTGTTCACAAAGTGGTGAACCTCGCTCCATCCTCGCTTGTGAACGACTGAACCTTTCCAGGATGCTCCTTTCATACCCAATCATGATACTATCACCTGTTACCAATCAACCTGTTTACCTGTGGAATGATCCAAACAGGTGTTTTTGGAGCGTTCATCTTTCCCAGTCTTTTGTTGCTCCTGTTCCAACTGGTTTGAAACGTGTTGCTGCATCAAATTCAGAATAAGCAGATATTTACAAAAATCAATGAAGTTCATGAGGCCAAACATTAAATAAATTGTCTTTGTGTTGTTTTCAGTTGAGTACATGTCAAGAAAAGGATTAACAAGTTTTCACATTTGGTTTTATATGTTTTACACAGTCTCCCAACTTTTTAGGATTCGGGGTTGTATCACTAATTTGCCAACATCCATTTGCATTAAGTAGCTTGAACACAACAATGGATTTCATTACAGCTCTGATAGGAGAGCAAAGACAGGGGGATAAGAAACAGCGAGTTTGCAATCTGCCACATTAAAGTCGGAACAGAAGTGATGGAGTGAAACAAAACAAGTCGCAGAAACTTCAACACAAAGGAGCGACGGAACCGCTGAAACAGTAAGCCTTTTAAAGTCTGCCAGTCGTGTCTGCTTGACTGCAAGTTAAGCCACTTTATCATGACAACAGCACTCAGCTGAGGTCAGAGGTCACCGCCGCATCGTCCGCGCTGTTGCACTCCGCTCCACCCTGCTCCGAGGGCGCAGGGGGAAATGCATACGATGCCACCACCGGGCTAAAGCGTGCCAATTACTGTGTTGAATTCCTCCAGCCAATGAATCCGAACGGGCGTGCGCTCTTTGAAAGTGGATTTTGTCGAAAGGAAAAAAAGTGCAGGGAAAGCTTTGTGCCGCGCCAAACGTAAAGAGGCAATTGCAGTGAGCAGCGGATGGTGCATGTTAATTACAACCTTTGCCTAATGTTTGTAAAACACAAGCCAGTGTTCCATTTGTCTGCCAGTTACCCGATAACACCGCGAGGTGCACATATACACGGGACCCCAGCTCACTGTTCAGAATGCTTAACGAGTTGAACATCACATCAGACATCAGACACAAAAGAACTGCGCTCCTACAATTACTAATTCATGAATTTCTTTGCTCAGGGTGTAATTTCATTATTTGTTGTGAACACCCTTTGTTTGGCTGTGACAAAACAACAGCGCGGCGCATGCGTGCGGACTTTTAACGGCGCTTGCACGGCGGCGGTTTCGGTGTGGCGGCTGTTAGGACGTGACGGTAGGCATTTCCAACGAGCAAAAGCCACAGAATGCTAATCGCAGAGTTTTTTTCCCCACATTAGTGCCAGTGACAATGTAGTCATAGTAACACTGGCAGCGAGGCAGAAGCTCACAGTTTCTGTCAGTATGAATGATTCAGCCTAACTTCTAGTAGGCGAGTTGGAAATGAGACATTTTTCACAAAATATGCATAAATACAAATGTATCTGCCCTGCAATGAAGGTATACCTCTACAAGGGAATGCAGTAAATCTATCATGATCAGTTTTGCCTTGCTCTTGGTGTTAGACTGCATTATATTGAGACAGGGCTCTGATTTTCTAAAAAGTTTTGTGCACAAAATATAAGAAATGCTCTAAAAAGTTGAGTCTGAAGTGGATTTATGAGCAACCAACAAGCAATCACAGTTCACTAATGTATCAGAGAACGGTTATTCAGGAGAACAAAGTCCTGCATCTTGTTTGTTTGGAGAGCTAATTTATTTTTGCTGCGTGGATTCATTGTATTATGCTTCTGCTCAGGTGTCAGAGTTTTAAAAAAAGAAAAACGTGGCGAGTCTTGTGAGTTTTTCGGAAGAGGCTTCACTTCTTTTCGCCATGTGGACTCTTGCGTGGCTGCTTCCTGCCAACCATCCTCTGTCTGCAGCTTGTCATGCCCAATTTGTGCAACTCCCATGTAGTTAAGTACTGAGCATGTCACTGCCACTGTCTGCAATATCTCTCCCCAGGGCGCACACACACATACACACACATACACACACAGACCACTAGCATCATGAACAAAGGTAAGAGGACAAAGCAAAGCAGACACACACAAGAGACCACACACACACTGAAAGGAAATATCAAACACCACAACAAACCATTCACACACAGGCACACACGAGCTTTTCACCCTCTCGCTGGAAAACAGGAAGCGTTTTGCGCCCGGGCACAGCGGATTGTGATGCAAATATATGACAGCGCTGGCTGAGCGTTTGCCCATAGGTTGACAAGAACAAACGCGATATGGAGATTCTCCCTCATTCGGCTTCACCTAGAAAGCCAAGGGCAAATGGAAATGGTTTAGCGGGGCGTATCGGCCCCAGCGTAACCCTGGCAGGGAGCTTGGGTCTCCTCTTTAATTAATGAGCGCCCGTGTTTTGGAATGTAAATACGCAACTAAGCAGACAGACTGTGCAGTAAAGTGAGGGGGCCTGACCGCGGGAATATGCATACATTTGACTGTCTATTAGATTTGAATTTCCTGTCATCGTGTGCATGATATCATTGATTCTCGATCAAGTGGCACGATGTGGGCTATCAGGCAGATCTTAGCTGCTGCCTTGATCCAGCCCTGTTTAATGTGTATTCAGGAATATTTTCTCTCTCAGTTACTGGCGGGTTTTGTCACTTTTCAAACGCCGGGTCCTCAGTTTCACACAGAAGTCTCATTTCTAGCAAGCGAGTGTTGATTTTTCCAGCTGAAATGACAACCACCGCCGGCGCATTTCATGAGCCGTAGCTACATTGCTAATTAAGCTAACATTAGCCACAGGAGCTGGTTGAAAATGCTGCCTGCGGCTGAGTTTTTAATGTTCCAGACTGACTTGTTTTAAAAGGGGAATCTTAAATAAGGGATCTTAGACATGCTCTCAACCGCTACATGATAGTCTTGCTAAAAGAATAAGGCTAAAGCTAGGCTACATGTCCCATTCAGCACTCTCATCAGTTAATGATCCACGCTATTCTTGCATAACAGTGTGGCGCTAATCATTGCATCATAAGTACGATGGAGAAAACGTAAGATTAGACTGTTATTAGACTGTCTCTCTAATATAACCCTGCTAAGAGGCTTAGCTAACATGCTTTCAAATAATATGGAGTCTAGCCTGCTACCCCAGAGAATAATGTAGGTAATTAAATGCTTCTCGGCCTTTGAAATAATGCTTACGACTGTATGTAGTCAGCTAATGAGCCTGGCATGCTAACGACTGCAGCATACGTTGAAGTGCATTAGCGTTTTCTGTGCTTTTGCTCTTGAGATTTTTGTTTTTAGCCTTTTCCAAACACAGAAAGGTCTTTAAATGCCATGTATGGCTCATCCTACAGTCCCTTGCTCCTCTACCATGTGGCGCAGCGCTGGTTGCTAAGCTGTGATTGCACAGTCGCTGTTGGGGGGAAGGGTTTAGCGAACGTTCAGTTATAGGACTGCCTTGTTCTCCACACTGAACTGCAACCAATGCAAAAAAAAAAAAGAGGCATTAAGATCCATAAGATAATCATTTGAGTTAGGCAAATATAATAAATGGCATGGCTGAGGTCGTGATTACCAAATCCAGTGCACAAATATGGTTATTAAAGCTCATCAGTGTGATGGGGTAAATCCCAGTTCTCATCTGTGAGACACTGTAAGGCTGTTGCATTAAATAAAAGCATGAGTCATATCCAGTGGAGCATCACTCTGTGGGTTTGAGCGATGATGACTTCCCCTTGAGGCTTATGGATCTCCGTCCACGGATAGAAGTTGACTGCGTGCATTAACGTTGTTTAAGAAATGCAACATCACACAAAGCTGCTGATGAAGACTTTCCCGCTCCTGTTTGGTCAGCAGAAATCGAAACGTGGGCCCTGAATGTAATGTGTCAAAATGAGACTGAATTATGGATCATCAGTACCAGGCTTTTAATGCACTGCAGCCTGAGCCAAATGAAAAGTGATCGCTTTTCGCTGAGGGACTTTTACAACATTTAATGACTTAAAAAAGATTGTTGGTGGCCCTTTGGAGGCAACGAAGATCCTAATGGAGGCGTGAGATGGCCCAGGGGTGAAAGTAGATGTTAGAGAGCAGTGTTCATAGTGTCTTTTTCAGTGGGAAAACAAAAAGTAAGGCTCACAACGATGAACTTTAGAAGACATTTATAGGTTATTTGTGTGTGTGTGTGTGTGTGTTTGTTCAAGCAATTCTGCCTCTAGCACAGTTCTGTAAAAAAACGGCTCTTTATTATCCCATGTAAATAAGCAGAATGCTTTCTGCAGAGGCAATAATATTTGCTGAATATCTACAAAAACAACAATAGTCCCCTGTGCCGTATCCCTGTGAAACACATTTATTTATAAAATGATGATAATACAACTGTGAAGACAGGAAGCCAGAAGCCAATTATTTATCCCAGTGCGGAAAATGACCCTCCGCGGTCAAACAGGTAAACTGATGAGGTCAATCGCTCTCTTGGAGCTTTCAAAAGGTGCTAAACGGGCTCAGAGAAGGGAGAAATTAAAAGTGGAGAGAAAGGTGGGTTGTTGTTTTTTTTTACAAGTCAGCAAGTCCCTGAGCTTCAGCCGAGGACTCTGGGGCCCAGCGCGCATCACCAAGAAGCTTACTAATGAGGCCAATCCTGCTATCCCAGGCAGAGCCCCCCAAAAACACCCAAACCAGCACTCTTCAACTTATTTCTGTGTGGCTTTTTTTTAGGGTATTCCTGCAGGGAATGGATGCCCCTTACCCAGTGTTCTCATTTGGCCGGCCAAACAAGGGCCACTTTAATGAGGTTGTATGTGGTTCAGCATTTTATTTTTTTTTACATTTATTGTCAGTTTCAACATGCTCTCGATCGCATGCTGCCCGAAATTCTTAAGTAAGATTGCCGTCATCATTAAATCCCAAATTAGAGTGACAGAGGGAGGGAGGGAGCTATTATTAGGATGTGCAATGACAGTGAGTGACATCTACCGTCCTGATAACCAATCAGGGCTTTTCAGCAAAATGTCCGCTTAATGATTAGCCCAAGTCAATTTTTTTGTATTATTTTTGAAAAAACAACTCAACCCAACAAAAACTTTCCCCTTCAAATCAATATTGTCTCAAGTAATGAGCTGTCAATTGGATTAGCCCATCTGGCAGCAGCGGGGAGAACATGTTCCAGTGTGCCCGTTGGCATGTACATCCTCTGAATGTCAACTAGGTTCAGATTGCTGCAACTGGGTGATCAACTCATTAGATACAGGATAATGGACACATTCTGAGCAAAGATGGTGATGGGCAAGACCGCCTCCGAGTGCCAGTCAAGGCTGTCTGCCGGTTCTTCCTTCCTACAGTATCCGCCTGCCTGCTCTTCTGGAAATGACGTCCTGATAGACATGAGTTATATTGGCAGATGCCTGTGTGAGCGACTTTCCCCGACTGTTGTCACGCCATTGCTCTTGTGTATCTGTTGTGTGGCATGCAGAAAACTGACTTTTAATTAGAAATCATTTTAGTGTTTTTAGATGGTGTGTCGTTGAGATCAGAACGAAGGCCGAGTTCAAAGTTACTCATTCGTTTCAGAGAAAAGACCAACATCTGCAACATCTACGCAGGTACAAAAAGACACATAACAAGCCTCCAGCATGTCACTGTCTTTGAATTGAGAGAAAAAAAGTGGAAAGTTTAACACAAATATTATTATTACAATTACATTAATGAGATAATGTTTCAAAACAACTTAATTTGATGAGTTGTGTTAAAAATCAGTTGCACATCTCATCAGCTAATCAGTTCCTGACTGACCTCATGATTAAATGTTCTGAGCGTGATAATAATAACTTTCAGTGCGAGCAGCCTGTCCCGTGACCCAGCGTCAACAATAGATTCAATAGCATTGCCTGTGAGAGTTTACAGCATGAAGGAGTCTGCTAGAAAGCAACGTTTAAAGGTTGGTTTTCCTCAGAATATGTGGCAAACTTTGTGACTTTGGATAAAATCACAGCTAAAGTCTTTCAATGTGCTGAGGCTTGAGACTATTGTCCGCCGGCAGAATGCAAAGAGGTCGTGTTCCTCTCCTCATTTACATCCATAACACAAACAGGAGTCGAGCTGGTTTTTTTTTTTTTGCATTACTACTCAACTATCGTGCTTTCAGAGGCGATTTCTTGTGTTGCTAAATGAAGAGCTGCTGAAAATGGACCAGAAGATGTTTGAAAACTGGGAGAAACGGCGCCACAACAGAGCACACCGGGATCGCAGCGTGCAATCTGAATTCTCTCGGGCAAACGGAGAGGGAGGGGAAAGTGGGGTCACCTGGAGACCTCATTGGTGTCCTTCAAACTCCCACCGCACCTCTAGAGACCATTTAAAAAAACAAACCCGGTGCGCTCTGATAAACTGCACGGAGTCGATTAACTCATCGATGTCGATGAATCTATTTCGCACCAGTCGCTCTGCGTTAAAGGAGGTTTTTATTTCATAAAGCTTCAGGGTTCTTATTGGTTTTAGACTTGGCTGAGATGCGGGAACAGCAACAGTGCATCTAATAATAACAGGGCCTAAAAATACACAGGTAAATCTCTCCTCGGTAACCGCAGGGACCCGGCTTCACCGTCCACCGAGGGAGCTCGCTGACTAATGAAGTTGGGAAGCTTAGAGCAATTAGACACATCAAAGCTCGAATCTGAAAATTAATTAGGCTCTCCTCTCTTTCGGAAGGAGCATCCGCTCATGCAGCAGCTAATTAGCATACTGTCATCAAAACACGCAGGTGCCCGTGTTGTTGCTGCTAAGAACACTTTGAGGAACGGGTGCTTATCGCGTATTTTGGACAATCAAAAGAGGGGAACGATCAAAACAGACAAAACACAGGCCCGTCAGAGTCCGAGGAAAAGCTCAGCTGTGAAAACAGGTAGAGTCGCATGAGGTTTTATTACTCGAGCCTCCTGTGGATTGACTGACTCGTCAGTGTGTGAATTTAATGTGCTGTGAAGGTCTCGGTCAGCCTTGACGTGTGTTTGGAAGCACTTAGAGTCCGGGCGGGTTATCTCTCCTCGCGGATGATGCACAACATGCAACTCCTCGCGTTCCTGGTTTGTTCGACTGCGCGTCAGACGCCGCCTCGCGCCTGGGTGCGCCACATCAAAAGGGACTTAGGGTCTCTTGTTAACTTTTAATGTCAGGAAGAAGCGCTGACATCCACTGAGCTCGGGCGGTCGTCCTCAGAACTTCATTAGCCACCCCGATCCGGTTTTGCTGTGTGAAGTCACATCAAAGCCTGGGCAATCACATGCTCGTTCACACTAATGAAGAGCCCCTTCAAACACAAGTGCTCATTATTAACGACACCTGATTTTTAAATGCGAGGCGCTTTATGGAAATTTTACTTTTCCCCCCTTTTTTTCAGCCCTGTGCTAGACGGCTGTGTAAATTTACTCGTTTTAGATCAGCTGGGGGAGAATTTAGAGTTATGGTATGTCGGATATTTTTTTTAGATTTCATTGTTTGAGCCCACTTTGCGATGACAAAATAGGCAAATAATGCATAGCTTCACATTGATCTGTTATATGACAGTAATCAGGGCTTCTTAACCTGTTTCCTCATGGTAATATATTAATAATTTCCCTCAGCCACTCTGCTGTGAAAATTAATGTAGCCCAGTATGTTTTCCCTTTAGGCTGCACTTTGATTAATGAGCCTGGTTCATTCTACGCTTCTACGCTTTAACGGGGAAAACGCATCCCAACAAAGTTCTGAAAGTTCACCAACTATCCACGTCCATCACTCCTGCGCAAGTGGATCACGGCGAAATTCGGGAGAGCGAGCATTCAAACAGTCGGGATCCTCTCTTTGAGGCGGTAATGACTCAAACTCGGGAGGTAAAAGGAACTGAAGCACAATTCGGGTTTTACAAATCAACACAGCGGAGGCCCACAGGAAAACAAAGTTCAAACTCAGGGTGGGAGATAAATCCCAGCTGTAGACAAAGCCTATATTTCTG
Organism: Chelmon rostratus; assembly: GCF_017976325.1. Classification (NCBI taxonomy): domain Eukaryota; kingdom Metazoa; phylum Chordata; class Actinopteri; order Chaetodontiformes; family Chaetodontidae; genus Chelmon; species Chelmon rostratus. The sequence continues at coordinate 11,591,013 of NC_055680.1, read as the reverse complement.
TGTCCCTGCAGTTTTGCTCTAATCTGTCTCGCTCAGCCCTGTAAGCTATTAAAGGCCAGACAAAGGCAGTCCAGAGTTAAGCACCCTGCGGGGAGATCTTATTTACAGTGTAACTGCCACTTTGACTGCCTGCCACCTCTGTCTTGCTCCTGTGCTTCCTCGTTTTTCCCTCCGTCTACTATTTTCCTCCTCGCCCTCCCCCCACTCTCTCTTTCTCTTCTCATTCTTTTCCACTTCCATCTGCTGCAGTGGGCTTTTAATCTCAAGCAGCTGAAATTCCATCTTTCAGCTCAGCTCGCCAGCTCTGAAAGGCCCGGTGTTCAACTTCTTGTTTCTGACTTGGCGTTTAATGGAACTATTGTTCAGTTTGAGGCATATCCCATTAGGTGGGGCCCAGAGTCGAGAGAAACATAAGTAATGGGGGTCCGGCTCCAGCCATTTCTTTCAGACTCGCCGCCATTAAGAAGGTATTTTCCCATCCAGCTACACATCTCCACAGCACGCAGCAACAAGTGGAGGTTTGGTGCAACCTGATTGAAATCGTTACACCTGGCGGTCAGCATTCATGTCAACTCTGTTGCCTTCATCAGTCACATCCCAATAAAGTTTTACTTCCCACCGGTTGGAGGTGAAACTGGCTGCAAGTTTTCACTGCAAAATGTTCCCTGTGCTTTCAGATACAGGACATATGTGGAGGAAAATATTCAAACCCAGGCCAGAAGCAAAAAAAAAAAAAAAGAAAAAGAAAAAATCCATATTGTGACACTCAGCTTTTCTCCAAACTGTCAGCAAGAAAATATACCCGGGGAAGAATTCATCATTTGCATAGTGTGGTACCTCAAAACGGCCTGACACAAGTAATAAAAATGTATTAGCTTGCCAGGACATGGGGGGGCTGTGTTGTGCTGAGTGTGTTGCCTCGCAGTGCTGAATAAGCTAAGGCTACAAAACTTCCTCCTGGGTTCATGACACGATTCTACCAGGAATTGATCTTATAATTGTGAGACTGACACCTCGCGTGAGATGTTATTGCCGACACATCTCCCACCCAGGCCCACCTCGCTCCTCGCCGGCCTGAAATTGCTCTGTTGCTGCCGGGGCCCGGGGCTACAAACTCTCTGTTCGTAAACATTCCTGTTCAATCACTGCTGGAAAAATAAGGTTGTCATTGCGAGACGGTGTCACGGCAGCAGCACTGACAGGCAAGAATGTGTAAGTACTTTTGCTGGGAAAGTGATTTATGTATTTAGCATCAACCTGAGCAGTTCCCACAGGCAAAGTATCAGCACCAAAGGAAATAGTAATCACCTCTTAAGCCTCGTCTTCCAACATGCTCATTATCAGTGGATGTAAATAAGTCAATTAGCATTCAGACCATCGACTTGCAGCCGTGGCCCAGCTGAAATAGGTTCATTATTTTTCGCTTTCATTTGTATTCCAATAATAACTAATAAACAGGTTTCTCAAAGCAGTTTCTGGTATTTGTAGGGAACAGGGATTCAGCATTCGGTGCAGTGCTTGTTTTAAATGTTATTTCTTTTGGTCACGTCAACAGTGGCAAATTATGAAATGTTAACCAAGGTCGTCAACAATAATAGAAATTTCTTTACAGCTGAAATTATATTAGAAAAAAAACTTTTCTCAGGTTTTATTTATGGGTATTTATTTTCATCATTGGTTTATTGGAGGGGAGCAGAGAAATTGAACATGGGAATGATTTGACCTACGTATGCATGACACTCAATTACTCATTTAAAACTACAGAATGGCAAGAAAGTATAAATTATACAGCACAAATTACTAAACATTAAATAATAAACCACTTATTGCAAAAAACTGAATGCTTTTAAACCTTATACTGACTAAAAAAAAATCTGTACTAATGACTCTTAAGCCACTCACTGAAAAGCCACAGACTGCATTATACTACAGCACAATATCAAGGGACAGATGCTTATTGATGGGCCTTGACGAGAAGTTATGTCAACAGATCAAACTACAGCTCCGATGAACTACCTCAGGAAACTGCAGTTCTGCTCAGCAGGCCAAAGATTCAGCACATGGCGACAGGCTGAACACAACAAACTGCCCTGCATCCAAGACCGGGCGAACACGGACGAAACATAAATCGCGGTTGGGCGGCTTTTCAAAAAAAAGCATCTCCCGACTCTTTTATTTCTTCCACGCTTGAGACGTCCACGGTGGGCAAGGTCAGCCACCGAGTCACTGTTCAAACATCAGTCCCTCAAAGACTGGCGGCGAAGCACTCTGCCTCACCCTTATCCTGTCTTTCTGCTCCCTATGAATGAAGTGCACATAGAGGTGTGAAAGGTGCAAGCTGTTGAGGGCGTGTTTTAAAATTAAATAGCACGGATGTGGCCAAGAATGTTTCCTTTTAAAACTGTGACAGTGTTCTGTGATGCCCGAGGGGCCGCTTTTATATTTTGCTGAAAAACAAAACTGTATTTGGAGATGTGGCTGACAGCGAGGATGTCTCCTCGCTGCGTTTATTGAGAATTACTTAAATTAGGCAGTTTTTGACTGAGCAGAAAATGTAGGACAGACCACATAGTGGGTGATGTGTGGAGAGGTCAATTGCTGGGGAGGCACTGGCTGTTCTGAAAGCCAGATTTCACTCAAACGAAACCCTTGATGATAAAAAAACATTTTTTTTTAAACCACCAATACAACTCATGTTATGCCAAGTGCTGACTGCTGAGAGACCAGCACGTAACATACTTTACGACCATAAGGGAACATAATACACACCAAACACGTGTGAGCATGAAAATAAAAATTGTTTTATCTCCTGCGGCTTTGATATATTCATTTAAGACAAGCCACACACGCGGTAAGAATAAGCAGTCCAACTTATTGCCAGAAATATTACAAAGACGCCATTTATGGAGTGAATAAAGGAAATGCCACTGTCTGAAACTACATCTGAAACAAACACGACATGCTGGAAACTCTGCAAGCCCAACATAGTTTAAAAAAAAAGATGTCATGACTTGCAACCTGACTAAAATTACAATCAAAAATATTGCGTATCATGATTTTTCGAGAACAACCTCCAATAAACTCCAAGACAGAATCATTTATGCCTAATGATGGCAGCGGTCATAACACAGACATCAATATAGCCAGTATCTATATGCAAGATACATACTGGAGAGGTTCATTCATATGTATCCAACCACGCCTGCTCAGAGACAAACACATCAAACCCATTGCAGCGGTGTGAGAGTGGTCTGCAGTAGATCTAATTGCAAATGGTTTAGCAGCCACTTCCAGAATATTCAGCACACAAGTCCTGGCATGGCAGCCAAAATAGGCCCAGTCTTGGCATGGCAGCCAAGATATGGCCCTTTATGGCAGCAGAGAAACAACATAGCATCATGAACATAGAATAAAAAAGGCACTTACCTTTGTAGGTCTACCTGAAAAAGAAGTCCACACACAAAAAAACTCATTGCAGCGGTGTGAGAGTGGCCTGCAGTAGATCTAATTGCAATTGGTTTAGCAGCCACATGCAGAAAATTCAGCACAAAAGTTTAAGAGGTCACAGCAAGAATTAGCTAAATCATAGCACAGCAGCCAAAACAAGTTCTGTCCTGGCACGGCAGCCAAAATAGGCCCTTTACGGCGGCAGAGAAACAACACAGCATCATAAAGATAGAAAAAAAAAGACACTTACTGTTTGTTGGACTACCTGAAAAAGAAGCCTTTACACAAAAAAAACTCATTGCAGCAGTGTAAGAGTGGCCTGCAGTAGATCTAATTGCAATTGGTTTAGCAGCCACTTGCAGAAAATTCAGCACACAAGTTCAAGAGGTCACAGCAAGAATTAGTTCAATCATAGCAGATAAGCCAAATCAGGCCCAGTTATGGCACGGCAGCCAAATCAGGCCCAGTCTTAGCATGGCAGCCAAGATAGGCCCTTTATTGCAGCAGAAAAAACAACACAGCATCATAAACATAGAAAATAAAAATGACACTTACCGTTTGTAGGTCGACCTGAAAAATAAGCATTTACAGAAAAAACGCATTGCAGTTGCAAGTGGTTTAGCAGCCACTTCCAGGAATTTCAGCGCAGAAGTTGCACAACTGGGTGCAAAGTTAATGGAAAAGACACAAACAAACATGAAAAGATATGTTAGCACAAGGCAGCGTAAATTGTTCCAGAGTCGCATCCTGTACGTGCGAGTCAAACATTTTTAAACTAGCAGAATAAGAGACGGAACTAGAGGTGTCGGTAAGGTTTGATGTCAGTCTGAGCTGAGAGCTGTCACACACACACTCACACACACACACACAGTCAGTTTGTCAGGTCAGCTAGCTAGCACTGAGTCAATGTATTGGCTCTCAATGGAAAACAAACAAGTACTGCTTAAACAAGATGCATTCAAATCCAGAGAAATGGAGCAATGCAAAACATTTGCTTTGTGTTCATAAGGCACCTAATGAGGTCACAGCACCAATGGACCCAAAACGCAACACAAATGGTCTGGTATTTGTTAGGCAGCCACTGAAATTTACTTAAATACAGTGCAAACAGTATTTTAAAACTTAAACACAAGTGTCCAAACAGCACAGCGGCCTACAAATAACGTAACAGAAAACTGAAAACGAAATAAAACTGACACCTCATTGTTTGCAGGTGTGCCTCAGAACAAAACAACTGCCGACTCTTGAACCAACCAGACACATTTGCAGACAGACAAAACCAGCGAATGAGCGAGTCAGCAGTTCGGCTCGGCGGCCACTTAAAAAAACAGCTGCGCCAACTCAAGTTGACGACGTCGCAACAAGCAAAGGCCCAGGCAGCCGAAGCAACCATGGCCCGGACGCGGCACGGCAGCCTCCATGACACAAAATGGCAGCAGGAGACAGAGAGTGACTGGCTCGTTTCGAGACCCGGTCACCGAGTCGAGGCCCACTGACGGCCGGCAGCCAACAAAACTCGAGCAACACGACGTAGCACCAACTCAAAGCAAAGAAGAACTTACTATGTGTTGTTTTGCTTGAAGTCCATGCACGGCTCCTCTCACGTAAAGGTGTCTGGTGCCTTGTAGAAGTCCTTTTGCTCGGTCTCCTTCATCAGAGGACTGTGTATTTTAACAGTTTTAAAGTCAACATGATCATCTCCACTGGTTACAATGTTCAGCTCAGCCCAGCTTGTGTTTGAACAGTCTTCTTCCCTTCTTGCTGCTGATTTAACAAAGATGGCACCGGCCTCTCCTTGTGTAAAACATTTTCCCTCCAAAATTCAGTGCCAGAGACTCATGTTAATACTCGGGATAACAGTAGCTGGCTCTCTCAGGAACAAACTGTCGTGTACTCGGCCGCTGAATGTGGCAAAAATGTTTTCTCTGCCCTTTTTGACATGAATTGGTCAGCATGTCAGAAAGTCTCAGCCTCAACTTCCTGGAAAAGAGTTACTTCCTGAAAACCTGCGCCTCTTCACCAATGACAAGCTGGGCGGGGTTAACTCCAGCCAATGAAAATCTTTTGACCAGTACCCCACCTAACTGCTGCTCCTATCAAAATAAAAGCCTTTTCTTCATATCCCACCTCTATATTCTGTTTCAAAAGAACATACAGGAAGTGATTAAACTAATAAATATCTAACGATTGAATGATAATGTGGAAAGAAAAGCTGCGGTTAAAAATGAAGACTTACTCTGGAGTGAATTTGTTTGATTGATCTTTATTTCAAATATTTAAAACAGTGTGAAATATTAATGGAAAAAAACACATTTATTTATTTCAACAGGTATAGCACACAAGGCCACACAAAATCCATGCTGGCTATACTTTCTGAAAATATTGTGTTTTTGCTATTATTCTCCTTGTCTGTCTTCTCCAGGCTCACTATCAGGGAAGTTCTGGCACTTTATTTCCACAGACAACAGCTCCGACGCGATGAATATCTCAAACACCTGCAATATTCCAAGGAATGCATGTCTCAAGTGTGCATTCCAAACACTGCATGTAGACTACATTGATCCTGGCTGGGTATGTATCCGGCCAACACAGAGTCATTCAACACTTTAAAGGAAAGACCTCACTTTCTACTGAGGAAACAGCAGATTTGTTGGGAGGATAAACACAGAGTTTTCTGTTTCTGGAGATGTTGCTGTGGAATTTTTTTTTTACAACATCACATTTCAATGATGTGAGTGCCAAAACAAATATCTTAATTATCTCAGACATTTGCCACTTTAAAATACCACAAAATCTACTGATTTCTTTGCAAAGAAAAGACCCTTTAATTAACACTTATATCCCAGCTGGTCTGCCATTTAGGATCAAACGTGCACTGTATCGTACTACAGAAATAATCTTGCAGTTCGACAACATGGTGGCATGTGTCTTTGACGAAGACACACGCCACCGTCATGGCAGCCCACCGCTCACATGACTAGACACAAAGGAAAGCTCCTCACTGTGGCTGCGGGGACATCCACCCGCCGTCATGTTGGCGGACATTATCGACCTTCTTTATCTCATGGTAAAAACGTCTGTTCGGGTTGTGACAGGGGTCAGTGTCAGTGGAGCGGGTGAATGTATAAGTGGATGGGAAGGATTGAGGGTTGGCGGGGCGACTCCGGAGGCTGGCTGTCGAGACATGGTTGCATGGCCAACATTGTAGCATCACGTCTGCGCTCTCGTCACACACGCCACACGGACCCCGCCGCTGTTTATGGTGGGCTTGCTGTAAAATGACTTCAGCTGGCGGATTATCTGTGACCGCGTTCCTCACATCCTACTGTAGCTCTTACAAGAGTAATTACAGTTTTTCAGTGCAACACCCTCTCTTAAGAAGATAAAAAAAAATTAACAATCCATCTCATCCCAATCCAGTGCTTGACTTTGGACTGATACAAAAACATAAATCAAAGTGTATTACAGATGGGAGGGGTTTGGCGAACTTCACATCCAGACTTTTGTTGGTTAATAGGTTGCATTAAGCTCGCGGGCCCAGTAGGGGCCTGAAGAAGCTCTTGTAATGAATGGTTGGAGCACTGCTGATGCACGGCAATCATTAACAGCCTGATAATTACTCTGGATACCTCGGTGGATTGTGTGTATGCGTGTGTGTGTGTGACGCAGATAGAGCCATTACGATGTGTGAGGCCTCAGAGAGAAACAGATAAGCGCTGTGTTTGTGTGTATTTTGCTTTGCTGGTTAGCATATTGTGTGTGTGTGTGTATGTGTGGCCTAGACATGTCCTACTCAGGCTCTGTATTCATGTTCATGCTTACAAGTGCAAATATGAGCCCATCCTCCGCTGCTTGCTGTGGAAGTATTTGAAATTGTTGCTGGTAATGCTGCTGTTGAAACAAACCAGCACTGGCCTGACTGAGGAAGCGCGATGGATGCCGAGTATTTCGGCAACTCCATATTTTCCCTCCACCTGACACACAACATAGCATCATACAATATCGTGCCCTCTGGCTCAAATGAAATCCGCTCACTCGAGTGTTAATTTGACGACGTTCCCCAGCATCTGCACAATCGTAACAAATGTTCAGGTTCTGTGCCGCATTGATTGTTGAAGACCGACTTGTTTCGTCAGTGGGTTCATTATCATTCACATGCTTTTTGTTTCACTGACCGAGAGATGTCTCTATGGAAACGAACCCATCATCCAGCATTAGAGTCAATACGGCATAATGGACTAATAAGAAGGAAAAGCACAATGACAATCTTATGTGGCTCTCACGCCGCTCTAAATGATACAATGGGCACATTGCTAAGGGAATACAAAACATTAAGTCCCTCAAGAACTCTTAATGAAAACCCTGTTTACCTAAAAAATAATAATCAATTTAGACAGTGTGACAGTCTGTAATTAAAGCAGCCATTTTAACATCAGGTGTGTTAATGTTCAATGTTTCCAGATACATTTTAAATTAAATTCTTTTCAGTTTTTATTATCTCATGACACTTTCCACAAAGAGGAGGTTGACTCTTTAACGTATACAAAAAAACAATTCCCCACAAGCAAGCACATGGCGACGGCGGTGAGGAAAAACGTCCTTTTATCAGGCAGAAGCGTTGAATAGAACCGGGCTCACAGTGGGCGGCCATCTGCCTTGACCGGTTGGGTATGAGGAGAGAGAAAGAGATGCACAGCAATGACAATAATAACAATAACAGCTAAAATAATAGAAATATGGCTAATAAAACAGTATATGATAGTATATGTATATGGTATATGTATATGTCTATATATGATAGTATTTGTATCTAATAACAATAACATGCATATAATAATAATAGAAATATGAGTAGAATAATAACAGTAGTAGTGTAATGTCAAGCAGGGCCACAGCAGTAGGCAACCATGATCCACAATCCAGACGCAGCCACGATCCACGGGAACCTGTGAGATGAGAAAGTGCAAAGACTCCAGGGAAGAAGCCGAGTTAGTAACATGCGTTAATGGGACATGAATGCACACAGACACCTCAGTATATAATGGGAAGTCCCCTGGAAGTCTAAGTCCACAGCAGTCTAAGCCTGCCGCAGCACAACAAGGGCCTGGACCAGAGCAAGCCTGAGCCAACCCTGAAGTGTTAGCTTCGTCAAAAAGAAACGTTTTAAGCACTTACTCTTCAGTGAAGAGGGTGTCTGGCCCCCCGGGCAGACACTGGAAGATGGTTCCACAGGCGAGGATCTTGACAGCTGGAGGCTCTGGCTCCAGTTCTGCTTTGAAGATTTTTGGAACCATAAGTAAGACTGCATTCAGGGAGCAAAGTGTTCCAGTTGGGTAATAGGTGCTATGAGCTCTTTACGATATGGTGGTGCCTGACCTGATCTTTAGGGATTTGTAGGTAAGGAGAAGGATTTTAATGTATTTCCGTATTTCACAGAGTCCGGCCCCAAGCTAACTGCCCATGAAGCCACTAGAAATTATGCATTAATTCTCAGTGCCCGCCCCACAGAGATATTGAACCAGTCAAATAATCAGGACCAACAGCCTGTGCAAATTCACGCCCACAAGTTAGCACTTATTTGGGGGGTGGGGGCGCTATCATGGCAGAAAGCTGTTTGAGTTTGTCAACAGTATTTTATCTCAGAGCAAAAAACAAAATCAAGAGATTGTCATATTGCACAGCGCTCCCCCCTCAGTCACCTCGAGTTCAGCTAAACAATGCTGCGGAGCTTTGTTTTATCATTCCAGGCGCCGATGTTTGGCCCCTGTCCAGAGTGGTGTTTCAATGATTGAGAGCCCAAACAGTCCTGGCCCGCCCTGCCTAGTGTAGTCTACCGAGGGGTAATTGAATAGCGCAAGACTGCAATAGCATTGGACTGGAGGAATGCTGAGCTGCAGGGGAATATGGAGAAGGTTTCAGCCAGCAGCAATTAAACAGAGAAATGATGCGTGAAATAGCAGGCAGGAGGGGGGGTGTTAGTGAAGTGAGAGTAAAAGCTGAGAGACTGTAAAGGGGAGCAAGAAATGTCTCAAAATTAGAAGAAACAGTTGAGGTAGAGAAACAGAGATGATGGTGAAAAGAGATTAAAGTTGTTCAAAACAAAAAAAAAAAGACAAAAGTGAAGAGAAGACTGAGGCTTTGAAAGTGGCCACGCTGCGACGCCAACTCTTAAATGCAGAGTAAGACTTTTGTATATGTGTGACTTATCTTTTCATTAGGACGTCTCGAGTCTGCTACACTTTCACCTCATGGTGAGGGAGGAAAATCAGTAGCTGTCATTCCTAAATATCTGACAGAAGAAAAAAAACTGCTTGTGCAAAGGGTTTCAAACTTTTATTTTCTTACTAATCAATATTTCCTCAAAAGCTGACCTGCCTGCTTGTCAAGTGTTGTACTGCAGCGCAAACCCTTTTGTTGACGAGGGGAAAAAGTCTCTCGGAGTCCTGAAACATGAACTGGATCGCTCAGCTGATGCACAGTAGTTTTTGGTTCTGTCTTTTTTGTCCATCACTGGACACCTGATTTAATATTCCTGATCGAAAATGCATCAGTGGTTGTTTACAAATCATCCCCACCAACTGCTCCTGCACTGATCCAAAACTTGTGGGTCCATCTTCGTCGGCTACAACAGTGCATGCAAATGTCATTGCAGGGGTGAATGTATTCAACCCTATAATGTCCATTAAAGGATAGATTCAGATGTTAGAACATCTGTTTGACTACAGTGGCCATTTGGTAATTAAATAAAACCCATAAAATGTATTTTTTTAATATTCTGAATGACCACATTAGAGGAATGCGCCAATTATTGCCCATGGCTAAACTCTGATTGGTGCACAGAAATATGTGGCATCACCCCGTTCGAAATGAGTCCTGCCCGGTTGGAAAGCCAGAAATCCTCAAATCTCTCGGAACAAACAACCAAAACTGTTCCGACTTTGGCAGAAAACTTCATGTTAATGTGAGACCCCGTTGCTCATAGCAAGAAGCTGATTTTGAAAACAGGCTTTCAGGACCTTGAATGTCTCATTCATGCTCGCTTTCTCACGTAGGACACCTGAATCGCGCACCACATCACCTCTGGTTTCTGAAACGCTGCTTTCAAATGCGAGCTGATGAGCACATAATACATCAAGGCAACAAAATAGCACTTTATTGATCAATTTGTCTTTTATTTGCTGCAATGGGAATAAGACTGGTCGTCTTAAGATGGCGCCAAAGTGACCAGCTGCCATAGCAACCATTTGTGAGGGCTGCATCTAAAAAATCGAACACCTTGTTCGGGGTAGCTCTGTCCTTTGTGCTCAGAGGAGCATCAGTCTTCATTTAATGCTTTTCATTAGCTCACACTGACTACATGAAGACTCTGAAAAGAGGAAGCTCGAGAGCCGACCTGACATTCAACTTAATTTTGGACTCTGTGTGCAAACGTGGTTCACCAGAAGCTCATCCGTTTACATGCATGCTATCAACCCGTAACTGAACGGCATCTTCTTCACAACTCACAACATGCACTTATTACAGGCCCTAATTGCAATTATGCTCCCATTCATCTGTTATCTCTAAATGTGATTTTTTTCTGAATGTAGTAAGCTTAACCAAAGTGTATGTTGATGGATTTTAAAGCAATGGTGCAGATTCTTTTCAGAATGTCATGGTTTCATGTGTCAGAGTCAGAAAAGACTGCGCTCACTTCAGCCTGGTTGAAAATATTTGGAGTATTCGGTTGCTCAGATTTTTACACTCGGAGGTTGAGTGGCTGTGTTGACAACTTTCAACCGACGCCAGAGGTTGGAAGGAATGCCTGAGAGATGAGGAGCTGTTTTTGAAAAGCAGGAGGAAGTGATTTCTCGCCTTCTCCTGCATCTTTACACACAAGCTTGTTAAGAGTTCACCCGAGCTGCTATCAGCAGCCACAGCTGGATATCTACTGAGAGCTTTCCACACCAGGGCCAGGGATTCAGGGATTTAGGGGTTGATAGAGGAGAAGGTTTTAAAAGGCATAGTGTGGAGGCTCTTGAAGTGGACTCAAACGTCAGTGACCAGAGCGATGTTCAGGTCCTGGATGACTTCTGCATGGACTGTGGCTGAGCCGCCACCATACATGTGGCCTAATGAGAGGAGCTCAGTGCGGCTGCAGTGTGGAGAATCATCCTAAAATTGGTCTTCAACTTTCAAAATGTTACACGAGTGAGAGGTAACTTTAGCTGTGAATCAACTTCACACTTTTTCCACAAAGGCAAACCCGACTGTTCGGTTTCTGTGCAAAGAAGAGGGGGGGTTCTGTCCATACAGATACACACACCTGCGTGATCTAACACATAGGCTTTAATCTAGTTTATGGGCATTTTGCTGCCGGCGCATGCAGATCAGTACGTCAGCGCTCCTCTATTTGTTGACGATTGTTTCAGAAGGCATGCAGTGAAACAGAAAAAAGGCTGAAACGGAGAGGTGTGGAATCACAACAGATCCATGACCTCTGTGAGCAGGAGCTCTCCAGCTGCCCCACATACTCATCCAGCCGCCCTCCTCCCCCTCCATCTAATCCTGCCAGAGGAGTTTAATTTACTGCCCAGAGTTCCCTCACACAATTTCTTTAAAAGTACATTTTATGAGACTGCAATTCCATTTCATAGGGGGCCCTGTACAGTAAATCCTATTTGCAAAGCGTCATATGCGGTCACATTAACATGACAAAAGTGCCAGTCTGCAGTCCTGTGCTTTGCTCTTGCCCATATTATCGCCTGCTGAAGCATTTTATAGGATACCGAAGTGCCAACTCGTGTCCATCAGGAAAGTTGTAGTGGCTACTGCAGAGGTATAAGTGTCGACGGGACGGGAGATAAAAGCGGCTCAGCCACACAAACACCTCATATGAATCAATAATATCACAGCTGTCTCTCCTAAAAACTATCTACAGCTTAAATGTTGTTTGAGCAAAGTTCAGTGGGATCAGAGCATCAAAGCGCTGAAGAAATTGAAGAGAGTGCACATTTATACAGTGCTTTTGAAGTAAGGAACCTAAAGGGGAAAAAAAACACTTGTATGCTCCAACAGCTTCCTCCTGTTTTCAATCAGCATCAATCTACAGCATGAGCTCAGAGCTTCTCTAACGCTGGATTCTTTCAATGTCAAATTCATTGTTGAAACAAGATTTCAACTAGTATATCAATATTCACTGCTAGATCCTGCAGGCAACAGCTAGGACATGGATTATTTTTAGAGTTTCTACCACTTGGCTACTCATGTATGTCACCACGGGCGGACTTATCTGTCCAAGCTGAGCAAGTTACAGGAAGCAAGTAACAAGATGTCATCCCACTCAGCACAGGCAGACATTAAATGGGGGAGAGAGGGAGGTGAGACATGCAACAAAGGCCCCCAGCTGCAACTGAGCTCACGCTGCGGTGGCCAAGCAGCCATGCTGCTGTGCCGCAACCTTTCGGCTACCAGGTGCTCCGCCAGGGAAAAGCACCCATCACGAAACTCCTGAGCGCAAAATGATGTCACAGACCGTCCTGTTTTGTCTGAGTAAATTTACCATCATGTAGCATGAAGAAAAGCAGAACATTCTCATGTTCAACCATCCAATGTTTGGCATTTTTGCTTCAAAAATGACTTTTAAGAGTGTATCAATGATCAAAATAGTTCAAATTTCTTTTGATCAATGAATGAATTCATCTTTGCGGCCTTAAATAAAACTTTTTTTTAATACGCCTCTTAAATAGAACCCAGGCATGAAAGAAGAAGCTCCCTCACTGCAGCTAATTGCAAAAACAAATCAAATATTGTCTTTGGTTAACACAGATGATGAGCTTTCTTGCTGTAACTTACAAGGATCAATAACAAAATCAGTGGGCAAACTTAAAAAATGCATGCAATTTAAAAGTTTACAAAAAGTCACACAGTCTTAACTATTTAGGAAAAAGACAGGCAGAGTCGTTTTTTTCCTGCAGGTTCCAGATGGGGAGACGGGGAGTTGTGAGCCAGAGCCATATGGTCCTGTTTCAGCAGCCCATTTCTTGCCATTAATGAGCTGTGATTGATTGTATCATCAGTGCTGCTGTGCGTGGCACAGGTACTGGATGAAAGCTAAACAAAAGGTGGGAAACTTGTGTGACCTCTGACCCTTTTATTAACGCAGAACTTTTTTATATCCTGATTCCAAAAAAGGAAAATTGTCCTGTGGTTTAGACCATAATTGTTTTGAGATTGATTGAAAACACAGATACTTGAATCAAATGGCTGAGCAAACTTAAAACTACAAACTTATCTTCTACATGTGTCCATTTATTGCTTTCTTGAAGAAGGTTAAATGAGATCGATTGTTAAATCTGATTTGGCTTAACTTATCTGAGCAAAAGACTGGAAACGGAGGGAAACGTCTCGCCTGGCTCCGCACAAAAGCAACAAAATTACTCACTAACTAACACATTATATAATGTTTGTTTAATCTGTACAAAAAAAGTTAAAGAAAAATAAAAAGAAATTCTGTCTTTAAAGGAATAAAAAAATCTTTGCTTCAAGAATGCAAATCAGCACAGTGCCCAAAACGCCTAATTATTCCTTTAAAACATGTAAATGTTGGCTTGTTTACAATGACAGCAACAAAATAAAAGCCTTTTTAATATTTTTTGACTAATACTGAAATGAAAGTCAGCTCCAGCTCTGTTTTGTCCAACAACACATTTGGTCAGTGCTTCAGAAACCGTGGACAGCCTAACCAAACCATCCAGGATAATTAGAAAGTCTGCTGGATTCTTGGCCACAGTGAAACTCTGGCAGCTTTGACAGCTCTGGCTGGTTTAATATGACTTGTTGAAGTTCAGCACATGTATGCCATTAAAAACATGTCAAATGTAGTGTGGAGAAATGCCAGATAAGTGCTCGACCGATAGTCAATCGGCACGCCCATCAACCGATTAGGCCTGCAAAGTTTACGGGTTATCCTCTGCAGCCTTTCACTTATTTGGCAGCTTAGTTAAAAAGAATGCAGAGACAAACACGGCACCCTAAGCCAGCAATCAAAAGTTCAAAAACTGCTGTCTGTGCAAGTTTACAATGGTAACCTTCCAACGTGTGACAGTATTTACATAAAGGATTCAGGCTTGGTTGGAATATTAATTATTGATGTGAACTGTAATGAATGATTTATAACCAAAGCCAATCAGAAGCTGCTGTCTCCCAGTGCCACCTGAGGGATATTATATATTTATAACTCAAGGACATGCTGTCATTGTTTAGGCCTGCGTACTTACTCCTGGGTTACAGCGGAGCAAAGCTTTTGTTTCCCTCTCCATTGTACTTCGCCTTCAAAGACCGTTGCTATTGGCTGTTCAGCAGAAAATGCACTCAGGAGACAACTTGTAGCCTCCCTTTAAAGTGTGCTCTGGTAAGGTGCACACATACAAACTATAATGTCACCGCTTTTACACACTTTTCCTGATCCTTTTCACTCGGTAAAAAAATAAGATTTAATGTTCGCACATTCAAAGATGACCTTTACGTCTGAAGTAGTGTGGAGTCTTTTTTTTTTTCCCTTTTGAATTTTTTTTTTTGACTTTGTCCATTGATGTTTTAATGTGAAATTATTCTATTCCGTCAGACAAGGAGTGAAGGACACAGTTTGCAGCGGAGGGCAACGTTCTGATTGAGACCCTCGAACAGTCGCGTTGGCAAACAAAAATATTCAATGGATAAAAAAACAACACGGAATAAAGTATCAGTCATACTTCATTTGTATTAACCTCAGTGAGAACGACGCTGTGCTCGAGAACGCATTTAGCACGGTACCATTAACACTGAATTTAGAAGCACAGTAACATGCAAAGTGGTTTTGATGAATGTCTTCTATTAACAGAGACAGTAAAACAAGGTAATATGTTGATGTAGGCTGGCTGGAAATGCATTTGCTTGCTTCAAAGTGGCTCAGTCACCCATGGGAGTGGAGCAAAATGATTGGGCCAAATTGATCGTCACTTGGAATTAACCCCACTCTGATTGGTGCTATTGTAATTGGAGGTCAGGTGGGTCACTGTAATACATGATGCACAATTGATAATTAGGAGCCTTCCAATATGCAGAGTAAATTAATTCCTATAAACGAGCTGCCACAATGTGCAGGTTCATAGGTTGTTGTTAATCAGACTAGCCTCTTCCTGTGTGAGGCACATGGCTGGAGTACATTTTGCACAGATGATTACCGCTAAACTTAATTGTATCTGAATTAAGATCTCAAAATAATCCACGTTCCTGAACTGTCATCCTCTTTGTAAAGATTCCCAGCTCGTCTGGTGAAAGGTTGTTATTAAATTATTATGCATATTCTTATTCTGAAGTTTATTTAATCGTATCTGCACTTTAGTCATTCCTTTTTTCAGTCAAGAATAGTTTTTATTATCATTTAAAAGTAAGAAAAATAGAGGTGTTGGGAGCAATCACCACACCAGCATCTAATGGTACCAAAGTGACATTTGCAGACTATGGTTATGTGCTGTTTAATACGCTAACTAATTTGCTCCAAACTGACTTTAACAGTGCACCTTCCCCAGTGAATTTTTGCTCAGTGGTTCCTTGAACAAACTAAGAGTTCAGAACAAGACGAGAGTTAATGTTTGCAAGTTATATAAGAAGGAGATGTAACCCATTAGAAAAAAAAACATTTGTCACTAGAAGGGTTACAAGTATTTCCCCTCACCGGGGATTCCTTTTATTTAATTAGTAATCACACATTTTATGTCTTTATACATTTTATTTTGTTATTTTATTGAGCTCAGCGATCTATTCCTGCATCAGCAAATGCTCTATTGGAAGAAAGTGACAATAAATAAGTTGATTGGTCCACGGGGAGATTCTTGATTTCTATTGGTGGAAAGCAACCAAGTTCCGCCTCTTTACTCACATTACAGAGATGCATCCGGAAGTTTCAGCGCGAGATCACATTATTTTACTTACAAATATGAACATTTGACTAATTGTATGCAGTTTACATAATTATTTACGATTCAGAATGGTTTCACAGTTATTTAACAGTCATTTAATAGCTTTGTTTACATTTTACAATAGAATGATCTATAGTAATTGTGAAGGTGATGTTTTACATGTTTATATTGCAATTCAACAGTTATCCAATGCTTTTGGGTTAAATATTTATTTAATTTAATTTTGGGTGCACCTATTTCAGAGACATTTCACATGTCAATGTCAGCTATGATGTAAACATTTCCTTAATTTGTTTTAATACAGTTGTTCACTTCCAACTTAACTTTACTCATTGTGGTGTCCAAGTCCTTTTAATTACCCCTCTATTTGAGTCCAGACTAAACTGGCCAACGTGCACCTGTGTCCCAGGTGGGTTACGGAGACGTTAGCAAGAAAGCTAATGTTCGCTTTTGTTTAAAGTCTGCAGCTTTTGTGTTGTGTATGCTGGCTACGATGGAACACTGATGTTGCTGCTTCATGCAAAATATGGTTTAAAATTAAGAGACCTGAATGGCTGTAGTAATTTGTCCCTCGTGAAATAGGAGGGACAAATTTGGTGACGTCACGGCTATTCACAGGGCCGGTCGGTGAACGGCTGTCGCTGCCGAGCTAACCGCCGACTCAATCGCGGAGCCAGGCTAGCTCCCGGAGCTCGTCTCCATTCTTTCTCCACTGTTCTGCTTACTCCCCCCGGTATATGACTCACCAGTGCACGCCATTCTGTTCAATAAAACGTTATTGAAGAGGGAAAACAAAGCTCTCAGAGCAAATGAGCTTGATAAAAGTCAGTTAGCAAACTAATTAGCATGTTAACTTGGTCGCTAATGGGACAATAGCTTCCCAAAGTTTATTCAAAAGACATATCTGTATGATGGACTCCAGCCTCATAACTGTCTGCAAACCATTGCGCTTTTGTGGAAGCTTAGAGAAGGTTAATAACAATTATAATAATAATAATAATAATAATAATAATAATAATAATAATAATAATAGCAAATGGTGTAACACAGCTGTTAACCTACGATAGCTTCCTCTGTTTCTACTCTCCATCCCCCAAATGACAGCAGCTGTAAAGACGATAATTATCAATATCAAAATTCATCAGTATCAAACCCTTTATGATGGATAAATGCAATAGGAGCCATCATGAAACCCACAATTGCAAAATTTTCCCTTTTGCTTTTGTATTTTTTCTCAAAGTAGAAAACAGGGCATGTGATTTAAAGAGCAGATATATGTACTGTAGCAGGAAAAATAAAAAACCTTTGAATATTCCAAGCTGAACCATGGTCCCATACAATAGTTCCCCTCTGGGAATTTCCTCCCTCGCCTATTCAACAACCTTGAATTTACTGCAAGGATTTAATGCCCGAATGATCTCTTCACAAAGGGATCCTGCACTGTATCTTACATATGTTGGTAAATCTATGGTTGTGCCGTATGTTGAAACGATGCCCACTTCATTTTGGCTATTGCACAAAGGCCCACTCATGCACTGCTGCCTGTGTATTATCCTCCTACTCCCTCACACCCACACATACAGCAGCCTATTGTTGGGTGCCATATTTTTTTCCTTTTTCAAGGGTCCAGTTCTAAGGAAAGTTCAAGAAGGAAATGAGCAGCTTCAGAGAGGAGTGGCATCGCTCCATCTCTGCTGTGATGCTTATTTTGTCTATTTTTACCACTTGCGTCTGCTGCATCGCTGTACGTCGAGGGTTCGAGCAACATCCGCATGCTGCGGAGAGTTATTCTTCAATATTACACACCAGATGGCCTCAGCTGCTTGTGAGAAGAAAGCATAAGCACTGAGATGACACGCTAAGGCATCAACCCATCAATCTCTTTCAGAAAGCGTCTCTCCCATTCATAAATCAATAATTCCCCCTCATCCGTAGTCACACAGTAAACTGCAACACTGCATGATTTTCAGCATACAGTGGAGTTCAAAGGCTTTGCATATTCGCGAGAATTATGCAAGCTAGTCCCTCTCATGGCTAAGCCTCAGTCTCATGATGGTGCTCGAACCTATTCTAAAGGATCCTGTCTGAAGTGGGGGCCATTTGAAGTGGCTTTGGCAGCTTCTGCGGGAGCTAGGTACCCATTGCAGGAGATAGGCAGACCCATTGTTGAAGAGCTGGCCAACAGTTCTTGCTCCGTTTGTTTGGACATGCCGCGGACATGATTTGGGCCTTCGCGCCGCTTCTCATTTCAGCCGCCGAACACCATTTGTGTCTATGGCAGAGTGACAAGCCATTAAAGTGGATGTGAAGCGGATATGACAGAAAGATGTGTGAAGTGCGCATGAATAAAGTTTGAGGTGGGGAAAGGCACTTGATGTGACAATGTGGATACATCAAACTGCATGTACATGTAACTATGCATGCAAAGTGAGTGATGTGCAGGATCAAAATGGAACTGTAATTGCACAAAGAGGATCGGTATAAGTGAACCCTGCATGACAACACTGAATGTACAAAGGGGGAGGCCTAATGTGAAATTTATGGGTACTCAAGACTACTGTGCAGTTTCATAGCCAACATAAATGCTCCAACATAATTCTGTTGACACGTTTCTCTCTCTTTTTTTAAAAAAAATCTGATTTCACGAAAGTGGTCTGTACTGAATTTACGTCAAACTGACATTTGAGTTCCCCTCTTTTGTGTGAGAAAGTATAAAATATACCCGCAACTGGCACCGCAGCTGAAGTGCACATTATCCCACTTTTCAAAAGAGGATAAAACTGTGTTTGGAAGCGTGTGGTGAAACAGTGTGTAAGCTTCAAGCCTCTTAGAGGGTGTTTCCCATGGCAGTGAATGACATGTGAGAACCCGGAGCGTATCAATGTTCCCATGTTCCTATGCTCCCAGGGTCATGCGTTCCCAAGTTCAATATTCTATTAGCACGCATTAAAGCTCCTGTTGTGTTCGGGTGAAAACCCTTAACCCTTGGAACACAGGACCCTTTGTCTTGTTATGTGCAATACAAGTCTGGGGAATATGGTACCATGGTAACATAGGAATGACCCTCTGAGGGGATGATACATCGTCCACATCCACCATAACCTTGTGCAGCCACTCAAGATGTGCTGCTACCTATTTAAGGCAGAACTTTGAGAGGACCAAATGTGCTGTTGAGTTAGCTTCCACTTTCCAAATGGAATACAAACAAGCTAGGCTAACTATCTTCCATTCAGATAGGTAGCGAGTTTAGCTTGCTATGCTTCCCACCAGACTTTTTGTCCATGTTATTTGAACAGTCATCTGCAGCTCCTGCACACTCCGTGTCATGCCTGTCCCATATTATACAAAGGATGGGGGTCTAGTTTGAGTTAGCGGTCTCTTCATGGGTCCAATTACAGTGATGGAAAATGACCAGACTGCCAAAACTCACAGCAGCAGGCAGTCCTGTAATCTCAGCACTGTGTACTTCAGTAACCTGACACACGGAGTCACAGAGCAACTCATATTATAATACGAATATGAAAAATGAAATGAATATAACTTACATTTCTTATTTTTGGTGAGGAAGATTTTACACCAAATAAGCTCACAAGTCAAGACAAACAAGGATATATCCTGATTTCAGAGCCAAATTAGTTTTCTTGCCATCCACAGCTGCTGTGAGACACCAGCGTGCATCATTGTCTCCTTTCCATCTTGCCTGGCGAAATTGCTGTTCCTTTTTTTAATCTTAAAATGCTATTTTAATTGCGATGTGACGTGCTGCAGCCGAGTTGCGGCTGTAATTCTTTTTTTTTTTTTCTTTTTTTTGGGTGGAATTTCATTTGGTGAGTCAGTGAAGAATTTATCTTTTTGCGAAAAAAAGAAAAAAACAAAATCCAAAACTCTCCAGATAGTCATGAGAGCAGGATTATTATGAGGAATTGTCAACTGATGCAATCAGAGAAATGTTTTTGGCAGCAGTGTGATTATTATAGACGCAACAAAATAGACACATTTGCATTGTAACATGTCCAACACCTTTGATAATGTTCAACTGAAGTACCATTAGGCTTAGTATTGGCCCTCCTTTAGAAAACATTGTCTGGATTATCATGGTTTACAGAGCCTCTGTCTGCCCCCTTTCCCTGGCATATGTTATCTGCAGTCACAGCTGCATGGCACCAAGTACAGAAT
This sequence comes from Chelmon rostratus, assembly GCF_017976325.1. Lineage (NCBI taxonomy): Eukaryota > Metazoa > Chordata > Actinopteri > Chaetodontiformes > Chaetodontidae > Chelmon > Chelmon rostratus. The sequence continues at coordinate 11,570,449 of NC_055680.1, read as the reverse complement.
ATCCCCCATCTGCCGATCCAGTCATGCACTCCTTTATTTCTATCCCTCTCGTTCTCCCAAGCCCACCTGACGGACCCAGCAGAGGGGCTAACCTGCTATGAACATGGCTGCTCCACGGCGTTGGCAAGAAGCAAACCCTTTCCATTCCTGGAAGAGGCCGCGCTGCACTGATGTGCCATGCAATCTGCAAGGACTGGCTGATGGTTGCACTCGGTTCCACTCCTTTTTGCCAGCGTGAACAGGCCCCGACTGGAAATGCTTTAGATTACGTGCCAGTGTTCCCACTCTCCCTTGAAAGGCTGTGAGGGTATTGTGGAAAAACTGCCGCTTCGGCGTCGCTTCGAGCGCCAATTAGTTGTTGTATTGTTGTTCGCTTCAAGTGACTTTTCCAGCTGTATGTTTAATAGCTGGATATGTCTAATATTTGGTTCTTTACATTAACTCTTCAAGCTGAGACAGAGACAGACAGACAGCCATGAGAGACTCATCATCAATGAAACCTCTCTGAAAGGCTCACACAGATATGCTGTATCTTATTTCCAAGAAGATTGTTTTGCCTTCACACACTCATCATTATGCCACAATTGTCTTAATACACAAAAAAACCCTTTATCTGCTAATTGGTGAACGCACAGCGACTGCAACCAAAAGGATTTCAACACAATATCGCTGATTAGCAGAGCTGCTGAGGTTTTACTGTTTGAAAATCACAATTCGCAATCGTGCTGCATTGAAAACTGAAAGCAGCTGTGTGAGGAACACTCAAGCCATAAAGCATCCGGTTAATTCGTGCGCTTCCACATACGTTAAAAATAGAGGATTTGTTCTGAGCGAGGCGTCCCATTTCAGAGATTTCTTAAAAAAAATGAACTGTAAGGCAAAATGTTACAGCTTAAGCAAGATAAAAGAGCTGCTATTCCTGTTTGATTTAGTAAGTTTGTTTCCAAGAATAAATGCACAGCGTAGACAGAAAACTTACAACGCATGAAACTAAAGGGAACACAGGGGACCCATGGCGAAGAGGAAGTCATTGTGTTTTTGCCTGATTAATCAAGCCTGCATTCAGACTCTGCAACCAGCAAGACATTGTTCTATTAGCATTGTTTAATAGGAAATAATGTAGAAGGGGAGGAAGGGGGCGAAAGGGTCAGCGGGGGGAAAGATGGGAAAGCGGTGAGAGACAGAGGCCGAGGAAGAAGAGCAAGAGGGGAGTTAAAGGAGGAAGGTTGTGGGTGTCTGCAGAGAAGCCAGAGCCTTTGGGGACCCAGTGTGTACCAGGCAGCAATTATACTTGATGAAGTGCCTCCCTCCACAGCACCCTTCAGCAGTCATTTCCCACTAGTGCGCCGCACGCCAGAGCCACATACATCTTCCTGTTGCAAAAGATCTCATTAACGACCAGTAGATGGGACGTCACTTATCTTTATCAAACATATGCATAAGTGCCCGCTTATGATTCTCCTCTCCCGCTTCCCTCTCCCTTTCTGTCTCTCAGACTTAAGACTCATTGTCTTAAAGGCAAATCAGTTTCATTTAGCAGCATAAAGGCAGATAGGAGGTTAGTCCACTGAAATGGAACAACTTTCTTCATTACTAAGCAAATGGCAGGGTTTTTCTATTTCTCTGGCGAAGACGAGTAGTGGGGGGATCAATGACACTGTAATGGGCATAATTAGCACTATAAAGTCGAAGCGAGAGCCATGAGGATATGGAAATGAATGCCGATTTCAATGTCGTAAATTACTCCTTGAAGCATATTTCTGCTCCATGTTCCAACAAACCTGTTAAGTACGTTAAGTGTCCTTTATTTTGGAGACCGGGTTTCAGTCGGATTAGTAATTTGCTATCGTGAATGGACTCTGATTTAGAAACCATTTCACAAAACAATAGGAGGTCAAGTCGCTTTGCTGCTCGCACTCACATACATAAAGGTCTTCAAAGACGGCATGAGCGAGGGGGGCAATGGCTAATGTGACTGACAGCCAAATCAAATGAAACTTAATTTTTTCCTCTCTCCTCAATAACCACGCACATGGAGAATTTTTAAGGTGGACGACCTGCTTAAATTCAATTTCCATCCACAAAAACGATCCACATCCTCATAAAAAGGTTATTCAACGCGTTCAGAATGGTAATTAACGTAAGCCAACAGACAAGCGGCCATCGCTTGCTCGCTCGGAAAGCCAAATGAAAGGGAGCGCGACGAGGCGGGGGCTCATCCCTACCTCCGAGGCCCGCAGAGTTCTGCGAACCACCTTTACGCTTTCTTAGATACCATCTTGCTTCTTTGGTTCATACAATGAGGACATTTTCCTCATTTACAAGTCGTGGGCTATCTCCTGCAGGACATTAGGTTTTGCTGCAATTTAAGCAGAGCGTGGACTCAGTTGTCCCGAATGACGGAGAGTTCCGTTGAATGCGTATCTACAATCAGCCATCAAAGTAAACAAAGATCTCGCTGTTCAATTACACTTTGTCACCTCTGCTCTTATTCAAGCATTGTGCAGTCGGTTTAACATGTGTTGGACGTTGCTTGGATTGATCGCTGGAATCAGAATTCAGGAGGCACATGGACGATGAACGCAAAAGAGGATTATCTCTGTCAATTAATCATATTGGTTGAGGAAGCACAGTAGGCCAGGATGCATCAAGGATGACGTTTTCTTTCTGTTCTGCAAACGAGCTAGCTGAAGTGCCAAAGCCAGCATGCTAACACTCTCACAATGTCTATGCTAACATGCTTTAGCAGGTGAAATGTTCATCATGTTCACCATCTTAGTTTAGTATATTAGCATGCTAAAATTTGCTAATTAGCACTAAATACAAAGTCCATCTGAGGTGAGTAGGAGTGTCATTACTTTTGCAGGTATTTGGACGTAAGATGATGATGGAGCCGCTGAGAGGAAAAGCTGAGCATTCTGGGAAACATGCTTGTTTTGTTTTGTTTGGAGATTCAGATGAGAATATTAATACAACTTTCCATTAAATATGAGGCCACAGCCGGCAACAGGTCAGCTTATTATAGCATAAAGACCAGAAACAGGGGAGACAGCTAGCCTGGCTTTGTCAACTGGTGGAAAAATAAATGTGCCTAGCAGCACCTCTAAGGCTCATTAATTATCACATTATACCTCATTTGTTTCATCTGTACAGTTTAAAAACAATAATTTGGTGTTGTACAGGGGGTCATGCACCTGACTATGTGACTGGTAGCTTCCTGTAGACTCGGCCGGTTGCTTGGCAACTGCACAGTGCCAAATTAACATTATGAAAGTAGTATCAGTCTTCTTATCTAACTCTCCATTCAAGTAAGTGCACATCCTAAAATGTCGAAGTTTTGCTTTAAGGGATCACCACAGTAACCGGAGTTCAGTGGAGATGTGAACGCTTGTCAAAATTTTGTGGCAAACAGTCCAATTGTTGTTGTAGCATTTCACTCTAAAACCACAAATGTTAACCTCATGGTGATGCTGGAGGAAAAGTCAGCATCGAACACAGAATTCAGCATTCAATGGGGACCATGTGGGTCTTAGATACATTTTCCTGCCAATCCATTCATTCAATTTAGTTTATTTGCACAATACCGTATTTAAATAAGGTATTATTTAATACCTAATAAAAAAATCACAATTGTTCATCAAAACAAAACAAACAAATAAAGAACACATAGCACAAATAATATCTAGAAAGATCGTTATATATATTATAATAAGGTTTAAGATGAAATTAGAGTTTTTTGAGCTGTGTCCTTAGAGAATCCAATTCCTCCTTGTTAAGATGCTTCAGTCTGGACTAAAGCGTTGGCCTGACTGACCTACACTGAGTCATCGAAAGAGCTATCACAACAAAGCATCTGCACTATTTTGAATGGCAACATAATTTGTAGCCCAAATTTATATTCATGTGTTCTGCAGTCGTTTCATGACACAGGTCTTATGAAGCGCCGGCAGGCTATTTTTCCCCTCCTAAAATACCAAACATTTCTTTACCCTGAGCAAACTAATCACACAGCCTTTATCTCCTCCTGTTGCTGCTCAGACCTCTCCTCCATCCGCCTGTCTCCCTTTCTCTCCGGTTTCCATTCCGTCCACCTCTCCTCTCCTCTCTTGTCACTCACATGCTCCTACTACAAAGGTGCCCAGATGCCTCAAATCTCCAGCACTGATCTCCTCCAGCAAAAGGGTGACCCACGTGGGATCCACCTCGCTAATCACTGCCTGAAACCACTCTGGGCTCACAGGCCGAGAGATAAAGACAGCCGCGAGCTTTACTCAGCTTTAGCCGGCATCAGCGGCTGTCTCTGTCGGGACTGACAAGCAAGACTGTTTCTGAGGTGAAAAATCGCCGCCGGCCAGCCTACTGCGAGCCGCCTTTCCATCTCACAATCCGAAAAGTTCCACCACAATCTGTGGGACAAGCACAAAGGAATGTCACCTCTGAGCTGGCGTGACGCACGCTGCACAGCAGGTTAACAGGGCACCGCGTCCGCATGCATAATAATGGTCGTTTCATTGTTTTTTATGTTTATTATCATTATTTTTTTTTCTCTTTTATCCCCCCCTCGAACTCTCAAGAGGCGTTTGTGTGATAAACGATGAACAGCAAGGCCTAGAGAGTGAGCTCCGCATGGTCGCACCGAATCCACAATTAGCCATTTCATTAGCATCCATTAACATTTCATTTTATTGTGTATATGGGAGCAACAGTAGAGGGGGTGAGGGCACACGCTGCATTTCGCCATTGACCCGTGAATACACATGAATGCTCTCCAGTGGCACACTAATCGCAGCTCCTGTTTGTGGATGTGATGACCGAACACAGCCAAGTGGGGGCCGTTCACTACTGAATAAGTTTTAAAAAGAGTTGAGAACATGAAGTTACATCTTAGACGCTTTCAGATTCTGCACAATGCATGAAACTCGAATGTTAGCTTCATGCTAGCTACATGTCGAACCACAACAGTCCTAGCTTTCAGTCTTCTAGGACATGCATGGCGTTCGCAGGTGACCCAGAAGGAGCTATTGGAGACAGCCTTGCAAGTTAAAATGAACCAGGAGTGGGTGTGCAGCATCCATCTGTATGCAGAGGGCGGCATCGCACCCCCAGGTGTGATTAATTTGGTATGACGCTCCTGACCCGAGGGTGATAGTCAAACAGTTACAGGTTCACTGAAAAGAAATAAAACATATTCATCATTTGCTTTGCGTTCTCAGGAGAGCACGTCGTGCTCCTACGGGTCAACATGTTGGAGAATTTTTCATAGAGGCAAGAGAAGGCAAAAAAAAGAGAAGAAAATTGACGTGTTACTCTCTCTGCCAAGGCGTCGTGCTCATTTTCATGCCCCAAACCTGCAGGGGTCAAACTAGACGGGCGACCAGGCTGATGTGGTGTCGTCCAATCCCAGCAGAGATATTGTTGTCATTATATAGTACTTTATTAAGCATACGTATGTTTATTGAAGTATACTTCTTCAGAAGTTCAGGTAACATTTTAGTGCAAACTAGTGTCTGATTCTGTAAGCACTGGCACTACTTAAAGGATCGTGATGGTGTCCACATGAGTTACAAGTCCTTCAAATCAAAACTGTAAGTCGGTGTGGCAGCCATACCACATTTTATTGACTTCTGATGCAGGTCAGTCGGGATGCAGCGTGCAGGAATAAAGAGCTGCGTGTTTGTGTGTGTGTTGGCGGTTTCGGGATCTCTGCGTCTGACAGTTTGAAGACGCTCGGCTACAGAGACGACGCTTGCGGATCTATTAATTTCAGTGGAGGCTTGGTCATTACAAAGGTAAACGCTGACATTTCAGGCAGCGTGTTATTTTGACTGACTGCCTATTAGAGGGTGTAATGCAGCGCGCAAATGTATACTTCAAGCCTCAGTGCTCCAATGGACAGGGAGAGCGGATGGCTCAATCCGGTGGTCTTTATTTAGCAAGGTCGCTCAGGACATTAGCAGATTTGGACACAGGCAATGCAACACCCCCCCGCACACATATACACACCGGCACTATCGATGACATTGTTGTCAGCAGGACTCTTTACCTCTGAAGAGCTAGTGCTATTAAGAAGCTGTCTCCATTTACAGTATATTGGTCCTGTTTATGGAAGATAGGAGCTATAAATCCATTCTTATGGCATTTTTTGCAGCCTCTTTACTTGGGGTAAAGGTCTGTAGTCACAATTTCTGATCGGTGGTCCTTACCCTCCACGTCACAGCGTCTGCAGACCCCTTGGATTGACAGTAAAACCACCGGCTGTCAAACACAGAGCTGTGGAATTTCAAACTTTCAATTGTCACCACACCAGCTTGAGGAATGTAAACTATAATGGTTCACACAGATATATTTATTGGCTTCTCTGACCCGCAATAAAACCCACTATCAGTTTGCCTGAAATGATACATTACTCGCAGTGAACGATTACCACCAAATAATTGACCTATCTCTTGCGATGCACCAGCCCCTGTAATTTTGAAAATGGGTGCTCTGCATACTGCGGCACCCAGTGTTTTGCGAAACCCGCCGGTCAACACTGACTTCACGCAACGATTTTGTGGGTTTCGGAGCCTCCCAGTTCAAACTTTTGCCTCTTCAAGCCACTGCAGCTCACCGAGCAGGCAGTTACTGCTCTGCTTCCCACCGGGAGGAGAGGGCTTTGTTTGTTCCTCACAAGTGTCACCCCCTCAGGAGTGCCTTGTAATTCTGGCCTGTTTCCCCATCTTGTCTTGCTTTTATGGCCGCATTGTTATATCGGGCGGTCGGTGGGTCGCAGAGGGCTGGGCGCACCCCTCATAAAGGTCCCTGCTCAGAAAAAATGGAGGACTTTTTTTATGGGTCTAATTGGAACTTGGCAGTGCGGCCATGTGGGCTGCTGGTAGGGATTAGACCGATGGCTCAGTTGGCTGACTCCTGATGGAACACGATGGACCCAACACAGACGCTTCCCTTGTTACCCTGGAGGGAGAGGGACAGTGTGTTTGTATGTGTGTTCATCTGTGTGTATGTGTGCGGAGAGCATGGGGATGGGGAGGAGGTGGGAGGCTGCAGCCCTGCTCCAAAGCGATTTGTCTCGGCCAAAAGGTTCCCTTGTCCTTCACAGATGGCTGGGCATGCACCCCCATTAGTGGTGGAGAAAGAGGAGCAAAGGGAACACAGAGGCGGAGGAGACACCTGTGTGTCTGCTTAACAAATAAACTCTTGCTGTGATCTATGTATGGACTGGATTTGTTTTATACGGAATGTAATTTGCGCTCCATCACAGACAAAAACACATCATGGAGTAAATCCAATGCGGGATCTGGGGAGAAAAGTTACTGAGGCAAGCAGAATCCCATGACTCCTTTGAAAGAATTAGCATTTTCAACCCCGTGGGGGAAAAAATGACAGAGTAAGAGAGACAGGAAAAGGAAGCTGGACAAAAAGTAAAGATAACGGGGAGTTGGAGGGGAATGGGATTTCCACAGACTGTGTAAGGCCGTTTCCAAGTCCAATGTTATGTTGTGGATGCCTTAAAATCCATTTTTCTCAAACTAAAAGAAAACAAAATGTAGTTTGGCATTCATCAAAGTGCTTTGCTTTTTCCCCCTTCTTTCATTCTTCTCTCAGACTCTGCGGGGTGGGTATTGAAGGGCTGAAGCATGGCAGTTTGGCACAGTCTCAATGATGTGTTATTTATTGGGGGGAACAGTAGCTCATTGGAGTAAAGAGTTCAGAGTGTGCGAGGATAGGCTGCAAGCAATTTCACGTGCATCTCACCTCTCTCTCACCCACCTGAATTTATTTCAGCGTTGCCCTCGCCCCCCTCGGATGGAGCTCTCCCTGCAGCGCAGATGCTGTACAGTTCTATCAGCGTAGCAGCAGTGAGGGCAGCTGAAATAGGCATGCGGCACAGAAAAAAAGTAAGAGGTAAAGATTCTGGTTGAATCCTCAGAAACACCAATTCAAAGAGCTGAGAGGATTCTGCGGCCCTGAGAGAGCTGACAGGAAATAGAAGAAAATGGATTCAAAAGCTGTCAAGGACTGATTTTGTCAGTAAAACAACTAGATAGTAAAGCAAAAAAATTTGTATTGAATGTAATCCCAAACATGAAATTTATCGTAAATATAAACATTTACTCACCGAGAATGAGGTAACTGCATATTGCTGGAAGGAGCTACTTAGCACTTTGAATTAGCCTGCCAGAAAAGGTGGCATGTTCAAGAAAAACAAAGAAATCATAGCTGACACCAGCCTGCTGTGTCTGCATGCTAGTGTCTGTACTGTACATTTAATCATTGCCAAAGATGGTTTTGACAGACAGCAGGCTAGCAGGTAGCTCGGAAGTTATTTAGCGCTTAAGGCATACGGCTAGCTAGCAGGTAGCTCAGCAGTTGTTTGTGTATGCCACACAGCTAGCTAGCAGGTAGCTTGACAGTTTTACAGAATGAATGCCAGACAGCTAGCTAGCAGGTGGCTCGGTCGTTGTTCAGAGTGTATGGCAGACAGCTCGCTAGCAGGTAGCTTAACAGTTTTTCAGAATGAATAACAGACAGTGAGCTAGCAGGTAGCTCGTTGGTTGTTCAGAGCGTATAGCAGACAGTGAGCTAGCAGGTAGCTCAGCAGTTGTTTGTGTATGGCAAACAGCTAGCTAGTGGGTAGCTCAGCAGTTTTTCAAAATCACTGACAGGCAGCTAGCTAGCAGGTAGCTCAGCAGTCCTTGAGTGTATTTTGCAGAGAGATAATGAAAGCAGTTGTTAAGATCTCTCAGTTCAACTTTCAAGCAATATGTAATATCTTTTAAGCTGATGACCTTAAAAACTTTAAAAGTTATGAAGCAGGTCATCCTGTTAGTCCGTGGTGCTAACATAAATTTAAGTCTGGGTAGCTAGCATTATTGTTAGTCACTGGAGTGCGGAACTGTCAACAGCAGCGGTCACATATTGTTGTCAGACACAACTAATGAGAAGTTTATTGCTTTCACGACAACCATGTCGTAGGACAAGTTTGAAGTATGAACAATTAATGTATTAATACATGTGAGCTAAATTTCCAACAGGAAAGTAGGTGAGTAAATGGTTCTCTAACGTGATTTAAGAGAAAAGAAGAAAAAACTTTGGGGCCGCAACAAGTAGCTGCATTAACATATATGATTTTATATGAGTATATAGTTTGTGATAATGAAATATCATGTTCATACTATGTAGACTACAAATACAGGCATAAAGTTTAATTTCTTTCTTCTAAAATTGTATTTTAAATCACATTTGCAGTATTAGTTGTAAGAAAATGCTAATTTTCCTCAAATCATTCAGGCCTGACATTCTAATTTTATCACTTCTCTATGATTTGACTGCATTTTACACTGTGACACTTTAATATAACAGTGGTAAAGTTGCTGAGGAGTAACTCCCCCTGTGTCTATATTTGCAATCTGAAAAGGGCTAGTGAGCATTAACATACGAATTGTGCACTTTGATGGCCTGATAATCTTAATTCCCATTCACAGGCTGAGGAAAAGTGTGCAATTTATAGACAAGGCATCGTTTCGAAAGAATCCGCTCAGGAGTTCACTATCCAGGGGAGCAACCAGTGTGTTGATTGGCTGAAAGTTGACAATTCTTGCACCTCAGGAAGTATAATTGGCATGGCACAAAGGCAAGAAGACAGCATAATCATCACCATGTTGACCAGGGTAATTTGAACTGTCTCATGCTCTGAGACACAAGACAGTCTTTGACAGAACGCTTCTCCTTGGCAATAATAATATATGTGGGATCATTCTCTATCATTAGCTTAACAGGAAGTCTAAAAAAGGTCGTATGAAGTAAGCCAGAAGACTATATAGTAGTTCATAGTTTCCCTCGATAGCAATGACAACAAGGATATAGAAGATCAGATCAAATCAGTTACACATCCTACCTGCTAGCAGCACAACCAGTGGCAACTAAGCTTTTCCCAAGTTATGAGCTGAACAAACATGTAGCCTAAATAAGTGGCAGCTGCTGGTTAATTAGCCGTGTAGTGACAAATCATCAGCTGGCTACGTTTTCACTTCCACTTTGGCTGTTTTTCTGAAACAATGAAGAGAACTTCTTGTCGACGAGGCAAACACAAAAATTGGCCTGAGAGGGCATGATGCAAAAGTCAGCTGGTGCAACATTCGCTTGATAAGAGGATGCAGCAAAACGCAAAAAGGTAGTCATTTGAGGGAAGAAATACCATGTTGGCATGTTGTAACACGACCAAACTGACTTCCAAAGATTCTGATTTTCTAAAGGAAGAAACACAGCTGCAAAAAAAAAAAAAAAAAAAAAGGAATTCTGACCCAGATTTACTGATGGACCACAAAGAAAGGACACCGCTGACTGTGAGGCCAGCAGCAGGCCCTCTCATTAAAGAAGCTGCGTGACACCAGAACCAGGAAGTGAGCAGGAAAGATTGACCCCGCAATACATTCAACAACCTGTTTGTTTGGAAAAATGGGACAGTCCCACCATGAACTGAGAAACGGCTGCACATAAGATGGTGAGCACAAAGCAACCAGCCTCACAACAGTGTGCATTCTGATATAAAGCCTAAATGTCATGCTTGACCTTATATCTGAAGAACTAATGCAGGTGAAGTGAATGACAGGGCAGCGATGGTCCGTAAGTAGATGATAATCAAGAGCTCCCCAGTGGGGCTTTTAAAGACCATCAGCACCGAACCATGGAGACCAAAGATGTACAATACAAATCATGGTTGACACCTCTTAACTGCACAGGTCAGAGCGGCTAATGGCCTTCCCAGAGAGCACTGCAACCACAAACAACCCATATAGCTAAGTTCACATTCTATCTCTGAACCGCTTCACTGTGCGAGCGCGGTGTGCTTTTTAGAATTGAGTGGGCCATTCCACTATTTACCGGTCAAGTCAAACAAATTTAATTGTGTTCTCTGAGCAAAGTGCTGTGACAGAAAGCGTACAGAGAAATACAATGCTGTGAATAGAGGAGACAAAAACAGAGAGAGAGAGAGAGTTTGGGGGTGAAGCCCACAACAAGGCAGCTTTTAAGAGCCAGGTGCTTTTAAAAGCTGCTATTAGGCACTGACATGGAGAGAAAAAGTTGCGCTGGGTAAGACATAAGGTGGTGTGCAGCTTTTATCCACAATTACCGTGCTTATCATGAAAGAGTCACAGCTGCAGTCACCTATTGTGGCAGTGAGTCCATCTTCAGAAGCGAAGGAGTAAACAAGTGTGTCATCTGAGACGCCGCCGCCGAAATTCCATTTCAGACTCGATTTTCCTTGAAAACAATGACATTAATTAGCTTCATAACTCAGACAGTGAATGAAAAAGTAATGGCCACAATGTATCATAATGTCATACAGTATCATTACAGCAAAGCTGAGCGCTTATTATAAGACTGGGATTTCTATCAGACATCAATCCTGCCTCCCTCGCAGCTTTAAGAAGGAAAAGAGGCCAGAACAGATGGTTTCACTAATTTAGACAAACCCGGCATGGTCAGCTGTATAAACTGAATTAGCACTGTGTTAAGTCTGAAGTGGCAACCACAATGCTGATGGCACGAATGACACAATAAAATCCTGGAAGTGGAAGCTGGAATGCTGAGAAGAAGAAATAAATAAGAACCACAGGTGTTCTAGAGGTACAAGCTCTTCCTAAAGGATGCCACCAGTGACATGTCCAAGACGGTCATCATCCATACATCTCTAGACCTCGACAGGGTTCAGGGTCAAGACAGCGGGAAGAACACATACGAGGACAAGGCGGTCACGCGTGTTCTCGGAATACAAGATGAACCCTGAGTGTGTCGAGAGAAAACATAGAAATGTGAGAACATGAAGTGCACAGCAGCGAGTGCATATTGTTGTCTATCCATCTGACCTGTGCCTGTCCACATCTCGAGGTCGTCTGGCTCGCACTGTGACCGGAGCTTAGGTGGGTGTAAACGCGATCCGTGCAACACACTGGCATTTGTACATAACATAATGCTAATACAGATATTCGTGTTTAGCTAACATAAACTCGCTAACATAAAATAGATGTTGTGTAGCGGTGGCAAATTACTGAAATACAGTAAGAAATAACTGTGTGTAAGACTCATCTGAGCTGATCTGCTCTTAATAAGCTCTGTAATTTATCTGGTCACAGAGTAGCGTACATGCCGGTATTGGCACACCCCCAGACAGACTGACATAATATTTTTTTATACAAACAAAGAAATATCTTAATGCATTATGCTTGCAGAATTTACAACAAGGGACAAATAACGAAGAATTTGTCACAGACAGCCTTTCACAAAGTTTAGAACGTCCCCCCTGACTCAGCAACTCATAAAACACTTGAATTTTTTAAGGGAGTCTGGGGCTGATTCGGTGGCACCTCAAATTACTCAGGCACAGGTTTCGCCCTGGAGAACAGCGATCCGATCTCGACGAGGATAACGAGAAGGCATTAAATATACCCGTAAAAGGTGTAAATGTAAAGGCGGGATCAGATCAAAAGTCTCATTTTCAAGCTGTTATTCAACACAATGAGGCCTAATAAGGCTTTTACTGGCATGACTGTTATTGTAGATCGTCTTAACCTGACAGTGACAGCGCTTTAATCAAAGCCGCGAGCCTTGAACATAGCACGCCTGCTTTTTGAGAAATTACACTTTAATTGCGACATCTGATACAATATCATCTCCATGAAATTCTCTAAATCAAGTGTAGAGACTACCGCTGTGATGCGATTTCTTCTGGTCACACTGAAATGTGTCTAAATAGACTTGGAGTGAGAGTTGTGCCTCACCATCAATAGACCTTCTGGCATCATTAGTCATTCGACTAATGTCTGTAATTACCATTTTCACCATTAATTCAAAGCACGCCACAACTTGAATCTCGCGTTCGACGTGTCCAAGTCAAAGAAATCAGGATGACTTTTCATGATCAGCCCAACACGTGTAGTTCTTTAACTTTAGTGCTACTGCTCAACCACCTGCTGTTATTTAGTCCACACATCATTAAATCACATTTCCAATTCCACTACAACTGCTGTGTGTGTGCATCTCTGCATGTGTGTGTGCATCTCTGCATGTGTGTGTGCATCTCTGCATGTGTGTGTGTGTGTGTGTGTGTGTGTGAGAAAGAGAGAGTCTGGAGATACTTGATGGTTGCACCACTTCTTCCTTTAGAAGTTAATTCAAATTAAGCAGATCTGCACCAAACCTTAAAGGCTGCTCAGCTGGTGGAAAAGGTTAGACGCAGGAAGAAATATCTCCACTGCAGTGGCATTATACAGAATACAGTATCTCCCTTGAGCTTTATCAGGAGTCATATACATGTACCATTGTACCTGAAGCTGATTTGAATAAGCAGGTATGACCAGAAATCCCCATCCTCGGTCTCAAGAGCTTATCCTGGTCATGTTTTTCATATTTTGCACACGCCGAAATAGAGATGCATTCTGCTGTATTTAGAATTGCAGACAAACTAAAGCACGCATATATTATTAGTAATGATAGTTAATTAATTCCCTTTATCAGTTTAATTACTTACATGTATATTAGTTTGATCTGCATATCTTTCAATTATCTTTGGTGTCTTTGGATGTGTGCTTCATTAATTTAATATTACAGAGAAATTTAATCAGAATTTATAATAGAATTAATGAAGTGTCTCCACTTCATTTGGGGGGAAAATGAGTTGACGTGTTTGTTTGTAACAGGGACAGCGTGATCACTTCCTTTTGTGGCCCTCAGATGATACGATTCTGCTCATGTGTTAAGAGGAGACGTTGTGAATTTCCTTGTTAGAATTTACTGACCCAAAGTCAATCAATTAATAGCCGCCTTATACTCGGATTTCGCTGCCATTTCATATCATCCTTTCAGACAAACCTCAATTAACGACTGCATAGTTAGTAAGTAACAACAGTGCAAGTCATAATTGCCTTTTTTTTTTTGTTAATTAAGCAGCTCCTTGGGGCAGAATTCATTTGAAACTATAACTAAGCAGTTGTTGAGTTTTGAAAAGTTACTCAATTTCACAATAGTTTCTTTTCTTAACTTGAAAGTCTTGAATGTTCTCCTCACATTGTGATGTCATGGTATTAAAATCTTGCCAGTGCAAGCTTGTTTTCCTGTCAGCTGATCATAAGGACTCCGGATTCGCCTGCCCGCTGCTGCTCTTCATGCAGTGGCGATGACCAAAGGCCCCAACCGAGAGCGACTTTCATCCTTGAACTCTGAATTTCCTGCCTGTCATGTTCCCCACTCGAGTTGCCCTCTCGCTTTTGGCTTCTTGCTGAGCTACACAGACAATGCACGAGCAGCCCCCCCCCCCCCCCCCCCCCCCCCCCCCCCCCACCGTCCAAGAGACCACATGTAGGGAGGCTGGGGATGGTTTTAACAGCACTACTTTCACAAGAAGGGACGAGCGAAGAGCTTTGTGACCAGCTCCATGCACTTCCTTCATGGCCTTGCATGTGAAATGTCAAAGCTGTGTGAACAAATCTGCAGATTTTCCAGCCAAAACACTTATTTTCAGACACTAACGAATGTATATTTAGTTTTATCATGTATTAGATTAGAGAGTAATCTCTTGGGTTAAATGTAAGCCGTTTCATTTTTGCTCATTTCAAACCACCATGCCTCTACAGCTAACTAAACAATGGCCGATAGGGGTGTTTGTAACTCCTTTTAAAAAAAAAAAAGTGTTACAACTAACACTGCAGTGGCAACTAAACACATTTCCTCTATCCTACTCCTTTTTTCAGTTTGCCGAGACAGTGGGTGAGGACACCTGGGAGGGGAGGGGAGCGCCTGCACGCGTGCTAACCTCTGCACCTGATGCGGCGAGGCGGGGAAAGACGGTAAGGTCCGTTGCCAATGAATACTCTGCCATGTGACACGAAACAGATGCTGCAAGAAATTACGAAACCTCAGCGAACCCGTGTGGGCGATCACAGCGGTTGAAAAGCCTTGAGAGCGCAGCAAGAGGATGTCTGGACTGGTGACCGAGGCAGCTGACTTGAGGTTCAAAGCATCTGACAGGCTCAGGTTAGCAGGTTAGGTATTGGTTACTCGTGAATGTATCTGGTTTGTATGAGGATGTATTCAGGGACTATTTTTACTTTTGGTCAGGAGGCCATATCAGCATATACTGAGCATACTCTGATATCATGTATCTTTATAGGATTTCCATCATATGAGCGTCAAAAGAAGTGGCAGTGTCAGTGTCCTTCCATTTTTTATTGGTTGCACCTTCGACTCAAAAATAATGGAGCTGGTGATGAGTTTACAGGTGGTTCATTCGAAGCAGGGGTCGTGAATCAAAGTCAAGCCACATCAGCAGGCCGGCAAAATCCAAGCAAATTGGCAGCAGCTTTTAATTTCCAGCCCTGATTGAAATGCCAGTTCACCAAAACCGAGTGGCGTCCGGCTTGTGCTCGACCTCGGCTGAGAGGAAGGTCGGGAAAGACGGTCGCCTCACACACATTGACCCATTCAAGCCAGGCAGGCAGGCGGGAGAATGCCTTTAGAGACCAAACTGCTCGCAATCCAGCACACTGAAGAAAGAGCTGCAAAGGCAGGTGTGTAGAATCCCATGCCTGACCTTTATCTGACCTTTAACAGTCGGTGAAGAACCTGTTTCGCCGAATTGCCGCTGCACCCTCCTCCTCATTGACACACTGTCCCAAAGGAAAGGCCAGACACGCGCAGATCTAATAAAGTTGGCCACAGCGCTCAAGCGAGCCTCGCAGGAAGGATTAAAAGGGGTAAACATACAACCGGCCAACCTCGCCCAGCTGCTGAGCAGACCTGCTGCTGACACCCCTGCTGCATCCGTGCTGGGATGATCAGGGACAGCCTGACTGCCTCCAGTGTGAATAGCCTAAGTGATTCTGACAGGATTACCTCCAGCATCAACAAAGCCTGCCTTCTTTAACCCAAAGGCCTTGCGTCTGTGGCGCAAGTGCATGGAATGACCAAGTGTGGAGGCTGAGGCTGGAGGATGGACCAGTGCCCCTCTATGACATGAAGAATTACAACGAGGCATTCACTGACAGCCAGGAAAAATAAAGAAAGCTGAATATGAAGTTGCTGGGATTGCAAGCAGTCACCCCCATGTGAGCTTTTTTCTGTTCGATTTTCAGGCTTTTTCCTCGGCAACATCCGAAGCTCCGCCACAAGAACGTTTACAGTAAATACTGTGAACTGATGTTAGTTGGGAGGGTTTGTGTGTGAAGGATGGCCAAAAGCAAGTCACAGCTTATGAAAAATTAACCCCACACCCAAATGAGCGGAACGATAAGAACTATAGCTCCTTCACGCTGGAACCTAAAGACTACCTCTGGGGATGCAAAGAAAACTGTTTGGGCAGATAATACGTCTTCGCCACTGCAAATCTTCAGCGACAGAGTGTTGGGAAGCGACCAAGTTTTCACTATGTTTTTACATATCGCCCAGGAAAAACAGCCAGAAAATAGATTCCTCCTTCCACTTAAGGTGGTATCTCGTTTGGCAGCTGATGATGTAAGCCCCCGGGAGAGGCCACGGGGACGGGCAAAACGGCAAGACGACTCCATATTAATGGTTTTGGAGGTTTTGGGGATCCAGAAAAGTAAGTAAGCAACAGGAGAAGTGGAGGGGCAGCGGGCAAAATCCAGGGTGGATTCTTAATCCTTTTTACTGACAGCTCAGGGTAACAGAACCTGGCCTGAATGCTACGAGAGCAAGGGCATCAACCAAACAGCCAAACACCAACACTATCCCCGCTGGATGGGAAGCACGTTGTATCACACAAAGTGTAAGAGAGAGCAGCGTTGACACAGCCCAAATTAATTACTTCTGTTTTGCTCAGGGGGGGAATTTCAGCCATTATACAGCATGTATAGAGTTTTGAATGTGATTATTACATCTTTCAAATTATTCTGGCTGAAGTTTGTCGGAAATTAGAATTAGCGCCCTGTGGTTGTTTTGCCTCCGCCAACCAGTCGAGTCGCATTTGCATCCATATCTGTCCACACTCATGTAATACATTTGAAGGGATTTAATAAAGGCATTCGTTGGTGAAAAGAGAAACCACAACACTAAAATCCTGTCCCGTCCATTCACATGCAGATATCTGTTATAGCGATGAGTCATCATGGCATAGCTTTTGTCATCAGCACTTTTAGTTTCGCTTAAATCTTTTATTTTGGTTCCGCGTGCTAAAGGGTGATTGTGAACAGCTTGTTATTTCACTGTCACATGTGGGAGGATTTCCAATAAGGACTATTTTTACTCAGTGGGCAGGGGTTTGCGACAAACAATTCGCTAATTAGCTTGTTAGACTTGAGAGAAAGGTTGCCGATGCAGTTGCAGTGTTAAAGCAGTTGCAAGGAGCGGAATATTTCATCCCCATTTTAACAAAATATGTTTTACTAAAACATTTCAAGGCTTTTATCAGAGTAAAAACGGGATGTTTACTTGAAAGGGACAAATTCAAGACACGTTCCACTACATTTTTTAACAACTGGACAAACTGACAATAATACTTTATCCTGACTCAAGCTGCCACAAATCAAACCAAAACTTCTTTCCATCACTTTGTTCTTACTTTACTGCAGCGATGTGGATTATTCTGCCTCACTTCCCTTCAAAGGCAAGGCAACAGTGGCTCTGTGCTGCGGCGTGTCTTAAAAATCTGAACATGACCAAGAACATGTCGAGTAATCCAGGGTTAACGTGCGCGGTCAGATGGAAATCCTGCTCAGATTGCAAAGCAGCATGGGTGTCCATCCGCCTCCTACACTGCCTGTCTGTAACATGAGACAAGCTGCCAAACACTGTAAGAGCACCGGTATATCAGGTCCATTATAACAACACAGCGGAGTCTGATTATAGATGACAGCTGGGCACAGGTGAGCGCCTACTCTGCTGCACAGCTGTGCCTCTAAACTTCATCTTACCTTTGATTTGTTTGGAAATATCACGTGGAAGGCCTGCGGTTACCTCGGGTCCACAGCAGCTACACCTGGCAGGAGACGTGACGGATTGGGAGCTTGAAAAGCTCTTAATATTTACTTAAGTGCGAGAAAGAGAAAAACGAAAGCAGTGACAGTTAATTACAATTAGGGGAATGAGTCTCCTCCATCTTACACCAGACCTTTCTTCAGCCTTGGGGCACTTCAGGCCGGTGACTCCATCACTGGAAAGAGACACAAATGAGGGAATTGGGACAACAAAACATCTCACAAAAGGCAGCTGGATGCCCTCAGCACTGCCGCTTTACCTGAGCTCCTTGCGATCATTCACTCTTTGAAATCACCAGTTGTGTAACTGTGCTAACTGCTCGGCATGTCTGACGCTCGGCGCTCAGAGCCACCGAAATGTATTTGTCTTGTCAATATTTACAGAGGCGGAAGAAGTATTCTGATTACATCTGTCATATCTATCACAAACATGAAGGTTAGTTTAGCTACTGGAAACGGGGAAACAGCCAGCACGGCTCTGTCCAGGAATAGCTAAAAGCTCACAAAT
Source organism: Chelmon rostratus (assembly GCF_017976325.1). Classification (NCBI taxonomy): domain Eukaryota; kingdom Metazoa; phylum Chordata; class Actinopteri; order Chaetodontiformes; family Chaetodontidae; genus Chelmon; species Chelmon rostratus. The sequence continues at coordinate 11,551,951 of NC_055680.1, read as the reverse complement.
TAGCACATTACATTTAATTTGTTCAATCTGCACAAAAACCAAAGAGTAAAAATAGTAATTTGCTATTTTTTACAGGGTTAAGGTGAGATTATTTCTAGGCTCAGAACAGTTGCCAGGACAACAGTGCAGATTCCAGTAAATTACTGTATATAACATGCCAATTAGTTAGCATCAGAGGTACAGGTAGGTGGATTTTTTCAGTTTTGGACAGAGCCAAGCTAGCACTTTCCTCATTTCCAGCCTTTGTGCTAAGCTAAGCTAACCGGCTGCTGGCTGAAGTTTCATATTTAGCAGACATTAAGCAGATTGGCATCCTCATCCAGCTCTCCAACAGAAAGCGAATGAACATATCTCCCAAACTATTCCTTTAACATGTAGCTGTCGTGGGTCCAGGTGAAATTAATTCCAGCTGCTTCATATTCTAAATTCTAAGTCAAGTACAAAACCTAATTACTGTAATGTACTCAGTTTCCTTCCACCGCCGGGTCTTTACCTGACACTCTACTGCCAATGAGAGAACACATGCAGGTTCACGGGTGTGTTCAAGGACGCCCCGAGAAAACAAAATCCTGTTGCAGGTCTCAAACCTGTGAGATTTGTGGGGGCGTCTCTGGACAGCGGGCCAAAATAACTGGAAATATTTTCTGCTTGGCTGCTTAATAAATCTTTATGTGCTACTTTTTATTAAGAGGCATCAAAGCCGGAGAGGAGGCGAATCCGGAGGGAATCCGAGTTGCCTCGGCGTTGGCCCTTCTGTTGGGAATTCCTTAGGTGGCTGAAACTCGCCGGCGGCGTACACCTACATCCGCTGGAGCAAAGTCATAGGGAACACCGGCGAGCGCTTGATGTTCCGAATGACTGGAGAGAACAAGAGCAACACAGAGTCGGGTGTGCCAATACATTCATCATTCTCTGGTACCCCCCCTCCTAGACCGGGTTCACTGTTTACAACCTCCCACAGTACTTGTGGAGTGCACTGATGTGAATTTGATGCAGAACTGCAGCCACTGTAGCACAGTGAGCATATTAACTTAAACGCCTTTTGCTCTCGCTGGTGTCACTATTTTTGGCTGTTTTTCTTACGCACGCTAAACTATTTTGGGGAGAAAAAAAGCAAATAAGGGTTTAATTAATTCACAAATGTGCCACATATTTTATAATGTTGTATCTGAAGACAGCTGCCCACCCCTTTTTCCTCCCACTGCATATATCCTAGCAGAGATACGATTGGTTAATGAATATCTATTTTAGTCCTACACACTTATATTGTCCCCATTACAGTGGTATTATTTCAAACTGCTCCACTTGCCTATATGGGGCGTAAAGCGAATGTCTAAGCCAATTTTCTGTGGAAGAGGAGCCTCAAGAACATGTCTCTGTTAGATAAGTTAATTACCTCATATCCTACGGCTACACACCAGCTTCCTCCTCGTCCCCCCCGCCGCCGCCCCATACAGGAGGAACGACAACAGCACTCCTACATGATCAAGATGTACTATATGCTAATGCTAATTAACTCACTGCTATTATCTTCATCATGTAACATGCACCTGGTAGGCTAATCACACCGCCATCAACTGCGTGTGTTTCACCTCTGCAACGTACATCACAGGCTTAATTTATTTCACAGAGGAGAGGGTTTCAGGATGCACAGATTTGTGAGGCGCTGGGTTCTGCATCTTCCTCAGCAGGAAGGTGAGTGTGTGTGCGCCTGTGCATGTGTGTGTGTGTGTGTGTGTGTGTGTGAGCACGCAGGGGAGGGCTGTCAGCATTGTGTGTTCCGCTAGTTCAAAAATAGCAATGAGTTCCAGCATTTTCACATGCGAGTTGAGGATTTTTCTTTTGTGACTTAGGAGCTCAGCTCGGCAGAAGTACAATAGCAAAGTGGAACAATTAACGGCGAACGCATGAATAATTGTCTTTTTTTTTTTTTTTCAAAATAGCAACACGTCTGTCCTTAATGAATCGACTGATAACCGTGTCACATTGCATGTTAACCGCTGTTTGTTGTCTCCACACGCTTAATGAAAACATTTACATGGCAACAATTTCACATGCAGGAAAAAGAGGAGTAAGTGGGCTCCTGTTCTAAAATAAAAGTCCTGTAAATACTGTACATTCATTTAGAATAACTGAGTCTTGGTTCATGGCATTATGCACCATACAGAGAATAATTACACTATAGATATTCTGATTGGCTGCCTCTTGTATGTGTTGTACGAGTTATGCATATCTATCACATTGCCATGAGTAGTGCCTGCACTCTCAGCAGAAACAGGCGGTTTTGTTTCACGTGGAGCACATACAGTATTTCTGAGAGAATTTCCCTTTCATGTCCTGTGTATTACAGTCATTGCAAATAAACTGTATGTTTGTTGGTCTTTACAGTAGCTGCAATTTGCATTGCAAGAAGCACTCTGGGCAGGCTGAGTGGCTCCTTAGCTGCAGTCTGAGGATGCAGAGGTTTACAAATAAAGAGGTGCATTAGTTTTATTGCATTCATTGAGACAGAAATGTGACAATTGTGAAAATAATGTATTTAATGCGGATGGTAGTTGTCCTTCTATTCTGAATGAAGAGCATCTTCCCAGAGGGTTAGGGATAAGCCAAGAAAAAGACACAAATGGTGGTCTTCATAGTGAGGGTTTTGTTTTTTTGTTTTTGTTTTTTTACCTTTTTACAGCCCAACCATCAGAAACAAAATGTGGGCTTCCAAGAATAAACTTGGCTATTTTTCTTAATGTCAACAGATTCCATTAAAATACAAAAACAACAATGCACTGACTCAACTATATGATGATACAGCTTATTCCTCTGTGCCACAGACCTTCATTGTTCTCCACAAACTATTAAAAACACATCGATGAGTCACACTGTTGCACTGGGTGACATTTATTACCATGGACAGGGGCACTGTAGCTTATTCTGAGTCAATCCCACACAAACTCTGCTCCATACAGTAAACACTAGAGAACCAAATCTGTATTAATCCACAGATGAAAATAGTCCCCAACAATTACACTAATTTATTCCTGTTTGACTAATGTTTGCTAGAAACTGCAGTCCCCAGCTGTTTTGGGAGAGCACCCGGCCATTTTAGATAAATTTGCTACCTGTTTTGAAAGATTTACACATGTGGTAAGAACAAATGGGTTTGGGGCTGAGTGCTGCAGAGAAGGTAGTGTTCAGACAGTATTGAGAGATGGGCTAAAGTATTTTGGTTTGTGGTTTTTTAATTGGATTTTCTGGAAATAATGAAAAAAAGAGGATATAATGTTGCTGTGATCATCAAGAGTCTGTATGGAAACACCTTGGCTGTGTTGTGGGAGTCTCTGGCACAAGTTTCTGAGTGTCGGACATAAGTACTTTGTGCAGAGAGGCCCCTAGTTGTTATGGTAACAACCCTTTTTTCATCGTGATAAAATGCAGTCTGAACAGTGCTTTTTCAATAAAAAAAAAGGGGGGGGGGGGGGCTGAACAACATAAATTAGTCCTTGACATGCAAAAGTTTGGCAACCCCTGGCCACTTTTCTCCGCAGACTGTTTTATCACTAAAGAATGCAGCAGCACTAGTAGCACACAGACAGAATACAGTGGAGACACTGTCTGCTGGTAACACTTGGAAATATAACAAAGCCCTAATTCTCTATTTGCAGAATTAACGTATTTCCTGTGCAACATTAAAACCACATTTTGAATTGCTGCAAACGTCGCAGTGAAAGAGTCCCCAGTTCGACGTTGATTTGTTTATGGAAGCGTGAGCGGCACATAATCCTGCATGTCAGCGCCGCTTTGCTTGAAGCTGTCTCGCGCATTGCCTGCGCGATGCACTCCTCACTCTGCAAACACACCGAGAGCCCCTCCACGCACACACCTTTTCACACAAACACGCTGAGCTCATCGAAAGTCAGCGTGAGGGCTCGGCGTAGCCCCTGCGTGAGGCGTGCTTTTCCTGGATTATCCCAACTCCACCTCCCCTCTGAAAAGCTTTAAGTTGGGAAAATGCTCCTTCCCTTGATATCTCGCTGGCTTAATGACTAATAAACCCCCTTGTTGGTGCTCAAAGTCAAAGGAGCAGCGAACACAAGCAAAACAAACAAGTCTAATAAACACCACTAAATGCAACCTTAAAAGTCACAAGTGCAAAAGCTTGAAGAACATAAAGGGCGCGTGTTTATTTTCACTTAATTCCAAAAAAAAGCTCTTCTGAGGTCTTTCTGCAGCTGTGAAGCAGCCTCTGCCTCTTCAATGTATCATTACCCCCCTCTGCTGGCGCGTAAAGGAACAACAACAAACCCTGTGAGATCCACAAGGGGAGTATTTTTAAAACATCTTCACCACCTCATTGTTATGACCCAACACATTCTGCCTTGGTGTTAAACAAGAAGAAACAGTATAACACTTGCTGTAGATTTTATTAGTCGAGCAGAGTACTGTGACTCATTTCCAAGTCAGCGGCCGGAGGAGTTGCTTCAGTATGCGATGTGCTCTCCTCACAGAATGACTCCCTCTCCCTCTCTTTCCTCACTGCCTCGCACTCCTTCATTCACAGTTGAATTCATTAGCTCTGCTGCCATGTTGCCAATGCGGCGAGGAATGTAAATTAAGGCGACAGAACAGATATTAACAGACGTCTACTAACAACGTCAACTGATGCCATCAGGCAGAGTGCAATATTCAGGAGGACTCTCCTGTCTCTTTTTACAGATGCCCACCTTGTCTCCCCCTGAGTTATAGCTATTCTCTCCATCCACCATCCTCCCTCCACGGCCCCTTCCCCGTGGCTTCTCTATACCCTGTCACACATGGCCTCCCCCAGCCCATTACGCTTTGTTTTGTGTCATGACTTTGGATGCCGGGGCGAGCAGCATATGGATGATTTCAATCCATCTCAGGAAGCCCTTTCCTTCTCCACCCTTCCCTCGCTCTTGCTGTCAGACAGACACATTCTCTGTTTATCTCTATCTCCCCTCAGCCCTCAATTCTCCACCTGCACCAGCGCGCCAGTGCTGATGGATGAAAGTCACTAACTAACTTTCTTCCACCTCTACCTCGCACACAGCTTGACTCAGAACCCGTTTTATTATCATCCTATCCGTATCTGCATAACCTTGAGAAAAAAAGCATGTCAGTGCAGGGTGCACCTGGAAGTGGTCTGGCTTGCAGCGTAATCAGATATTGGCCACATTTACATCTGGTATTAACATGTCTGCACAATGACATCTGGTCCACAGGACTTTGCATTTCCACCTGGTACTAATAAGAGACCTCATTAGCTCAATTCTGCCAGAGTTATGATTGGATCTCAATATGCAAATTTGCGAGGCAGGACTGCGGACTTGTCGAACACGAACATGTTGCATCATTCATTTCTAAATCACTCTTTTCAGGGGAAGACTTGCTGCTGCTGTGTTTTGCAGAGCTTGCTTAAGCGAGCAGGAGGAGGTGGAAGTGAGGTGACATTTCTACTTGCTGTGCAGATTTATTTCTTAAGAAAGTGATCACGCTGTACGGATTTAAACCCAGATAAGATCCAATCACCATGCGGCCCAGAACATCTCCAGATATGATCTGGTCTCACGCTGACACCCCCCTCACGAAGTGTTTTGCGTGCATCCACACCTTGCATTTACATGTTTATTCGCTCATTCAGATCGGATATCCGCGTACAGAGCACATGTTAATGCCAAGTTCTGGCAACCAGTAGGCTGAAAGGTCTCCGAACTCCACCGTTTCCTGCCGTCTCTAGCAAGTCCGTCAAAAGGCCCCTTCTTAAGGTGGGGCCCACAAAGCAGCATCACTTTCTTAGACCAGCTCTGTCTGCCTATTCTGCAAATTGAGATCTGATCACAACGAGGGCAGTTTTGACTGAGCAACGATGCTTCAGGCCTGTGGTTCTCCACATAGTGAGGATCTCATATCAAAGGTGTACATGGGGTCTAAAAGATTCAGAACCTGGTTTCTTAATCTTAGTCATGGAGCTGATTTCATGGCGAAAGGTCATGATGCTCAGGCATGACGTGTATAAAGGAGCCCCGGATGGGAACTCGCTCACCTGGAGTCGCTGGGGACTGGTCTTAAATAATGAACGAGCTCGTGACTAATGAGTGACTCATGAATCTTCGGTTCGGAGGAGCCTCACGTGCATTCGTCAGCATGATTCGCACACGTGCACGCCTCCGCCCTCTTCCCGCCGCAGCTCTCTGCACCTTTTGTCATCGCACACTGGTTGCTTTCAGCTGCATGTGTTCGCCGCTTCCCAGGGGCTTTAACTTCACTCCTCTTCTATCAGCACCCTGCCTCCTCCCCTCCCTGCCTCTCCCCCTGTCTCAGGAATCAGACACAGGTTTGCCACTGCTGAGGAAGCAACCGTGGTAATCCTCGGGCTCAACTTCAAAAAGAGCCTCTAAAGACTACACTCTCTACGGTTCTGGCAACTCAGCCTGCTACCTATGCTTGGGGAAGGGGGAAAAAAAAAGCACACACCTCCCCTCTCACCTGCCTTTTTCTCCTCTTCCCAGATACTTCACTCGACTTGCTTCTTCTTTATCAGCACTAAATGTTCCTCAGCTCAACTCCTCAACTCCCCTTGCAACAAATGCTCCCTTCCCCTGCCCTCGCCAACACACATCTCTGCAAGGCAGGGAAGAGGGGCAGAGAAACGAAAACTAAAAGAAGGAGTGAAATAATAGGACGGAGGGCGGTTTGGAGGAGAAAGCGGAGGGCATTGTAACGCCGTGGAGGTGAATGGAGGAGGGAAAGCGATTGAGAGAGCGGGGAAAGAAGATAGAGTTCTCCGTCTCGGAGGGGTAGCTGGTACATTGTCAGCAGATCTTTATACAGCTCTGCTACCCAGAGGAGAGGATGGAGTTGAGCCCAGCTGGAGTGGTGGCAACCATTCAATCTGTCCTGATTATGGATTTGCTTCTACCTTTGAGGTGGTGTCTGTGGGGGTGCCATTGTGGGCGCTTCAGAATTCGGCTTTTGGTGGCATCAGTGGGGGAACGCAAAACAACCGATGCAACCACGGTTTGAAGAATCCACCATAACATCCACAATGTGTTGTCCTCAATAGCAGTGGTGGTTGAATGTGCCACCAAACACTTTGACTTTATCAGACTGTCTTATTTGAATACCCGTTGACTCGAATTCACTTGTGGAGAAGTAAATCTGCAATTATGTCAATAAAAGAAAATTCGAACTTGTCTTTGAATTGAGAGGCCGGGTGGGGTGAAGCTACTCGGTATCAACAACAATCAACAACAGAGATGTCAGCATCTTGCAAGCCAATGAAGGGGTCCTGACCCCAGGCTGGGAACAATATCTCTGCTTTCCATTCACGATACACATGACATACTGTGCAATGTATCTAATAATCAAGTGAATGATAGACGCCTCTCACTTTCTGGTCAAATGTACAGTTCATATGTGGAAAGCAGTAACCAGGATATCTGCGATATGAGATTTGATCTATATAATTTGGTGCTGCAATACCCTTTGTTTGATTGTTATTCTCCAATTCTATGTGCATATTCTGTGGATTTTACCCTGAGGTTGCTGCTACACGTAGCTGCAACCCCACCCCCGACCCCTCTCTGACAATCACCCACTGCCCACATGTCATTGACTTTATCTGCTTCCATAGATAACACGCTTCAACAATATGAACTATTTATTTCATTCCAGCACTCTTGCTCGCCTTTAAAAGCCGTGAATTAAGTTGCCTCGCTCTGCCGATGCCACAAACCCGAGCCCTCTGTGAGCAGCGAGCCAGGTGCCTCTGCTCTCATCGAGAGGCGGCGGCGGCGATTTTGGAGGCGGAAGGACTCAGACAGGCGCTACTTAAACATTTAAAAAGGAGGAGGCCCACTTCAAAGGAATGGCCTCGCACAATCAGTGTAGCCCTTTCCTTTTCAATTAGCACACAGTCTGCCAGGCTGGCACGCTCACCTAAGGGCTGGGCTGAGGCCGTGAAATATTGATGGCCTCTTCTCAGGAGCGAGTGGAGCGCTTTGTGCTCCGCTCCCCTGGGTAAGTTTATGTGTTTAAGATTTTTTTTTTTTTTTTTTTTTTGACGGCAGACAGCTGAGTGGGTGATTTGTTTGTGTGATCCGAGTGGGCGCGCAGTGACGCACTAGTAGCGGATCGCACCAAATTCAATCAAAAAATGTCTCGGCAAATACTCCACTATTCTAACCCAGCAGCACATTAATCTTTTACAACCGTAACACAACAAATCATTCTTTGTTAGATCAGACGAATCCCACGTCTCTCCATCTTTCTTCCTCCGCCTCAGAGTGATGCTTACTTATTATCTGCGGTGTTTTACAAATCCATCTACAGTATTTCACCTTTGGCTGCGGCATGAAAACTCAGAGAGGGCAACTTTTGCAGGAATCAAAGCCTTTTGCCTGTAACCACTGGTAAACAAGACCTCATTATTTTCCACCGTGTGATCCTGCAATCACCAGGGACGTAGATCAGACATCTGCATAGGTAATTGCACTTGCTCGTGTGTTTGACAAATAAACAGCGCGTAACATCTGAAGACGATAAACCTTAACACTTTTGCAAAACTTTCCGCCTTTATCTTGATTTTCAGCGAGAAGGACAAAGTGCCTTATTAGTTTGGGGTTATGTTTCGGGGCTTTGTAATTAATTTGGAGATGAAGTTCTGAGTGATTTATTTCCCTCTTCACTAACAAATGAGTAAATCTGCGCGTTTTTTCATCTAGGAGACAGTCAGAGAGTCTTTTCTGACTTTGAAGGCTTAAAGGAGAGGTAGGATGTTGTACATTAATTGCTTGGAAAGGATCTCGTGTACATCTTCAAACCACTTTGAGTGAAAACTGTTTTTGGCAAAACTAGTTCTGACTTCTCCCTCAGTCTGTTCTATGAAAAATAGATACCTCAGCACAGCCAGAAGTACAAGCCGACGTTTCAGAAAAAGTTCTCAAACAGAAAAGGTGTGAACTCTGACACACGTCCCCGAAGATGTCCTCACGTGGCGAGAAGCCAAAGACGGAGCGAAAGAGGAGCAGATTGGATTTGATTTTAGCGAGGGCATAGGCGAGTGGAGGGGTTATACACTTAGTCATACGATGTCACAGCCCCTAATGGGGCAGAGAAGCGATGCACTGATATCCTTAATTGATGGATTAGAAGCATATAATTCCCCGCAGAGAGAGGATGATCAAGAGAACAGTGGAGAGGGAGAGCAGCTCGGCTGAGCAGAGGGAGCGAGAGCTTGAACATGACCTGAACGGTTAATTGAATAGGGAAATTCCCAGGATATTTTATTCAAATGAGGTTGGAGGAACACATGAAGAGCAGAAGAAAGCGGAAAAATGAGACGAGGAGGAGAGCGAGGTAAGGCGAAACGAGCAACTGCGTCGACAAACAGTGACGATGTGAAAGTCAGACGTTAATGAGCGCAGAGCAAATCCAGGGAGGTGGCTGTCGGGACTGGCGGATGGGGCGAAGCGGTGAGGAGAGGGCCTGGGAGCGGATAAAAACCAGCACAACGTTTGCACATCAAGAGTGAAAGGTAGATCCACAGCGGAGACGTGGATGGATGGGTGGAGGAGAGAGGAGAGACCTCTAGAGGAAAGCAGCAGATCCCTGTCTAAAACTCCCCTTTCATCTGGCCCACACAGTGCCAGATCAATCCAAACGCCCGCCCATCATTAGGCATCAAAGGGCTGTAGGAGGGGGATCCTGTCTGCACACAACTAATCCCCTTTTAAATGTGCCTTCTCAAGGAACAAAGCCGCCATTACATCCACAATGCATTTCTGGATGATCTGCACTTTTCTCGTGATGCGCCATCAAAGCAAGCGAGGTGGCAGGAAAAGTTACAAAGGGAGACTTTGAAATTCAGACGCCATTTCTACGGCGACCACCCGGCAACTCGGGATGAACGGCGGCGTCTTTTAAAACACCTTCTTTCATTCTAAACGCTCGCAAATGTTGGTGTCTCCAGAGGAACCGGGTCCCACGTTTGAACGTCTCCATTTTTAGCCCAGAGCTGCTGGTTTACATTGATAAATGTCCTGACACGGACATGGGGGACATGTAAAACAAAGGTCAGCTGCGTTCACTTCCATCGCAACAGATGACAAATGGAGTCGGTTTCTTGTGTTATTGTCAGGAGAGATTCTCCCCTTCCTTTCAGTCCTCTCATTTTCTTTTCTGTACTGTGTGTGCGCCTCTTACTGTTCCTCCCTGAAATCCATGAATAAATAATAAAAGCCACAGAGTTTTCATTTTATGACTGAATATGATATTTATCCCGTATCCGATCTTGCCACCCACCCACCCACCTCTCTGAAGGAGCACATAAAACGCTGTATGTCTCTTCACCTGAGACTCAAACAAGACTTTGTAAAAAGCCCTCAACTGTTTTTTCTTTCCTTTCACCGCTCCAGGATCATCTCTTGAGCCCCAAAATGTTGTCTCAGCACCACTTGAGCTGCTTTGTTTTCTCTTAAGCATCCTCTATTCCCCTCCCTCTCATCCCCGCGTTGCCCTCTTCTCAGCATCGTGCCGCGAATCTGAGACAGTGACAAACTCCGACAAGAAAGCCAGCGATCTTGATACCTCTCCGCATCTCAATAATGGCAACTTGATATGAGAGCCTTGTTATCAGGGCCCTCTTGGCTCACTGCATGTTGCATCCCATCCGTCAATAGGGCAAGAGGGAAAGAGGTGGGGAGACACAGGGGGGTAGAAAGGAGGAGGGAGGGGGCTATGGTTCAGTTATCACAGCAATGGGATTAATGGATGTGTGAGGTTTAAATTGGCTCGCGATGACAGCGGAGGCCTCACTGTGTTTCTATCAGTTATCGACAGGTTTCCCCCCATTACTCAGCCTCTTTCTCACCGTCTTTCTCCCCTCCCTTACTTTTTCTCCCTCACCCTGTAGCTGCAATTTATTCCCAAACCTTTAACCGTTTCTGTCTGACTACCCCCCACACATCAATCTCCTCACCCCTTCTTCACTCTTTGAGTCCAATACTCCAGACAACATGATGTCCAAATTAAAGATTGTGATGGAAGCCAATGAGAGTGCATAGCCTGGTGTAATAAGTCAAATGCATAAATGGACTGAATGAGCGTTTTGGGTTTTTGATGACTGAATATGTTCTTGCACAGTCAGGGAAACTAGGCTATACGAGGGCAGTGGTTCTTAAGCTTTTATGTCTGACGTACCCCCACACGCCTGTCAGATGAGCTTACCATAAAAAGCTTCACCGACACCACCCATCATGTTTCAAATGTTCTCATTTCAATTGAAGTGGAGGATAAGTAACACCGCATAATAGTGGATTTTGTTCCATTTATCCATTGCTTTTGGCTATCACTGTCAACTGTGTATCCATTACTTTTAGCTAACGCTAACCATTTCAACTGTTTATCATCAAGCTACTTAAGCTAATCATTTCAACTGTTTATCTATTACTTTTAGCTGACATTAACCTTTTCAACTATTTATCATTCAGCCACTTTAGCTAATCATTTCAGCCATTTAACCATTACTTGTAGCTAATTTTAACAATTTCAACTATTTATGTTACTTTTAGCTGACATTAATCATTTCAACTGTTTATCATTTAGCTACTTTTGCTAATCAATTCAACTGTTTATGATTTGGCTATTTTAGCTAACCATTTCAACTTCCATTACGTTTAACTATTTCGACTATTTAACCATTACTTTTAGCTTTCATTGCCAACTGTTGCTTAGTTTTAGTAACTCTTTCAGCATTACTTTTAGCTATTGTAAACCATTTCAACTGTTTGATACTTGCTGTTTTAGCTATATTTCCATTACTTTTACTAACTACTGTTAGCTAATGTTAACAGTTTCGACAGTTTATCCAGCACATTGTTTAGCTATTAATTCAAGCTAACTATTTTCACCATTGATCCTTTACTTTTAGCTGTCTTCTATATATATTTCCATTAGTTTTAAATCATGTTAACCATTTTAACTATTAGTATAGCTATTAACTATTTCAACTGTGTTTCTATGACTTTAACTTACAATTTCAAGTGTTTATCAGGCCACTTTTTACTATTTCTGCTATTTCTTTATTATTTGTTGTGTTAGTCATCTATTTGAACAGTTTATCCATCACTTCTGACTATTTCACCTACTTTTTAAGGTATTGATTTAAAATGTCAAGAACATTTTATAACCACACCTGTTGGCTAAATATTTCAGATGTTGACTTTTCTCTGCTGGCTTGTTAAATAGTTTTCATGCATCCTATCTGGCAAAACATAGCTTTCATCAAAGATGTGCAGTGATTGCAGCTTGTAGGATATTGGTTATTTTGATAAGATCAGCAACATACCAGTAAAAACAAATATGTGGATATGTTTTGTTTTGCTTTTTAAGAAATTACCTGTTAGCCTACTGCACAATCTTTCCATGTATCCCAAACACCCCTGATCAGGAATCACTCTATTGGGGCATAAATGGCTTCCACAACACCATCAGGTGCAGCACCACATTATTCCACTATAAACTTTCCTTATAAAAAAGCGTTCTAGCACTCCGAAGAATGCTCACTGTATCTTTCAATGAGGAGGCCTTCAGAGATGTTTATTCACTTCTCATTTTGGTTCAAAAGGCTTATTCATCCAAAAGAAACCGATGCTCATGGCAGCAGATGGGCTCGGAAGGAAGAAACTATCAAACCACTATCAAAAAAACTTCCCGCAATAGTCTAATTACTTCTCGCTTTTGTCACTCTCAGTGTTTTCACAATGATAGAAATGGAGGAAGATGCTTTAACATGGTGAAACCGATCCATTCGGGGTTAAAAGAAAGACCAAAATACAACCATTTTGCTGCCACCGACTTGGCTCACAGTCACAGCCAGTGCAGACTATGAGACATCCTCCATCTTCACGGTGGGCCTGTGTCGATCAGCTCGGTCCTCCTTTTGTGTGCTTGTTTCTTTATGTCCCACATCCTCTCTGTCACAAAAGTCCCCTGTAGGCCTCTATTTTCCCTTGCAAATCCTATCAGTTCCAAAACACACACGGGGGATTGCGATGATGTTTGGAAGTAGTTGATTCAATTTGCTTGTTGTTTTTTTTTTTTTTTTTTCTTTTTGTCGTAGCAGGGCATGCCATTCAGACATCTATGTGGATTCACAAACATCTGCTGCTGATGGAAAAGATACCCAAAAGCTTGACGGAATATGGAGAAAAAGTTCCCTGGTGTGGGCAATTTACTGCTGTCAGTTACAATGTCGACTTCCAGGAAATGGCTTTATTCTAAGAAATGAAAACCATACTTTTTTTTTTTTTTTTTTTGAATTATACAGGTGTTTAGGGACGTCTTTCACAGTAGAATGATACTGTAGACTCCCTCAGGACATTTTGCCTGGATTAAAACAAAAAAAATCAGACTTACAAGGCTCCTATCTGACAACAGTGAATTCCTAGAAACAATATGTCACATCTTCATTGAAGACGTTTGAAGGCTTTGTGACTGCGGCATGGTTTTGACACGTAATAGAGTTGAGTGCATGGAAGTGGAAGTCAGTGTTTACTCTTTGTGTTGTGTGTCTTGTTGTGGGAATGGGGTGAGCTGCATCTTTACACATGGCTTCCCCTCAGTGAAGGCGAAATGAAGGGGAGCCCTCGGGGCAAACACAAAGACAGGAGGATCTGGAAGGGTCTCGGATGAGCATAAACACAGACAAACACACACACACATACTCACACACACAGAGGTGCACACGTAAAAAACAAGAGCTAGAGGAAGTAGCAAATTCACTCACCTGGCACACACAATAATGAGCATCTTCAGTCCTGGAAGCTGTTATACTGCATGAGCATCCGTCACGATCAGTGTGTACTTCACGCAAAAATAAGAGTAATCATCAGACATCAACATATTTTAAGTAACATTGAAGATCATCATGAAGAACTTCAAGTGTGTGTGTTGTTTTTGTCTGTCGGTGCATCTCAGATTAATCATGCAAAAATATTGTTATTAGATTTACAGCTGTGAATACATTTCATTGTCATGGCCAAGTTAAAACAGCAATAAAGAATAAATAATATTTATGCAATACTGACGAATAAAGCACAGAGTAGTGATGGGTCACACTAACTCAGTTACATGTACTTTATTAACTGCTTTGAGTAAATTGTAATTGTTGGAGTAGTTTTACTCCTGTGCCCTTTTTACTATACAAATCTTTGCTGTTTCACTGTTGTATTTCTTACAATCCATGTATTTACTCATTATTTATGACACAGATGTAGCTTCATATTTACTCCTGTGACAACAATGAAAAGTTTTGTCTTTGTACATAAGTAATCATCTCATCAGCAAATTCATCACAAATTCTCTTTTACTACTATTACTCATCTTATTTTGAAGCAGATACTTCACAACTATTACACAAATAATTATTCTCTTGACCACTTCTACTGAAGCTCTTGTTTTAATAAGGTAGCAACACCTTTTGCCGACTGTGCCCACCTGTGCTGCAGTCGAGCTACAGCAGCTAACGAGTCTGACACATCTGCACTGAACTTCTCCAAAGTAAATTAAGCGTTTGAGAAACAGAACCTAGCTTTACGGCCGTGCAGGACATGTATACTGCAGCAGCACAATGTGACGACACGTCACAGGCGCAAGGCCACGTGAACCCGAAACACTGTTATCAGCATGATGCAAAAGTGTCTGGATATTGCTTTGACAACAGGTATTTTATTTACTGTAAAATAAAGGCATCTGAAACTCTTCTTTTTTATATCATCGGAAAAATGGCCCATACTCTAATATCAGGAATAACAGACACAATTATATCTTCTTTACAGCTCTTTCTTAATGATTATGGGATTGAAAGTGAACATATAATCCAGATGGTAACTCAATGCAAATAGCTAAACAATTTCAACCTGTTTTTTTTTTGTTTTTTTTTTTGGCAATATAAGAGCAACGAAAAAATGATTTCAAGTACGAGAAAGTAATTAAAGCGAGGGTACCTGAGCATTGTGGAGCTATGCTCATCTTGCAGGTGCGTCTACCTTATGATTGGATGCCTTCCACTTGCACGCAGCTACGCCCAAAAAGTAGAAAACAACAACAGAATGCATTGTGTATGGGTTTCTTTTCGGCTTTTGTGGCAACAAATGGAAGAGAGAAATAAGTTAAATGTTAATCGGGACATATTGCTTATTTGAAAATGTAACTAAATACTGTTACAACAAAAACGTAATCTCTGTACTCATTGCTTTGTAACTCAATAACACCAACACTGGTTCGAACAAATAGCTTAATGCAACACAATAAAACTGCGATGAAGTAAAACAAAGTGAAAAAACAGATTTAAATGTTGACAGATTGACTAGAAGTGAACTCGTGCGCACATGTCGAGTGGGATTTGCATGTTGCCACTGCAAAGAAAGAACACTGACAGCAACACATTTCTCCAGACTCCCTCCCTCTGTTATCTATTATCCTCTAAGCAAAAAGTTCCAAGTAAATTATCCAAACTTTCTCCCTCAGCAAACAGCAGAAAATGTATTTTATCGCCTCCATCATTATTTTTGTTTGTGTATTTATTTCTCTCTGCCACCCCTTCATCCCCCTCTGCTGATGATTTGTTGTGATTTCCAGAGACAAAACATGGAAATTGCACAGAGGGGATCAGGAATTTACTTCTTGATAACATCTGTTACTAACTATTGCGCTCAGCATGCAGAATCAGTTGCCCCTGTAGACCCGTTTTCCCCCTTTATCTTATTTATTTGGAGAAAGGGTTAGATTGTCTCATACACCACAAGGTGCACCTAGGAACCTCTGTGCATGGCTAAACGGGAACTTTTATAGCCGTCCCTACCCAGAATGGCAATTAGCTGCAGGAGACTGGGGAAAAACACAGAGCAGAGTTGGTATGCAGAGAGCTCTGCAAAGTTAATGGACTTTTAAATCGACACTATGCGCCAAATTCCCTTATTAATGCCATCCCTGGTCCCTGCCTACACGACCGTTTGATTTCAAAGGTCAACTCTCAAATGTCAACATTGGACCGGTAAATAGAGTGCACTTTTATGATGCATGCACTGTGTATGTGAAAGTATGTGAAATAAAGCAGCAGCGAGGTGAAGAGGGGCCCTACCTACATGTTTTTATTTTCTGCTTTACCTTTAGTTAGCTTGCTAAGAAGGCTTTGAGTTCACACACAAATACAAACAGTAATATCGTGTTATACTGGAAAAAAAGAAGCTAAGTGCCTTGCTCAAAGGCACCTTGAGGATAACTGATGCCATCAACTTGCTCACATCCACTTTCCAGATTCTTCCAGCCAATTTCAGGAGTTTGATTGGGTTGGACCAGCTATATATTATCAATGCAGTATGTCCAATTGAAGAACAAAAGACTCAACAAAATAAAGCACAGTCCAAACAGTCAGTGAGCTCATAAAAAAACCTTCATCCTCGACTGGGCTGTTGATGCACACCAATCTCCCCATTCTCTCGCACTGAAATACACAGAGGAACCGGAGGAGCTGCTAACAGCTGGTAAAAATGAAAACTAATTGCGAATGGATGAAACCGCTCCAGTCACATCTCAGAATACAAAACAAACAAAGAAAATGCTTGAAAAACTGTCGGTCTTTCTGTAAAGTTTTGTTAAGTTTGGCAGAGGCTCTTTAAAGACAGTTATGAGGCACAAGCCTGTATCGCTACCTGTTAGCTGAAACAGTTTAGCATGGTCATATCTTGTATAAGAGCAGAAACAGCACAAAATAATGATAATTATATAGCATGTACTGTCGTATGATGTTGGGATAAAGCATGTCAATGTATTAATGAGCTCATAACTAGCTAATCTTAAAATAGAGAAGTGGAAAGAAGGAAATACCTGATTGTGCTAACCAAACAAACGGCATTTGTCCATTTAGTTGTATGTTCTTAGCATAGCATTATGTAATTTGAGGTTTTGTATTTACATCATCATGAACTAACATTTTGATCAAGATTTAGATCACATGTATTAATCATATCACCTTAACACAATCTAAACAGGTCATATATTAGCTAGCTAGCAACTAGCCCCTGGTTCAGTTCAGTACAACTGGCAGCTAACTTGGTGGAGGTGTATAGTAACATTTCAGGAAGATTTCTGTATTTGTGTTGTTGTCCACGCTCTTCGGACTGGTTTTGATTGGGCAAGGACCAACTGAAGAATGGTGATGACACGTGTTTCCCTGCACCAATCAGGGTGGTGCGTCGTTTGCCGCTGATGATCAAGTCAGATCAAACCCCACACACAGTCCTGATGAAGCCAGTGAACGTTTTTGAGTGTTATAAACTCTTAATAAGTGATGACTAAGGATTTTTTATCTCCAAGTTCAAGTTTGATTGTTGCTTATTTAGTCATTAATATTTAGTGTTATGGAGAAATACTCCTGACTGAAAACCGGGGGCTTTCAATTCAGCATGTTTTTGAATGAAAACCCAGGATTACTACTTTTGTCTGCCTGTAAGAACACTGTTTTGCTTTTTTTTTAGATGCTTATTTTACACTTTTATCTTAGAGATCAAATTTGCCACAGAAGTCGGATTTATCTGCCAGTTTATGACACTGAAGAATAAAAAAGCTGATTCTGTTGTCAACATGCTGGATCTGTGAATCCAAAGTGCAAGAACAAAGATGGAGTAATTGGTCTGTGCCTTGCGCCAGACCAAGAGGAAGCAAATGTTAATGAACAAATACTGAAAATAGATTTATTTCTCAATCTTTCATTGAAACTGAAAAATACAGGAAAGAAGAAGAAAACTCTTCTGTGGGATTTGGCCGTTGGCCAGCGTAGGGAACAAACCAGCAACAGAGATTTCATGAATGATGCTGGACTATAACAGCAAAGATTGTCATGAAAAGAGATAGAGCGCAGGGGGGGGGGGAAATCAGGATGATGGACATCTCATGATGAAGACTGATACAGCGCCTTGGGTCTGCTACACTGAGCTTGCAGCTGGAAGGGAGAGTACACCATCCTGCAAATCTCACCGTCCAGCCCGAGGCTACGAGCTGTGAGTTTTGACCCCGCGACTTTGACGGACCGCGGAGCAAATAATGCCACGGGCCATGGTAGCCGGGCGGAGACGTGCGTGCAAACACCACATCGCTGCGGCTTGCGCACAGGCAAAGATCCATTAATCTGTGGAAGGTGCTGTGAAAGCGAACCTCGGTATCGATTGCGCTGATGTAGCTGGAGGTGCACGGGGGACACGAGAACAGAGTCAACAGCGCACAAAGAATAAGAAATAGAGGAAGTGAGGGGAAAAGGCGGAATTTAAACATGGCCTCCAGCAAGCAGACTGTATCTGTCTATTTTAATTTGCTTTCCTAATTATCTGATTACTGCCTGCGCCCGTGGATTCATTCCCTTCTCTAAATATAGGCCCAGATTGTTCCAAAGCTGTGCTCACAAATTCTCTTTGATTGTTTGGTGGTGAAAACGTTCCACACAGCGCAGGGGCCCCATTGAAAGAGCCCCCTACTCAATAAAAAATGGCTCCATCTGAGATGTTTTTAAAGCATTTGTTAATATGCCCAGAAGGCAGAAGAGCTTCCTGTCCTACTTGAAAGGCACCTCATCAGACTTTCTAGATGTTTCCCCTCCGCCATCTCATCCGCTCGCTTTGTTGCCAGCAAAACAGCAAAAGTTTTGTCTCGTTAATTATTGTTCACTCCCCGCCTTTTTGTCGATGCGTCCCAAACGCCGTGTTTGGAGCTGCGCATTCGCCTGGGCTGCGGGGAGGTTAACGTGGAGGGAAAAGGAGGCGGGAGGGAGGCTTCAGGATGTGGCGAGAGAGGGGAAATCAGGGGAGACAGATGAAGAAAAAAAGAGGGATTTTAAGAATGCAACCTGCTGGTTATCAGGTTGAAGGTGACAGGGCAGAGTGTGTAAGTGGCAGCTGTGAGCGCTTGTCAGATGAAATTTGGGTCAACGCGCCGCCATCTCCCTGGGACATCATCGTGAAATCCACACAACTTGGATTATACATATGTGTCAGATTCCTCTGAATGTTTGCCGGCGCCCATCGATTTCCTGTTGTGCCGGCTTGATTGATAAGCCGGGCACATTCATCTATTAGTTTTGGTCCTCCAAAGCGACGACTCAAGATGAAAGGGACGGAATGCTTTTGCAGCGAGTGTGTGTGTGTGTGTGTGTGTGTGTGCGCTCGGAGGCAGCTGCCTGTCTACCATTGTCTAGACAGAATCATGTGCCTGCATACTGAGAGAGGAGGTGACATGCCGAAAGCTGCCCGTGTTGATAATTCTCTGCGACTCTCATTTGCTGTGACAGAGACCTAAAAGTTAGTTGCAGCAGAACTTTAAATAAAAAAAAAAAAAAATTAAAGCGGTTCAAGGGATTTAAAGTGAAGATGAGCTTTTCAGCATAAAACATTCAACAAACATAACAGCAATGAGTTAAGGGGATTATGATTATAAGGCTTGCAAAGTGTTCAGTACAATGCTATCGACTGTATGCATACCCCGCTGTGTCTTCTTTGGGTGTTTTCCACCACGCGGGACAGAACTGATGCCGTAAACTGCTCGTTATTCACTCCGCACGACGCCAGATACAGTGGAAACACTTTCAATGTTTCTGCATGAAAAGTCGACCGCGCTTCCCCCGCTGCAACTTCTCAATCCTCCGCATCTCCCCTCCATCTTTAATGGGATCGCCGCGCACCCCAACCCCAATCAGTCCCCGTAGTGCCTTGCTCTCTGCATGCCCCCTGGTTATGGCTGTGCCACGCTATAATGGTTCCCCCCCTTATCTGACACACAGTTATGCAAATATTAGGTTCCGCCCGAATATCTGGTGACAGGACTTTCTCTCGCTCTTTCCTTCTCCCCTGATTATGCAGTGATAGGCCCGCTCGGCCTGGAATAGACTACTCGCGTATAATCGTGATTAGTCATATCTCGTGTTCGCAGTGGTGTAAAACCCATCACTGCCTGGTCTTTATTGTCGGCGGGCGTGTTTCTGTTTGTGTGCGAGACACGCTGATGGACAGTCGGAGGCAGATGGAAAATCCTTTTCATGCCACCGGCTCAGATATTGCATGTAATGTGCTCTGTGCTGTGTTTGCTCACAACTTGTTCACGCTGAAAAGCTCAGCGAGCGAACGTTTCTTTCCACTCCAGCTGATCAAACTCCGCCGGAGAGCAGAGATCTCCATCAGGTGAAGGTGGTAATTAATTAGCTTGGAATGCATCACTGACATTGGCTTTGCTTTCCCTGCTTGTGCTCCTCTGACCTGGTGAAGTCCATAATGCAGACTTAAAGAATCTGATCCAGAGCAAGACCACCAAGCCCACAGAGTAAGAGCTGTTAATGTAGCCTAGAACCCTGAACTATAAGCCTTAATATTAACTTGTAAAGCGCATTGACAAGTCACATCAAGGAAACTGACAGGGACACGGATGAAAATTGAATAAAAATCACTCATCATCAGACATCATTGAGGCTAACTGCAAGAATATCCAGATATGGCAGCTGTAAATCATGCATACCTTTGGCTTAAGAGCAAATGCCTGTAGGTCATATCATCATAAATCTGTTTATACATCAGAAGAGGACTCTAATCACGAGGTTTAGCTTTCCTTGTGAGATTAAATGATTTATTCATTGATTTTTGGCCATATGGGGGCAGCTGATTAGGCTGAAAACATCCTGTCACATTGGCAAATTACGGCCTTGTAATGTTAGCAAACTGCTACTTTTTTACGCACCCAGAAAGGACCAACATTAGCATTCATATGGAGTCATGTTTCTGGCCATTCGATGTCTAACATTAACTCGTTTTTTTAGCTCCACTTTGGTCTCCACCACAAAAAAAGAAAGATTTTACAAACACAGCTGCTAAATGCTCCATGATGTTAGTCGCTAACTTTTGCTGTTTGGTGCTAAGGAGGTAGCATGTGTGGGTTTAACGACAGCTACCTGGTGGCCAGAAACGAGGCGAAGGCAGAAAATCAAAAACACTGAGCGAAAAGATGCCGAAACGCTTCGAGAAGCTGAGGGGAACTGCAGATGGGTGCTAATTTTGTGTTGTCTGTGGTGTTGCTTGGAGATACAACCCCACAGACAACACCATTTGCTAGTTGCAGAAGCGTCGGCAGAGTTTTGGCTCAACTCAACAATCAAGAGAGGAAGTTGGAGCATTGGGAGCCATGAGCCCCACAAGGCACAAAGGATGCATAGCAT
The DNA here is from genome assembly GCF_017976325.1 of Chelmon rostratus. NCBI lineage: Eukaryota > Metazoa > Chordata > Actinopteri > Chaetodontiformes > Chaetodontidae > Chelmon > Chelmon rostratus. Next base: position 11,530,689 of record NC_055680.1, on the reverse strand, counting down.
AGCATAGCATAGCATATCGAGGGTCAGGTAATGTACTCATGTGACTTCAGTTGGTCAGGTGAAACACGCGTGGCTTGAGTTGGTCAGGTAATGGTGCCAAACGAGTGTGCTGACAGCAAGACTGAAGGAGGCGGGTGAGAGGAACGTGAGAAGTAAAATAACCAGTTTCACAAACACACACACACACACACACACACTCCCCACTCTCTCAAACACACACAAACTCCATCTCCCGGAGGGGTAGTGATCTGTGACTCCTCAATGTTCGGTGCACATCTGAGATGACAGCACACACAACATGGCCAGCGCTCCAGTCTGGGTTCCACATGATCAGCCACAGCAGCACTGCACAGCAAACAAGATACAGCCACACAGTGTACAGACAAGGAAACAGGCCAGCACTCTCACTGCATCCACTGCAACACTCACAAATACAGTCGGTCTGTTTCTGGCATGCTTTGGAGTCACGTGCATGGACTTTACTTTTTTTTTTATTGTGCCTTACAACACAATAAAATGCTTGGCAAAAATTTGCATATTAGCTTAAAAACCTGAACTCTGCAACACCCTTTTTAGCTTAAATTTAAGTTAATGTTTGAAATGCAGATAGAGCAAATGGGTAAGGAGAGATATTTGTCTCCAAGCACTTCGTATTCTAAGAGATAAACATCATTATTTGCGTCTTGCATGAAAACGGTAATTTACGACAGTTTCTTTTATTTATCAGCGAACATGTAAACCAAGGATCCTAGCACTCAGATCAATTTTTCATACACCGCAACTTTGACTTGAATTTGATGGTAAGCATACGTTTGTGTGAAAACATTTTCTAAATGAGTCCCTGCGATGCTCATTACAATGTTAGAGAGCCGGCGCGATGCTGCATGTCGAAGGAGGTGTGGATTCACCATCGCAGCTGATCGTATGGCGGCAGCGGGAGAAGTTATCCTCCGCAGCGACGGTCGAGTGTTTCATGTAACACGTGTTTCGTCTGCGCCTCCAAACGTGCGTCCCAGATGTAAATGTGTGCATTTTCATCTCTATAATTTAAAACCTGAGACCCCCCCCCCCCCCCCACCCCTTATTATCAGCAGAGGAAGGAGCAGACCAGATTCAATTTGAGCAGAGGTAGTGGATCATGAAAGCATTTCACCATTCGGGAACAAATTTGATATCTGTCTGGAAGTCAGGACCCATAACGGCAGTGTTGTCAGAAAAAGTCAAATGATGCTTTATTTGCTATTCCAACTCCAATTTCATATCATCGCTCAAACTTTTTTTGATCTTATCACTTCCTTCCTGACTTTTTTCCTCTACTTCCACCTCCCTTTTGCTACTTACCAGTAAATCCTCATGGATCTACTCCGCCTTATGAAACTCAGACCAATTACACTTACAGAATCTTTGACAGTACAGTAGATTTCAGGGCGAGGAAGATGAAGGAAAGGGGCAAACTCTGATCTTATTTCCTTTTCTCCTTTTATAAGATCAAGTTTTTGGCATGCCCGTAGCCTTGGCAACACTATCCTGTTTATATTTCATTACTTTTTTCATAATACTGACAGGGGTCCGTTTCATCTCGGCCATCAATAACTGAATTATATTATTTGATGTCCGGTTTGCATGCTGATAAAAACAGCTGCCAATGCATACGCCGGCTGCAATAAACACACTATTGGATTTCCCAAGTTTTTCCAAATTGATTTTTCCCCTCATACCCAGAGGTGAGGGGGAAGAAACAAAACGTGCCAGTGCGAGCTCGCTCGTTTCTTTGTTTCATCGTTTTTTTTTCCCCAGCTGCAGCTGCACAGTTGACTTTCCTTTCTCTTATCCAGGCTTTTACCCTCTCAACTCCTTTCCTGCGTTTATGAGGAATCAGCCATTACCGCGGCGGTTTCATAATTGCGAGTCTCTCTCGGCTGTGCAGCTTTGGCCAAAGTTCCAAAAAAGCCAAGAATTAATCAATAAAAAGCCAACTTTGACCCACCGACCGTCTGAACAGTACGAGCTGCTCGCAGGCCATAATCTTTATTTGACAACTGTAACGGTGTAATTACAGACCTCAACCTGAAAGAAAAGAAACAAAGGCCCTCTTATGCTCTTCAAGATGTGCCTTTGTTTTTTGTTCTCTTAGTCTGTATAATGAACAAGTCTTGTGCAGCTTCGTCTTTCGACACTTGAACAATCACACCACGCGTTAAAGTCAGCTGACTTCTCCTCACTTTCAGTTCAAGGGCATAAATCTAAACCCTAACGATGCTGAGACCAACGTGTGGTCGTTTCTCAGAAGAGGATGAGCCTATTTTTAGACATATTTGTGGTCGGATCATAAAATCGATCATCTTCTCCAGCCGCCTTCGCTGTGAGATGGACACTCGTGGTCTTCGGCTCGGCTGTTTGTACTGTAGAAACTGCATCATCTCTTTACTGCACTCTGGAACAAAAATGAACAGCAGCGTCAATCCACACGCCTGCTCATCCTCGGCAGGGTCACCGGGGGGGCGACAGGCTGGTGACACCCTGGACAGGTCGGTCACAGGGCTGACACACCGAGACGGACAAGCACTCACACTCACGTTCGTTTAGAGCTGTTAAACCTGCATGTTTTTAGACAGTTGGAGCAGCCAGAGAAAACCCACGCAGGCTCAGGGAGACCATCAAACTCCACCTTCAAACTCAGCCAGTCCAGATGAGAGACTGCTGCTCAGTAGGGTCATTTTGTACCTCATATTACAAATCATATATAAAAATTAAATCTACAGTACAAACTGTACTATTACATGTTAATATAAACATCTCTACTGGAACAGGAAGTATCAAACTGTACGATCTTTCACTTGCACGCTTGCTTATTTGGTCTGTTTGAGTGGAACTGTGTGGCTGTCCCATTTTCAACCAATATCTGCCCTTTTGAATCCGTCTTTTTACCTGCCTGTCTGCGTTCCTTGTGGCGAAGCTTGCGAAAGCTACTGATGGCAAGAGTTGGAGTGAAGCATCGGGTTGGCACGGCGCCTGGGAAACAGCAAGAGGGGAAACAGAGAGGAGTGCAGCGAAGATGGAGCGAGAACAGAGGAGGACAGGTGAAGAACGCGGCAGCGGCGAAGGTGCTGGGGGAGTCCGACGGTTGCGAAATGAAAGCGTAACAGCAGGACAGAGAGCGGGGAGGGAGCGAAAGAGCGAGTGAGTAAGATGTGTTTAACCGCGGGAGTTTGTGTAGGAGTGATCGGGGACCCCGCGGGGCCCCGAGGTAATCTGCGGGCTCGCGCGCTCGCTCTCCAGGACCCCGCAGGTGCGCCGCAGCGGAGGTGTCGCGGTTGTTGTTTTCTTCACAGGAAGATGTGCTGCACTGGTGCGCAGAGCATCAACACGTGGGCCTGGACTGAGTGCGGCCCTGTGGTCACCTCCCCGCCCTGACATCTCAAAATTTAGCTGTTCCGCTAAAAACAAGCGGCGACGGCGTCCTGCCATTTTCCTCCTTTTGCCCTCTTTTGTCACTGTGCTGGCTCGCAATATAAATGAAATATCTTTCTGGCAGTGTCGTAAGCAGAGACCTGTAAACACCAGCTCTCATTAAGTACTGTACAGGCAGCGTGCGGCAGCCAAATGTCCTTGGCTGTCTGTCTTCACGCAGTTTAGACTATTTCATCAGATGCTGCTGCTGTGTGAGCTGCCTGTCTATCTATGTTTTTGTTTACCCCACAGTAACAGACACTTCACTTGCGATCCCTGACAAACTTCGAAGGAAAAGACGAGCATTTTTATATATATTCCTGCAGCGTGATGGGTCCCCGTTCCCTCTTTCTCTTGTCTCTTTCTATTGCTCTGAGAGGAATGGAAAAACAATGAGATTTAATCATCCCATTCTTCTTTTGCAAACAATTAGATTATGGCTTTGTTTTCTTCAAGCTTGATAAGGGAATCTGACACCATTCTTGCCCGCAATACGCAGTCATACATTATGGAGACGGCGGAGCGTGCTCCTGTTAATAAGAATTGACAGGAGCTACTGCAGAAATAACAAGAACAGACTTCTCCGGAGTGTCGGGCCCCACCCTAAAGCGGCGCGCTTCCGCAGACACAAACGCATGCACACACCACCGCCGTCAATGCACAACAGCAGTGGGACATCCACAAGACATCCTCATCAATTATGAAGGAGCTCTGAGTACCATCCATTACACCCAATCAGCTGGAGAAATCACTGTTTTACCACCATTAGCATTCCACTATTCATTAGGAAACCACACACACACACACACACACACACAAATCTGCACACGCATGCAGACAATGCGCAGATAAGCCAGGATGAATATGGAGGAACTAAACAGTTCTCAGAATGCAAAAGAAACCAGTTCCAGTCCCTAGTTTATTCATGACCTGAATAGCATGCCTGCACAAACAAGCCCCGACTAATGTTAATTAAGCAGAAAAGAGGCTCGTTAGAGAGGGGGAGAGAAAATGGATTAATCCAAGGACGGCTGGAAGGAAGCGTTCGATTGGAGTCGGGAGCAATAAGAAAAACATTGGCAAACTTTCACGCTTCAAAGAAAACGGGGGTTTCGAAGGAAGGGAAAGGGTAAAAATCAGACGACAGGAGGATTTAGCTTCAACAAACCACGGTGAGGAGAGCAAGATGAACCACACTGCATGTTTAGTGCGCCGCAAAGCAGTGGATCCGACATGAGGGGCCACAAAAACATATTTCTGCAACATAAAGTTACGGTTATTAGAATAATTCCTGCTTCTCGTGAAAAAAGGAATTATTCAAATAATCAGGCCTCTAAGAGAATCAGTGTCGACTTCTGTGGAACTGCTCAGGAATCTCAGACATGAAACCTTTGATGAGGGGCCACATGGAGACATTTCTTTGGTTTAAAGGCTGCGAGAGTTACAGAATAATGGTACATTGAACTGGCCGTCATTCCTCTTGAATCAGTGGCTTTAAAGACGCCTTCGTGTTCATCTGTAACTTGTTCAAATGTGGCAGCCGCAGACGAGCCATAAAGCCATGACGTTAGCCGTGAGCTACTGGTCATAACGAACCAAATGAGGCTGTAGCAGCCACACTTTGAAGTGTACTGAATGAGAAATGGTGTGTTTCCTTTGTTCTGTGGCTGCTCCGGGGTCAGAACTGGAGGTCCGGCGAAAGGCGCGAGAGCTGCGGCGAGCTGCGTTTTTGATGCGCTGTGCTTCATTATGCATGCCTTATTGAACCAAACCGATAGGTAATCAAGCTGAATCAAATATTCATTGGGACGCGTTTTTCTGGAGGCCACAGACTGACCCCAGTCAGAGCAACCGGACACATGCATTCAGAGGGCAACGGGCTCCGTGGGTGTCCACCGTCATGTGACCATGCAGCGCAAAGGCAGCGATTTCATAATATTTACAACTGTTCTCAAAAGTCTGAGTCTGATCAGGTGGCTCCGCTTCTACCTTTTTGTCTGAGAAAGTCATTCCCCTTTTAGCAACTCGTTGCATCTCCTAGCAACAGTGGAAATATCACCCCGTGTGGTTCTCTGCTCTGCTACGTCGTGTTTTCTAACAGCGGTGCCGCCGTGAAATCCTCCCTCACTTCTGCCCGCGATCTGTGATACAGATGTTCTCAGGTCAGATGAGTCGGCGAAGGTGTCTCTCTGCTAAACGAGTCTGCGGTGGGCTGAGAAGGAAGAGAGGAACAGTCGATGCCTGTGAGCTGGAACGACTCCATCATCACTACCTTTCCTTTCATCCGTCCCTTCTGCCTCTTTCCTTCTCTAACTGCGTCTCTCTTGGACACTTGCCCCTCACACTCGGCCTGTCCGGATCTCTTTTATATCCCCTAGTCAACCGCAAGCACATAAAAAGAAGCCACACACACACACACATACACGCACACACCATTCTGCAGCAGCATGGGGCTGAAAGTGGCTTCTATCTGCGCAGCTTCGTCTTTCAGGTGGTAATTAGCAGTCGCTGTTGTTCTTCGGCTAATCACAAATCTCACAAACCAATGACGGTCATTATCTCGCCATCAGGAAAAACGACCAGCCGAGCTCGGGGAAGACGCACAGAGATGTGTGTGTGTGTTATGTGATACGTACGATGATAGAGTTCACAGCCTTATCAAATAAAATGTCGAGATTGGATCTTTTTCAATCATTTGCATATAGAGGGGCTTAATATCAATTATGAGATGGAATCGTGTGATTGTTTCTTCCTCTGGCTAATTGCGCCGTCAGACTTTCAGTCACGTTACGCTGAAAAAAAAAAAGCTCTGAGGCGAGCTACACGGTGAACAAAGGAGTGCTGGAAACGGCGGAGTTCAAAGGGTTAACTAAAGCTGAATGCAGCTAGAAATAAAAAATAAAACGTTTAAATGATCCAGTGGCCTCGGACAGCCAAAAAGAACAAGCTTGCTTTGAACGAAACGTAAACTGAATCATTCAGGCCACAATTCTGCAAAAGGGAGCACGACAAATAAAGCGAGGACGATATGTCTCTGTAATAAATCTGTTCTTGGACGGTTGTAAGATGAACAGAGTTTTAACATGGATCGTCTCTTTCTTTCCTCTTTTCACAAAGAAAATCATTCGGACACAGCTACATTTAAAGTCTGGACGGCTTTAAAAGCGAGATCACGTAACGTTTGCTCAACAGTTGCTACTGTAGCCATTAATTAAATACTGGGAAAACAGCGAATGCTAACTAAATGCTAACACCGTAGCAGATGAGTCATTAAGTGCAGGAATTATTCTCTCAAATCTCAGTTGGGCAAAATTGCATTTTATTTCTCATGAATTCAGCTTGTTATTTCAAAGTAGAGTCGTGAGTCTCTCAATGCCACATTCCCAATGCTACACATGCAAACACTGGAACTACCTGTTGTACATGCATGCGTCTGTCCTCATAATTTGGCTGAAAAAGATATTGAGAAGATAGAAACTGAATGCTGAACAGTCTGTGTATAAACTGTTTGTTGCCGATGCTTTGCTGCTGCAGCGATTTTCTGAATAAGCCAAATAATCCGGGCCGGTGTCCATATTGACTCGCTAATACCACCAAATTAGTCTCATGCAATAATGATGAGATATCTGAACTCTTTGATTGGTGGCTCGGAGCGTGTGCATAGACAGTATGTCAGATATTAAGTATATCAAACACCAGCCAAGGACACCTAAACTTCAAAGGACAGCTACTCCGCCACTCTATAGAAACTCCATGCATCTTTAACAAGCAAATGTTTAAATCTTCCAGTTTGCCACTTGTGTGCCCCCCTCCCACCCAGAAGACCAAACAATCTTGGGATGAAGGTTACTGCGGATGGACTGGATTCTAGATTAGAAGGGGATAAATAAATAATGGACTCAGAATGAGGCAACAAATTATGCTCGTCTCCCCAATTCAAATCAATGGCGTCCAATCTATATTTGTGTCCTTGGGATGGTGTGGTTTTGAGAGCTGGGGGGCATGATGGTGCACAACAAATTGCTGACTGTCTTGTGTGGTGTGCTGCTGGTCACTCCAGGGAGCTGGCTGCCTGCTTTAATAGGGTGGTCAAGGTCCCACACATGAACAGAAAGCCAATACGTGGACTCTGGATGCAGGGGTCAGGAGATCGTCCGGCATCACCCCTCCCTCGCTAATGCGCTTTTCTTTGTGTTCGCCATGTTAAATGCTCAGGTATGCATTCTCCATTAGTCACATTTTTCTTACTTATTTCCCTCCACCTTGTTCCTCTTCCCCTGCTCGTGTCTGCCCATTCCCGGACTCGCTCCCTCGCTACCGAAGTAAGGCATCCCATTGGACGGCTGTATGCAGAGGTCGGCTCGGCCTCGCTTCTCATTCCACCTCTGGAGTGGATTACTAAATGGAAATGACCGCAGGGCTAGCAGGTCCACCCTGATCAACTCACAGCTCCTTCCCTCTCGCTCTGGTTGTCTCAGAGACGCTCTGTTTCTGAAAGTGAACCCTCACCAAGCCCCAAAGACCCTCATATACAGCTTGCCAGCCTCTGGTTGTTTGAATCTACCAGCTGTGGTTGCATCAATATTAGAAATCTTCTCCTCCGCTGCAGTGCACCGTGTTCACAGTGGAGAGACAGCGTTTCTATGTGCAGAGATTAAACCTCAAGATTTATTTTTCATTTTAAAGGGCTACTCCGGAGATTTATCATTGCACGTCCACAAAGCGCTACAGCCAAGCTCCAAAAAGACTGGATCCTAAATTCCCCTGGGTGACTGAACTCGATTGAACTGTTGCTGCTCACCAAACACCCACATCTTTCAAACTCCACGCCGACAGTTTGCAACACTGTCTTTATGTTCAAAATTCAGTGTTCGAGTCTCCCAAGCCAAGATAACCCCGGTGACACCGCAAGGCTAATTTTCCCGGAGTTTCCCTCCAGAGCCGCAGAAGATTTTATACGTTTTTCACAGGCCGTGCAGTATTCCCCCGTGACCAGTAAACTTATCTTCATGCTTGAAATTGGTGGTCTGGCTCCAGACACATCTTGATTCATCGTGATTTTTCAGACACTCGAATAGGTCTGGTGTGGATAGAAAAACAACCAGGCCAATCAGAGCACTGTAGGTGGGATTAAGAGCGGGGACGTGTGACAGCTGTAGCAAAAAGAGCAAAAATAACAAACATGAGGGCTTTCTGCATCTGAATAGACCATCAGTTCAGGCTGATATATCACTAAGCTCAGCATAGAGCTCAGCTACAACAAGCCCCTCCTCCATTTTCTTGGTTACCAGGGCAACAAGTCTGGCCCCATCTAAAATATGATTGGTTGCCTGAAAGGGAGCAACGGTGGTGACACCAGAAGCCGCGGCTCTTAAAACAGGAAGCTACTGCATGTGTGAAAAAAAGTTGCACAAAAGCCTTTAAAGAGGCTGCATGAAATGTGTCGAGCTGCCTCAAGTGATGTCACAGGAGTCAGGGTTAGTTCGAAAACCAAAGAAGCGAGCTTACCAGACCGGCTCGCTCTCCACCTCTGGTTGAAGCCAGCAGCTCAGGGCTACGTTAGCAGCTGCTCGCGTAACACCTAAATCTCCAACCGAACTGTCAGCGTTGAGTTGCATTGTGGGTAAAGCAGGTGCAAAATGTTTTGACACGGGAGACAGATGCTCAGTTCAGCTGAATGTGTGGAAACAGGAATGTGCTCCAGTTAAAGGACAGTGAGATTACCGCCCAAGCAAACCCAGCATTATCGCCGGGGTGACCTCGTCCATCTGGCAACACTCCTACAATTCCAATAATGCAAAAATATGAAAATGATCTACAGCCGTATTCTCCCACAACGTTTAATTGGAATGTTTAACATTCCCTTCTTTATTAGCTCTGCGGCGACTCGCTCCCTCCCTCAACCGGGAGAGGGAAAAAAAAAAAAACTGATTGAGGTTTTAAAGACTCAATCCCAGTTGAATTGCAATTGCAGAGGCTTTTAATTAGATAAAGCTTGGCTGGTTTGAACATATACTTTACAGCCGTGTCAGGCTAAAAGGGTCCATGTGTCGTAAATATCACCCCAGACATTAATAGAATTGAGATTAGAGGGCAGAATGTGTGGATCAGCGTAAAACAGCAGCCAGCAGTGGGACGACTTCGTGCGGTGAGCTATTTATAGCTGTTCAAATGGACGGCTCCATTAATATAAGGCTTACCCTTTCTGGAAATGTAAATCACCGGGGCCATGGCTCGACGTGCATGTTATACAGCTGCAGTATGTCAGAGTTAACAGTGCCGTCTCTCTCTGATTTACAGTGGCCTGGGATAAAGCAGAAAAGATTACTTTGGTTTCGTGTGCTATCCTCACGGACATCTGCTGTGTTTTAAGTCAATATGCTATCATAGCAATCGCTTCTCTCTATCTCTAAAAATGACTAATCAGACAAGGCATATGGCTTAAAAGGATATAGATTTTAATTGCACACTTGTTTCAGAAACTTGGTGCTTCTCAGCGGACTAGAATATAGATGTCTAAAGTGGAATTAGTGCGGTGTTGAGACCTGTCACTCATCCGCCCTCTTTCATTTCTGCCCTTGATGTTTAGATTATTCACAGACGGAGACAAAGACAGCCAACACCGAAGATGGGGGGAGACAGGGGGGAGATCAGATCACAGCCTCAGTGGACACTTCCACAAGGCTAAGGGCTGATCAATAACCTCCACATTTCAAAACTGCATCGGATTAAGTCCAACATGTCTTGTTTTTAAAAGCCACAGGCTCCGGGTTTAATTGAGAGGCATCTCACGTCCAATCGGAGGACTCGTGTCTGTTCTTTTGAAATAACTTGTCATTTTCTCTCTCTTTCTCGAGCACATCGGCTCGCTCCTCTCCTCTCTAATCCCCCTCCCCTCTCTCTGGCTGTCATCACTGTCTGTGCGAACACTGCATGCAGCTCAGGTGCTCCCGCTACTGTACACCTCTGCATGCGTGGACTGTATGACTCAGAGCACGCAGCGAACCAGCTGTGGACAGACGAGTACATCAGTATTATCATCATAAGGTAGCTACAGTAAAGGACCATAATGTAGCTGTGTGTGTAGCTCCATGCAGCCTTTGTATTTCTTAACAGGCATTCATCTCTTTACAATACAGATCAATTAGCTGTCTGCACCGACGCATTCAAAGTCACACTACTGCTGTCGTATAAACTGCCACTGTGGTTCAAGTGCAGATGATATAAATAAATATGTAAATGTAAATACCTCCCTATGTGTGTGTGTGTGTGTGTGTGTATATATATATACATACACACAGCATGTGTGTGTACACATTCCAAATACACAGTAACAGGATTTTTGTTGATTTTGTTTGATCATTAATTGTAATTAAAGTGATTTGAAGTAAATGGGTAAAAACATGCAACATCACTGGTGGTGTGGTTCGTTAAGCATAAAAAGTGAAAGTGCTAATTATTCAAAAATTATATTTGAGTCATATTATCTTTCTGTAGATTATACTATTATAACTTGTCTGAATGCATTAACATGTAAGCACTGGCAGCATTAATGTAATGTTGCAGCTATTGATTATTAGTGCATCATACTGTATTTTAGATGCTGATCACACCCCCGGTGGCCACATTAAGGAGGTACACCTGTACGGCCCAACCTACTGCCATTCATAAAAGTAGGATTCATGCAAGAGTTGTATGAAGTTTATAATGTTGAGGCATTTAAAGTTTACTGCACTGCAAAGCTGCTGTATTGCAATCCTGTGTACCACCCAATGGGTGCAGTGGAAGATCAGATTACAATTATGTAAAATACTCAATTACTCAATTAAAATGTACTTCAAATGTCCAAGGTAAAAGGCTTGTATTTGACTGTTTAGGTTGGTTATTTAGGTGAAACTGGATTTAAGTACTTTACATTTGGTTTGGTATGTTAGTCCAGTGGTTCCCAAGAAAAGCATAAAATTAATAAAACAAGTACAAGTACCTAAGTCCAGAAGTTGAGTAAACGCACTTACTTATTTCCCACCGCCGCAGCCACACAAGCTGCTGCTCGCCCAACAAAGTGATATGTTGACTGTCGGCACATATAATGACTTTGCAGAGCTTTTCACGGAACTCTCTCCCACCATATGGTGACCTTCGTACAGTATAGGCCTCGGAGGGATGGCGAAAATGCTGGGTTACACAGACGCAGAGGACAACAGAGGCAAACGTACATACAGATGACAGCCCGAGGAAAGACGCAGAGGATCTGGAGGTGGCGTCAGTGCAGGTATGTATAGAGACAGACGGTAGCTTTGTGCAGGATTTTAAAGGGATATTATCTTCACTACTCTCAAGTGAGCAATAATATGATTTTAAAATGAAATAGGCTTTTAATGCTGAACAATATACACATAGTATATTATTACACATCAGAACAAAGACATTACACTGTACAGAAAGGCTGCTTGGAATGAAAACGACTCTCAACAGGCCAATTAGGTAGGAATGTATTCATTTCTACCAGTAATATAACTAATACAGGCGAGGGAAGTAATCACATATTTGCACAAGTAGGTAAGGCCCGAATAAGAAATGCTCAGACCACGAATGCACAAATGTGATGTCTCTGATTAGAATATAAGGACATGAAACAAAGGACAAGCAGCTGGTGTATGAGGCATAATGAAAATAAAATGTTAATATGAATTTTTCATGGAGAGAACCTGTGTGACAATTGCCTACGTGTGCATTTTCCGACCGCCATACATTATTCAACAAGCACATGTGACTTGAGACGGGGAGTTTATTCTTACATTTCACTCGAGAAAAAGCAGAATTTGATGAAATCTATGAATAAAATGATGATATAATTATATATAAATAAGGCAAAGATTGAAGATCCTCATGGTGAAATCCACAACTGGGCTCGAGTCGCTCTCTCTCTTAAATCTTGCAGACGTGTTCATAGAACACAACTGAGTGTACAGAAGGAAATTTATCCAATGAGATAGAAAATCCCTGCGCAGATTTACCCGGCGCAAAAAGCCCAAATGACTGTATTATATAAACCTGCAGAGAGCAGATGCAATATTAAAATAGAAATAAAACACAGATAAAGAGCTCTTAGCGAATGAACAGAGAAAAGAATCCAATCATGATGCACAATAAACCTGAAAGCAATAACGGCAATTATCATTAAACAACACTGATGTTTATCACTTTTTGGTTTCACACATTTCTGTCATCATATAAGGCTGCTTTCATTCTCATATTCCGTTAACGGCTCCGTGCATTATCTTATTTTTACCCGGCGCTAATTATCTGATGGGTTTGGCCGTGTCTGTCGTTTCCTCGCTATAAAAAGTCTAAAACTGACAATTTCTCAAAGGTTCTCTGTGTGTTTCCGTTACACACTCGACACCTCTCCCATCTCCACTGTTCCCACCATCTGCACACCTGTGGAGAAACATTAAAGGTCATTTTTAGCCAGAGCGCTTGGCAAAAATAGACATTTTTCATTTGCGCTGCTCAGGAGATGCAACGGTGTTCAGTATTATTCTGCAATTTATCCGTTTGTTGCTTTTTTTTTTGAAAGTGACAAAAATAAATACTTACATTCAAGCATGTGTGCCCACTATTAACAGAGACTATAACATGCATTTAGTTTAACTGTTCAGGACTGTTACTCTGAACTTCAACAGAAAAGCTAGACTTATGTTTGTGTTCAGTTTGGAACGAGCTAATGGATCTCTGAAGGCTTGTTTCTGATGGCGCTGATATTTGATGGTGTTTCTGTGGAGTCTTATATACTTACTTAAATGCATTAATTAAAAAAATTAAAAAAGAAAAATTTCAAGCTCTTCCAGAGCAGCAATTTTTCAGATTTTGAGTTCTGATTTTACCACAAAGTGTGCAAAAGCAAGCTAATGTGCAACGGTGTTAGCTACTTCTGGTTAATGTTTAGCATACATTATTTTGTTTTTGCTCACTGAGGATTAAACTGCTGAGTAATACATCATGTTACAGCATTTATTCATATATTTATACTGTGCATTAAAAAGACATTTGGTGGCAGCCAGTGCAAAGTTTAAAGTGGTGGACCACAGAATGATGAGCTTAAAAAAAGTGTTAGCGAGTTAGCTGTGCAGTCAATGGTTACCGTAAAAAAATAATGGCGGTTAACTGTTTTTAAAAAAGTATATAAAAATATCTACTATAAATATATTGCATGTCATGTCGATGAAAACGTAAGTCTGTTAGCCAGTTAATGGCAAAAACCTGCTTTTCTCTTCTGAATCTGCGTAGGTTTAACTCTGTGAAATGGCGGACCCCGCCACTCATAATTCATAATATACAAAATGCTTAATTTAAAATTGACTTTACCATATAAGGCTTAAAATAATCACAATACTTTCCAGGTGTAGACCTAACAGCCTTTTCAAAGTACCTGGAACCTGAAAAGCACGAAGCAAGCACTTCTGGAAACTTCTGAGGGTTTGACAGGTGAACATATTTTTATAACATTCTCCAGGTTTAGACGAGCGGCATATAAATCACGTTCTGTAGTGCTTGGGTCAGCGCCATGTCCAGCTGAGGTCTGCATGACCTCCAGTGTCTCCTTGCACCTGTTTTCCACATCCCCTTGTGCGTCGGCATCCCTTTATACGTACAGTACACTTGAGCTCGAAAGCGGCCGTCAGGCTATGATCCCCCTCATGATAGCAACTTATTTTGGGTCCATCTGCATTGTGCGGTCTTTCTCAGTCAGCCTCCACATCTGTCTTCCTCTGCTCAGCCCTGCAGTGTTTGTCCTACCGTTCAAACTGTTTAAGGTACCTCTCTGCCTCCTGACTTCTCTTCTTACCCATCATTGCTCTTGGCAATGCGACCAGTCTTGCTCAGCACTGAGTTAAGTTCATTCATCAGGTTAGACGGCATTATAGCCTCCCCACCCAGAGCAGGTCTCCTGCTGATGGTCTTACAGCCACTCTGAGGGGGAATGGGTAAAGCCATGGGCTGCAAGTGTCTGGATGGCGACGGGGAAGGGAGGCGCTGTGGCTGGCAAACATCCACAGAGGGTCTCCTGTATGGGACTTCTGGGGCCCTGAGCACGTCGGTGTGCTTCGGGGCGTTCGTCTTGTGGTGGACAGCGGCGTCCTTGGTGGGCCTTGGGTTGCCGTCATCAAGAGAAACCCTCCTGTCTGTCAGCTGTGGGCAAATATTGCAGATCAACATGAATTGCAAGAGACTGAATTCAAGCAAAGTCATTTTTCATGTCGGGAGAGATCCTTGATCGGAGATCAGAAATTCGATCATTTACGAGCAGAGTTGGGTTGTGACACATGACTGTACGAGCAATTCACTTCAGTTCAGGAATTAAACATAGCAAACATTTTTTCAGACAGTAAAATATGCAACTGCATTTTGAAACTAACTCTGTTTGTAAGTGAACATAACTTGACTTTATAAAGTCACTTAAACCGGAGTTCTACCGTCATGACAACATGAGTCTAGAGCCATGCTAGCAGCGGCGCTTCTTTCAGCTAACATCAGCATGCTAAAATGCTGACGCTCAGCAGGCATTATGTTGGCAAAATGTGTTAGGATGCTAACACCTGCTAATTATGACGTGAGCACAGCCGAGGTTGATGTGAAAGTTATTAGTTTTGGTCATCAGTAAGTATTGGAATATATGTTTGTGCCACATTTCTCTGTGATCCATTAAACAGGTCTGACGTTTACAACAGTTTTACCAACAGCTGACAAATTTCACATCAACATCGTGGTGACAGTGAGTCATCAAACTGCAATAGTTTTAAATGTTAGTCTGTTTGTCAGAGCTGAGGCACATTTCTCCACTTTAACCACTGAATGCAGCAGAAAAAACTGTCAGCCAACAAAAGGGAAAGGATTTGAACGTGGAGAAAAAACTGTACAAAGAATCTGTTCAACTGTGCAATCACAGCTATTCAGAGGTCTTTAAGTGCATTGTGAGAATAATCCTATCATCCTATCATATCAATCCTATAATGACGGCTTAAACCCAGATATTCCCCGGCACTAAATCTAGTTTCTAAAATCGCTGTTCACTATGAAATATTTTAACACTTTAAAGCCAAACAGAAACATCATAATTGTATAATTTTGTCGTTGATTTCTCACCTGTTTGCTGCCGCTGTGGATCTTACGGACTTCAGTCACAGCTCCCCCTCTGGAGGATTTGTGATCTGCAGCTTCTTTTGAGTTGACGCTCTTTGAACAGAGGTCAGAACCGTACTGCAGACACACAGCCAACAGCAGAGATTAGTCACATGATTGAACAAAAAAGACAACAACACACATATATATATATATATGTATATATATTGGATGGGTTCTGTTTGTACATGGCTTCAACATATCATTGTGAATTACACATAAATAGACATGCTTTAGATAGATCAGGGGGAACATAAAGCATCCAGGACTATTTCTTCTTTTTTATGAAGTTTTCCTTCATCACAACTAAAAACTAGAGTACAGAAGAAAAGGCAGACTTGGTGTCAGTGTACAGGCTGTATAGGTATAAAGTGCTATTTTTGGCTGGACTAACACAAGCATCTTTGAATATGAGGGGAAGTCAGCAGGTGACGCTCCTCTGTCCGACTGTGTTCTGATCCCTGGCTAAACTTTCTCTTTAACAATGTCACCTTTTATATCAGCGTGACCCCCAGACCTATAGAACTGTCTCTCTTTAACAAATCCTCATTTCATCACTGCTAGGACCTGTCCTTGGACCTTTACACACACCCCCAACCCTCTGACACTCACCACCGCCATCCATTCCACCTTGCTTCAAAATTAGGTCCTCCATCTGTAGTTGCTATGGAAACTGTCGGAGCACAATGCTCGCTAACAGGTAAGAGAAAGGAAATCAAGAACACTGAAGTGCTCTCTGTCTACTTTCTCATCTGCACTTTCTCTCTGCCCTTCCCACAAGTCCTGTGTCCTTCCCACAAGCCCCTGTGTTGGAAGTCGACAATCCTGATATTTAGCGGATTTGGGAGGAGAATCCTAATATTTTTAGCCGGCTCCAGTCTGCTATAGATTTAGCTGTTGCAGACCTAAGAGCTTCTGCAAAGAGCAGGGAAAAGTCACTGAGCCCGCTGAAATAAACACCTTGAAACAACAGACAAAAATTGGCTTCCCCTTTAGATCAATCTCTCCCTGACGGTGTTGCCCTTTTTCCTTGCAAACCCAAACTAAGACACTAAAAGGCTTTTACAGTAAGCACCTGTGGTAAACAACACCGTGCTGCAGACGGGTTCCCATAAAGGAAGCCGAGCCGAGGGCTAATACTGATTAAATGTGCCGAGCATACAATAACAGAGCTGTGAAATCTCAAGCTGTGGGTTAGATATTTCAATTCAGGATGAGTCTGATGCACAAGTTATTTTCATTTACTTGGAAATGAGCAGAAAATAGACACACGTGTTTAGTCTAATGAGGCTATTTCGCTCGGCAGTTAGGAATGAATGTGAGAGTGAAAAATAATGCAAAAATATGACACATCCGGAGCTGCTCTCCCTGTGTTTGCTTTGCCTTGCATTATTTATGTCATATGTGCTGTGTCAGCGACTGACAGCGACAACACTTAGCTGTATCTCGGGGCTAAGCACCACAATGTGATTGTTATGGTCGCCTTGACCTTATTCTCACAGCTTTTCCACATAAAATGATTTATGTTATTGCTGAGTGACCTCGAAAACTTTACAGTTCTTTCCCTGTTTATGTATTTCATCTGCCTAACAGCACAATGGAAATGGATGATTGGGGGAAATGTGATTTATCATATCTCCTCGTTCTGAGATATGGATTGTAAAAGATGATTTATTCCAGGCCTGTAACCGAGTGTATTTTTCATCCAAATAAGGAAGGGAAAAGGAGAATGTGTCCGCGATGTGGATGTCGCATTCACTGATATTTTTGGGTTGCAGCACAACAGCTAAGAGTTGGAGAAAGGATGCACACACTTCCTCCTGCACTCCTGAAGTCACTCAATGTTCTGCTTGTTAAATTGGTTCATCGAGCTTTTGCATGAGTGCATTCCTCACTCTTGTTCCGAATAGCCCAGCTGCACGTCATCTCACCTTCATCCTGATGATGTCCGTCACCCAGCCGACCTGCGCCTCCCTCTTCTCGCAGCAGAAGTGCCTGAGGAGGGAAAGCTTGGTCACATCAGTTGCTGACCTCCACCCCAGCTGTTTTCACACCAATCTGAACCAGGTGACTGGATTTGGTGAGTCACAACCCTGGACACGGTGTCGTCTTAGGGAACAGTTCATTGATCGCTCTAAACAGAGTTAATGATCGGTGGGCAGGCTGCAATTACCTATGATAACATTAATCTCGTGGGACAAAGTATCCCTCTGCAGCAGTGACGAGTACTGAAAGTAACAATCTAAGATGATGGTCACCTGTTCATATTTGTACCGTATTCTGTTTGACTTTGAGCATTTCCTGGTGTCTGCTACTGTGGTCGAATTCACTCTTACTAAAGCCCTTTGATGCAACTCTGTGATTTGTAAATTTGGGATATATAAATAAAATGGATTAAAATTGACAATACAATCAGCCCTCAACACATCTGTGACACATGTATAACTAAAAAAAATTAATTCAAGCTAACACCACTAACAGTCTACACCAATGCTCGCAGTTCGCTAGCTCGCTTGCTAACATTTGCAAATTAGCACTAAACACATACCTTAAATAAGGTATTGACCAATGTGGTGGACTGACCAACCAACACAGCCATCTATTATAGCTGTGTTGCTAGCATGCCTATTTGGTAAACAACAACATATGAATAAATGGCTGTATTAAATTAATAAATAGCATGTTCTCTATCTTTTTCTTCAGCAGCTAAGGTTTAGCACGAAACACACAAGTCAATCCCTCAAATAAATGAGATATCTTAGACTGACTAACCAACAAAGCCATGGCTAAAGAATAAAGCCCAGCATCCTCTTGTACCTTAAAATTACTTTGACTTGTGTCATTCCCTCAACAGTTTTGTGAAAAATATCCTCATCCTGCTCATAAATAACAATAAATTCATACTGATATCAGAAATGCGATGAGAGCAGCTAGCTTCCGTCAAGGAATTGCATTTGTCAACTTAGAAGGCAGCTCGTTATGTGTGACAGCAGATAATGGTTTAGAAGGAGGCTACGAATAGAAATTAAATTTAAAAAAAAGAGAAAATCAGTGAGTATTATTTCACTTCCTGTGAGTGAACCAGACAGCAGCCTCTCACCATCACTAATACATTTTAACTGCACTGATGGCCCCATTGCTAATCCACTTGGATCATTACAGAACGCTTTAACTTCAACTTTTTAACTCTGTGCCACTTGATTCTTTCCATTTTGGAGATATTTTAAGTGGAAAGGGGAAAAGTCACACTCATCAATGATTGAACTGGAGAATGTCTGCACGGCACTCACCATTGTTGTTTATCAGTGTAGACTGTGAAGCCCCAGCTGCAAAGACAAGGACACAGGTCAGATTTAGAGATTTTCGTTCCGCAAACTGAAACTTGCAAGGTCCTACAAATCAACTTCACAGAGGTTATAAACATGTTTTTGTGAAAGAACATGTGGAATTTCGAAGCATCCAACTCCAGAAACGATCAACAATTTAATATATATATATATATGTATATATATATCTTGTTGAGAAAGTATTGTTAAGATAACAGCAGGCCAAAACCTTTTCATTCAAATTCAAGGAGAACAAACAAGTTCAGCATAAATGCTTGGCGCTAAACAGTGGAATTAATTAGATTAATCAGTGCAGTTCCAGTCCACATGTTTATGCATAGGCAGACCTCAGTATGCTCTGGGCCAACATGTATAATACACAGAGCATATGTGGCTCACCTAAATGCCTTAGAGCACATTTTGCTGGCAGATGCACCAGATATTAAATCTCTAAAACGCAGCCTGGCTAGTAGAAGAATTCCTGTTTTGCAACATAAACAGTCTGTACGAGTACAAACATTAAATGATCACATATGAACATGGTTAATTGTATGATGCTGCAAGCTAAATAAAGAGACCCTCTTCCCACACAGCAAGCTTTCTGGATGCTTAATGGTGTATATATACACATGTATATATGTATGTTTCAGTGTGAATTAACTTGCACAGAGGCAGCAGAAGGTGAAAAGACCACCTTCCTGGAGAATACACCTTCCCTGAAACTCTTCACAGCTGTGGCTGCACAGGAGCATAGAAGAGGGGGAAGAACAAAGGGAAAGAGGGGGCAGGGATGGAGAGCCCGGAGCCCGGAGCACCACTCCTGTGAGTTAAGGCGGCCGATCCAACCCCGCAGTAGGCCGCTCACAGATAGACCTCAGCCTAATGAGGTACTGGAGCGCTGCCTCTCCTAACCCTCTCACGATGACTCTCTCCTTTCTCCTCAGCACTTGGTCTTCATTTCTTTATTCACCGTATCACTTCTCCAGCAACCCACTCAACAGTATATCTATGATACCGCGCTGTATCATTCTTTCCTTCTGTCCCTCTTTCGCCGTCTCTCTTCATCTCCCGCTCCCTCTCTCTTATCCAGTTTTTCTCCCCTGAAGGACGGCGTAATGCAGACAATCGCTCGCCGGACTCATTTTTCACGCTTCCCTGGACTCGAAATTCCGACATGGGGAAAATTATGAGGAATTATAATCGGGTAATGTGAAATAAAGTGTTTGGCTTCTCAAAAAAAATCTCCTCTTTGTTTGACCAACAAGAACCGCTGAGGGCTTGGCATGTGTCATAAATTATAATAACAGCAGATCATTAAAATAAAACAGTGGCAGCAATGTTCTCTATCGGCGGAGGCAGAGTTTGATAATTTGTATTTGTTAAAATGCAATTACATTTAATCAATTCCGTTGCAGTGAAAAATACGATGGGGTCAGGAGTGGCTTGGGTATCTTCTGGTTCTGCACAACTTTGAGGGGAGAGAAAGGGCGATATATCTTTCGGGGCAAACGCACAAACTGTTGCGCATGTGCACACAATTAAGGAAAAGCACACTTGAAAAGACAATAGCAGAGCCAAATAATCACTAGTTCATCTTAATAACACAGAGGGGTGCATGTGCTACGAATGTGCAGCAGCTGTTCTGGCACTAATGAGTCACGTTTGACCACGTTCATTATGCAGCCACATCAAATTTTTTTGCCCTGGAAAAATTACAGTTTGGCTTAATGCATTATTTATTGCACCAGAAAATATGCAAGGAGGGAATGAAAATTTATACAAATGACCACTAAAACTGGGCCATAATTGTTGATTGACCGCTGTGGCAGAGGCAGTTGTGTCTGTGATTTAACGTCTGGGAGAGGCAGGTGTAAAATTTGCAGCGCTGTCGTTTTATTGGCGGAGGGAGAGAGATATCCGGCAACTTCTTATCATCAACATTTCAATAATATCTGCATGACAGTGAAAACCACTGATGGAAACAAAGAATGTTGCAGGAAATGAATAAATACATATAAATGGCACTTTTACGGCAGCTCGAAATACAAAACCACAAGCTCTAAGACTGAATTTATATTGTTGCAGGTATTTTGCAGCTTATACCACAGGCAGTCCTCTGTATGTTTGAAGCAGCCAATCACACACTTATTTCACATTGCTTGTGTCCATTTGCAGCGGTAATCTTGTCAAACGACAAACACAAACATATTTTTTTGACAACTTCTTTATATATTCCAATACATTTGAGCGCCAAAGCTCAAATAGTGACCTTGGAAACAGCAGTTATTGGCCACAGACACAAAGCCACATATTATGGTCTTACTCAGTGGATGGAGCAACATGACAAAAGCTAATAGGGATTTAGAGCTATGATTGCTTCCATCAAAATGTTGCTGCTACTGCTAGTATTTACCACCCTTTTCCTTCTTATGGTAAGTTTCCAACTACATTATATGCCCTGGTTTCTTTTTTACACTGACATGTGACTAAAATGGTCACCTGGGCAGTCTTAGTAAATCTGAGGGTCCCTCTCATTCACATACATTCAGATTTAGGCTGGATTTAGGAAAACACAATAGAGATTCATTGTGCATGTGAGCACAGTTTCACAGCTTACCTGGTTGGAGGTTTGAGCTTTTTCTTCAGGCCCAGGTAACATTTAAGAGAGGAGAGTTGGATGACTTTCTCTGCTTTAGTGCCCTGCAAAAGAAAACCAAACCATATGAATCATTTTGAACGAATAAATGAATGAAGGAAACGAGAAAGGACACACATTAAACTCACGCTAACGACAGAAACCACTTCAAAATAAACTGTGCCGCATCGCGACTCGACAATCAACCTGAATCGTGACCGGCAAACCTCTTCTTCCAAGCAACAAAGAACAAAGTGGGTGAGAACAAAGCGAACAAAATCAAAGTTACAGCTTGCTCCTGACACCTACACATCACAACCCACCACTCATTCCCAGTTTCATCCAACACAATTCGTGCTAAATTCAGACCTGGCAATAATTGTAGAGGCCAAAGAATATCAATTAAATTGCAGCAATACTTTTAATTTCCTTTGCATTCGTGTAGTAATTAGTCACATTCTTGTGCAACCTGATATTTAGAAAAGCTTTTAGTGAATGCACCCCCCCCCCACACACACACACACACACATACAGACACCACCTCTCAGCATTTTCCCTCCCCCTACACTCCTACCCCTACTGCCAGAGCTACTGCACCTCCATCAATTATTAACACTTCTTCACACTCCTTTACGAATCCCATGTTTCAAACTGCAGAAATGTGCTGAGAAGAAAAGCCCTCCAGGGAACTCGGTCCTGCTGGTCCTCTCTGAAGCACACGCTGTATTCTTTCTTTTTCCAAAGACAGTTGGAAGTCCACTGCCATCGCTATGTTTTATTTTCCTCCATAATTCCAAGATTTGGATCCCAGAGACGAACATGTCGACAGGGAGATGAAGCAGAGAGCGCTTGGGTGGAGTTCAGTCTGTTTGGCTGCAGTTACACAAGCGCCATTCTAACACATTTTGGCTTTCTTGAGCAGTTCTATAACCTTTTAAATTCCCTTGTGATCCAAGGCACTCTCTGTTCGCCTGACACTTTGTGTTTGCATGCAAAAACCCATGGTGGCGAGTGTTTACAGTAGATGTGGCAGTAGATTAAGCTGAAAATAAAAAGCGTACTTACTTTGGTATCTCTGTAGAGCAGCAGCTTCTCTGCACGTAGTACAACATATTTGTCCTGGAATTTGTGCCCTGACAGCAGTTTGGAGGATCCATCGCTGAACTTCAGATAGTCGCCTCTTGTGAACTGCTTTTGGTCTGCTGTAAAACACAACAAAATCTATTAAGGGATTTTTTTTTCATTTTATAGGAATTAGCCTGTTTAATTGTCATTTAGCTCTACAGTTAGCTGTTTTTAGCTTAAAATGTGATACTTTGGCTGCCTTTTCCAGTTCAATATCATTGCACATTGATAGCATACTAGCAGGTACTGGGGACTTGTGATGAAGATGATGTAACTACCTTCATCAACACCACTGTTATGTTCTAAATGTGATCATTCAAATTGATTGATGAACTGAATGTCATTCAGTAAAAATTATATTGTTCCAGTACTTTTTAACTTAATGCTTTCCTGTTTGAGATTATTTTCACACTACGAACTAAAGTTGTAGAAGGATGTTTTATGGCATCCATTATCTTTGCTAACTGTGCGACTATTACCTACCTATCTCAACTGTACATCCATGACTGTTAGCTCACTATTCTGACTGTTTAACCATTACTTTGAGCTAACTGTTAGCTATTTCAATTATTAAGTCATTACTTTTCGTTAACCATTTCAACTGTTTTTGTATTTCAAACTGTCCTAACTGTTTAGCCGTTATTTTAGCTAGCTTACTGTTACCTATATTTCAACTGTTTAGCTACTACTTTTGGCTAGCGGCTACCTATGTTGACTTAGTCAGCCATTACTGTTCATCTATTACTTTTAACTTATTATTTCAACTGTTAGTCATCACTTTCTAGCTAAGTCAACTTTTTATCCATGACTTTTAGCTAACTACTGTAAACTGTTAGCCATGACTTCCCAGACTATTTCAACTATTTATCCATTTCTTCTGGGATACTGATAGAAATTCTCAGCTCTCTTCCTAAGTAGTTTTCATGTAATTTCAATCACACTACATGGTATTCATACGACTAAATATGAGAATATATTTTTCATTATCATTTTTTTGAGGGGCAACATGTACCCCATGGGGTACATGTTGGTTTGAAATTATAATGAAAAATTTATTTTCGGATGTAATTTTCAGATCAACAGGTAAAAATGTCATGAAAAACCCACAGTAGTACCACAATGAACAATAACATCGAACCTGTACAGCAAACAGTAAACACATACTGTTTAAAACATTTCATTTTCAATGATTTTGTACCATCATCTTCATACTGGAGCCCACCTTTCCCATCAGTCACTCTTTTGGCCTCTGAAAACTTCTTTATAACAAGAAAAGCAGAGCTGGGACAGTCCAAGTTACTCCACTCCAGCACCTGCTCAAGAATTTTCTCACTGTGGTGCAACGGCCGCTCTGTTGAAAAGAAAAGACAGAAGATCAGAGGGAGAGGCATGACTGGCAGGTGCTGTAAATCTGCAACGGTCAAACAAAAATGGTCAGAAAAGTCAACCGCCAACAACAAAGATTGTCACAAAAATGTATGAAACAAAATCTAAACCCACATAAAATCCATGGCTAATTCTAGTTAACCAAATAACAAAATTATGTTGTTGTTCTCCCCATTTTCATCACTGAGAAGTTTAAATTATCTCCTGCATATCAGGACCTGATTATAAAAACACACTCATGTGCAAAATAGGCCTATTATCGCCTCCTAATTGGTGAACAGGGTACATGCTATCAGCCAAAAAAAGGAGATAATTTGTGTACCACCACCCCTGCTCTGATGCCTCCATCTCTACACTCCCCTGTTTTTCATAACCAAAGGAGGTAAAAAGAGCCACAATAGCATAACTTATTCATAACACTGGGCTTATCTCGTCCCTGGAATCTCTGCAGACCCAGGCCATGGAATTAGTTCCTCATTTCCCAACAAATATTAGCTCCCCTTTTCTGCCTATTGTCCTCGATAACAGTGTTTATCTGTAGCTATCCTCCAAAATGGCTAATTAACGCACTTTCCCTCCCTTCTTTATGGTTTTATGAGCAAAACCTGTCACGCTAACGCCTTCAGAATAGCTTGACTGTTTACTCTTCCACAGACACATTGTCTTGCCATGGAAAATATGCTGAACCGTCAGCAAATAAACTCAGTATTCCACACACCTTCGTTTTTAGAAGAGGACGGCGTGTCCTCTGTAACTTTGTGAGGAGAAAAACAAACATAAGAGCGTGGTGTAAACTCTTAGTGAACTGATGAGAAGTGCACGGAGACGGCAAGCTAAGCAAGTTTGCGACAAAGCTCAACTTTGACTCCCCCATGCTCGCCGCTTGCCGTGGTGCGATCAAATGCGAGTGTGTGAGGCACGGTGGGCCATCAGCGCATATTAATGCAAGATGAGGTGGGTCAGCTCCCTAGGTCGATCATGCAAGGAAGATGATGGTAATTTATGACATATGACGGTAAAGATGATTAATTAATGCGCATATCATCAAATTGACGATGCTTGGCTAATTTCTCAGTGTGCTTCCATGTTCACGGACACCGGTTCATTAGAGAGATAGCATAATCTTCTAATCATGAGGTCCTTGGATGAGAGAAAGTGTGATCTTTGTATATGCCGTGGGTGAGAATAGCCATTTAAACGGTGATGCGGTGCATCAATCATTAACTGGATATACTGTGGATGATAGGCGAGAGTTTAGAGCAAAGACTTTTACTACTATGAGATGTGGGAGTTGACAGCATGGTAACCTTTATCAGATTTATGAATTAAAGCTCATATTTTACTAGGAAACCTTTTACACTGGTCTATAGAAAACAGCTTCCTCCAGCTATAATCATGAAACAGGTCCAACAGGTAACTGTACCATGTGGTGAAAAGAAAGAAAATCTCCAAAATATTGAGTGTGTTTAAAATTAACAGGATTCTTTCAGACGTGCATGTGCAACAGGAACTAATCTGCTGGAATACAGGCCAGTAATTCTGGTCAGTAATTCAAGCAGCGATTTCACTGATACATGGTAAATTTACACCAGAAAAACAAGGTGATAATGAAAAATTATGAATAAGCTGCTAATAATATCATAAACAGTGATATGAAGAAAAAACTACAGACTATAATGGCAGAGGCAATCATTTTCAGTGAAATCAGTGTATAGAAACATAATCACATTTTTCAGGCCTTTATTTATCTACTTCAATTCAAGAGTGAATGATTTCTTGACCTCTCTGTCTAACGAAAAGAAAAATGTAGCATTTGTCACTGAAGATGCTCTTCTAGTTGATTAAAATTAAATGTCTGTTTAATTTCGTCAAATGGATTCTACAAAGCAGTAAATGGTGAAGTGGCTTTTTGTCTAAGCTCGAACAGTGCGAGGTAAAGAGAGTGCATCGTTGATTAGGCAGCGTCACAGTGCAGGGAAGTTCCCTTCGTTAAAGTGAGAAGGCCCCTGTGCAGGAATGATATGCAACAAAGATCCCAGTCCACATGTGAACCAGGGACTTTACGGTTCAAGATCAGCACCTTCACCCCAGGGCCTCCAGGCTACGTCAAATAAGGACGCAAAATGGTTAAACTGATTGGCATCAGGTGCCACGGTCGCCTAAGGGTCAGGACCCCGGTTCGAATGGCATGCAACCTTTGTTGCATGTCATACCCCTCTCTCTCCCCCAACATTTCCTGTCTACATCTGTACCACCACCATTGAATAAAGGGAAAAATGCCAAAAAGTTGGCACCAGCAATGGAAGCGAACAGGAAATAATTTGCCTGCAGTGGTCTTTCATATCTTTTTTGGCTTGTGATATTTCAAAATGAAGCATTTTATAGTGTTGAACCCTTGCTGCAAACTATAACCTGAAAGCAGCACAACCAAAAAATGACGGTTTGCTGAAGACTGACCCCTCAGATTCATCCTGTGACCCCATCACGTGTGAACATGTCTCTGTATTTGTACAGTGGAGTACTATAAAAATAACTTTAAGAAAAAAAAAATCTTGTGAGGCAGTGGGGTGAGGTTTGAGTGGGACTCTGATTGGTGGAGATGTTTTTTTCAGGATGTTTTGTGATTTGAACAAGCATCCTGAGGTGATTGGAGGGAACTCCGAGCCTACGTACCTAGCTCTCCATTCTCAATGACTTCAAAGGTGGTCCAGAGGTCATCGCGGTTAAAGACGACGCTCCTCATACTTAGCGCAGTTTCTGCAAGCTCTGTGGAGCGCATGCTGGGAGAGACCTACCACACACAGCAAAGAGATAAATGCATACCTGCAAACAACAGCGAATAAAAGAGAACAATCGACCTAAAGTGGGCACATTCTGCACATAACAGCTCAGATCATAAGCTCTCTGGATCGATATCACTGCCTTCAACCATCTCTCCCTATGAGGAGCCATTCAATACTTAACATGTAACACTAACTGCACAGATGTCTGACTCGCAGCCATGCACATGGTGCACTGATTAAACACTTGCTTCTTTGTCAAGTTATTAGGTGCACCTGAACAGAAGTGAACAAAGCAAATGTGCTACTTTACTCAAAAGAGAGGAAGTGGAGTATTAAAGTCAAACAGTGGTGCCAAACGGTCCTCTTTAACCCCATCCCTATTCTGCCGGCAACCTGTGACAGGAGTCCATAACCTACAGCAGCCGGCGTGCCTTGCAAAATGCAATTACTCACACAATTAAATCAGACGTTTCTTTGATTAGTTCGCTTTTGATTTATTTCAGTGGCGGTAATCCCATCAGGTTAAACCACAAATGTCTCAGCCCTATTCTATCAACCTCTCCACCTCTCATTCTCCCCACCCTCAGCCCTCATTCCCTCTCCTGCTTCACCTGCCTTCATCCCACACTCCACCCCACCTCCCGCTTTC
The DNA here is from genome assembly GCF_017976325.1 of Chelmon rostratus. Taxonomy (NCBI): domain Eukaryota; kingdom Metazoa; phylum Chordata; class Actinopteri; order Chaetodontiformes; family Chaetodontidae; genus Chelmon; species Chelmon rostratus. The sequence goes on along the minus strand of NC_055680.1, from coordinate 11,503,152 downwards.
TTATTTTACCTTACCACTGGGGACCTAAGGCAACGCATACACACACAGACTCACATCCCTGACATGCCTGCTGAAAGTACAAATGCACACATTAACTAACACACACACACACACACACACTTATACCTTGATTAAACAGCAGTTCTCTGGCTCTCTCTTTTCCAGGTACACCTCGAAGATCAAGTCCCCAGCTGGGGAGAACTGAGGAGCGAGAAAGAAAGTAAGAAGAAAAAGAAAAGTCGAGTGAGACAGAGAGATCAGTTGAATTACAAAAACAATGCGTCTGGATTAATTGGCTTTTCTTCGAAATTCGTACTCCAGTGTGGCATGAATCTAAATGGAGAAAAGTGAGCGAAACGGTTAGAGGATTTGTGGAAACCAAAGGTCGTTTTCTGAGCTGGCGGCAAACTAAATCCTGGTAGCATTAAAACCTGGCTAAATAAAGAGAACATGCGCGAGACAAACTTGTAAAGGTGGAAGCGTGGGGTGCATGTTTCACCTACACTAAAACTGAGATGCTCTCCTCAGGTGTTAACTTTAGGTGTGCTGTCAGTTTTAAAATGTTTTGAAGATATACCAAGAAAAATATTCAGGGGTTATTATGGGAATGGAAAAAAACTTCAAAAGCAAATTGGCAGAATGAACCCAGCAGAGATGCCAAGAGAGACGGATTGGTTCACTGTAACAGTCTTTTCTCTGTCTTTTATTAATAAAAGACATGCTACACTGCAGAATAACATTTTAATCCTGTGTTAAAACCTTCACAAATGGATGCTTTTGTGTGAATCAAATCTCAAATTTCTAGTTTCTACAAACCTTCATTTTACTGTTTGGACATTCATTTCTGCGAGCTACGTAAGATAAGCAATGTATGCTAATGCTAAAGGCTTAATACATCATGAAGACTTGAGTCTTAGTGGCCGTCAAACGTTTCAGTTAAACTTTCAATATATTAGTTCTCTTGCTGAGGGAAAGTCTGCTAGATATGAAGCTAGAGCCAGGAGGAGGTTAGCTTAGCCTAGCATCAAGACTGTAAGAAGGGGGAATCAGCTAGCTAACAGCTAATCTCTCCAAAGAAAATCACGCATTAATATTATTATAATAATCACGCTGTTTGCCTGCTTCCAGTCTTTTTGTTAAGATAAGATAAGCTAAACTTAAGCTAATCATGCCGTTTGCTCCGCTTCCAGTCTTTACATTAAGCTAAACTTGACCTAATCAGACTGTTATTTTTGCTTCCAGGCTTAATGTTACGGTAACATAAACTTAAGTTTATTAGTCTTAATGTTATGGTAAGCTAAATTAAGCTAAAGTTAGGTTAATCATGTCCTAGGTAGAGCTCAGTACATAATGCAAAGACAGGAGTGGTGTCAACCTCTTCGTTCAAGAGCTACTAAGCTAGCTACAGCCAAAACTCGCCTGTACAAGACACTCGGACTTAATTTGAGAACAAAAGTAGTGGTATTGAGAAACGTGAATCAAAATAAATTGTCCTACAGTGCACTTTGAAGTTTTCACAAACAGATCAATCAATAGATGAAAGAGAAAAGATTCCTCTTAACTGAATGTAGCCGATGTAAAATTCAAAGGAAGACTTTTAAGTGGCCTTTCTGCCTGACATTCAGGAGGTCAAATTCCCAGTAATTGCTCTTGTCAGTACGAATCGCGGCACCTTACTCCATGTTTCCGAGCTGTAACCCTCTCTGCATCCAATTAAAAATGATTTTTTAGGGTGGTAAAAACCAGGAAAGTCAAGAAAGAGTGAAAATGTAGCCCTGTAAAGAGACAGGGTCATAGTTGAGGCACCAAATCCGGATTTCTGGCAGAGTGGAGTGGTAATCCATCTCCAGAAAATGAACAACTAAGTGAGCAGGAAAAGGTTTCTTTTCCCTTGGCTATCTGGAAATTACAATTACTTTTCTTTTGTCATTTTAATGTGCAGGTGAGCTGAGGTCTATTATTGGCTTGAACTGGGAGAAATATAGCATGATAAGAGGGAGGAACCCACTTCTGACTCCTGTGGCCCTAAAATAACACAGAAATACAGTCATTCAAACCAGTGGAGCGAAAGCTGTAATTGTGAAAATGTCACACATTCATGTGGGGCCATCATGGCTTGCTAAGTACTCTGTACCTCCTCCCCCTTCATTCCTATGTGATGGGAGGGAGACCAGGCACGCTGTACGAGCAACTGACGAGTGAGAAACAAAGACAGGAAATAAAGATGGTGACAACTTGCTGGAGAGGCGGGCAAAATGCAACACAAATGGTTTCACAGCTGAGGGGGGGATTTTTCAGCAACAAGCAAGAAAAACAGCAATGTTCTATCTAAAATGACGGCGTTTCTAATCTTTACCAAAGTCACACCATCTCTGCACTCGCCCTGGCTCTAAATGCAAGTATTGATTTTAAAGTGCCACTTCTAACTTACAAGCCATGACACTGCCTTACACCTCATTATATTACTGATTTACTTACTCCCCCAGTCGAGCCATACTATCCACTTGCAGGGTGCAGGCCTCCTTGTCATTCTCAGCCTTTAAATGGGAACAGATGAGGTCAGAACCTCCACCTGCGGGGCCCGAGCCCTCTGAGACAGGCTTCCTGTAAATGTCAAAAGCGCATACTGTCTTGGTATTCAAATGCGAACCCAAGAGCCATTTGCTCAGCAACATCCTGGACCTTAACTCCTACCAGCACTCTCCTCTCCTGTCCATCCTGTAGGCTGAATAGTCCCATCTTAAATCTCATCTTAAATAGACCAGCGTCTGAAATGTGTGAGTTTTTAGGATGGCAATGCCAGTCTGTTGGTCCACCACCTGGGGCCAGACTGAAATAACTCTGGATGGATTACAGTGAAATGTAATGAATGATGAATCCGACAGATTTTGATCCCCTTTTCCTCTAGCGCCACCATGAGGTTGACATTTGCCGCTGTCAGTGAAAGTTCTGAAAAACTACTGCACAGACTGAGTTTTCATGTGTGTTCACCAACATCTTCATGCTTGTCTGTTGTCTGAATTTTGCAAAGAAAATGGATTTTTGCTGTATTTCTGATAACCCAAACCTTAAAAGCTACACTTTGGTGTGCTGAATAAAAAGCCACTTGTTTTTAAAGACAGCTAAGACAAACCTGAGCCACACACCACTATAAATAAACTACATACATACATAATCACTGCAAATGCAGCCTTTGTAAGTCTGTGGGTGGGAAATCACATTGTTGACTCACTTTTTTTTAGAGATTAGAGTACTACAATTCAATACAATATGACCATTTTGCATGGAATGGATGAGTAAAATGGACTTATCAAGTTACAACTTTAACTTCCAAACTGGTGGTTAAGTTGACTGGGTTCAGTTGCTCTGCTTGTGTTCACCTGCAGACATCATAGTAAAAAGCCAATAATGGAGCCAGTGAGTGAAATATTATCATAACTAATAGAAGTGATGGTCCATACAGTAAAAATAAGACCAAGCAAGTACGTTTGATGCAAAAGGAGAAGATTAATACAATGTTTGAACAAGTGTTAGCAATGTTTAACTTTGCTAAAATGTTAAATCATCCATAAAATAAGCACACCCATTATCTCAACAGAGACATTTTCACCATGCTGACTTGCAATTACACTAAATGACTGTTTTTAATGAAGAAACTAGTAACTTTTCTGTTTTTCTTCCAGTTACAACCCCAAAACCCTCCAATTCGTGTCCATAACCAAAACGTTGTCCCACTTTTCACCTCAGACAGCTTTATAATAGCACTGGCTTTCCACTGAGTAACCCTCCTGCCCCACAGCAGCACACATGTTCTGAGAGCCTAGGTGCAGAGCAGAGAGGAGCGAGCATAAACAACTTATTTCACATTTCGACAACAGCGGCGGCATGTGATTTAATTTTTTTCCCCAGTTATCTGAACCAAATGTTTTTCTCGGCCGAGGCATCCAGGCGTAAAGTACCTGCCGTAAAGGTTAACAGGAACAAAGCCCTTTTTTCCTCACCCGCCTGCTCCTGCCTCCTCCGCCTTCCCCCCACCCGCCCACCCCCCCATCCCCTTCATTTTTGCCAGAAAAGCAGGAAACTCGTTCAAATGAATCCCTGATTTGAGAGGCCCTGTCGCATGCGGGCAAATCAATACACGCACAAACAAACAAGACGCCCGTTGGTGGCTTCCATTTGGGTTCTGCGGGTCGGCTTACCGTGGTGTCCTTCTTGTCGTTCCAGCGTGCGATGAAACTATTCTCCCTCTCCATCTGTTGCACCCGGTCTTCATTGACCTGTTGGAAACGCCACAAAAACACACACACACACGCACACGCATTCATTCAAACTCAGCCAATGGGAAACTTTCTGATCACGTAAGCCACACTCGAGGAACGTTAAAGTGGCTGATAGAATCATAAAACCATTTTCGAAGGTAATATTAATTTCAGCACTCAAACACAATACAAGGAAGACTAGATTAAACCAGAAAAGAGGTATTATGCGCTAACTGTAGAATTGGGTCATTCAGCAACACTTCTAAAACTAATTTTGAAGAAAGAAGTTGGCTGTGAGTGTTTGACACAGCTCAGCGCCAAGTGAATACTCTTTTCTTTCACAAAGCTCTGTGTGGGAAATGATATTTTTTATTCCAACTTTTTTTTTTTTAACATCATTATCATTTTCAGAGAACAATTTGCTTTGTTGGAGTTTTACGAATGGCAGAGAAGATTGGGGGAGGAAAAAAAAAACCTCACAAACTCATCGTGTGTGTGTTTAGGCCTGATAATGGTCCCCGTCGACGACATCCAGCACAGTACTGGCGCTTTAATTAGCGGGATGTCTCACTCTTTTTTTTTTTTTTTATGTCACAGCGTGTGTATTCACTGCTATTGGGCTCATGATTGGTCGAGCTTAATGGCTATTTGTCATGCGAATGATGGCGTCCTGAACCGATTTGGAGTGAATGCTCCTCCTTTAACGTCAGAACAAGAGGGATCCGGGCATTCTGCTGGGAATTAGCAGTCGCTCTGTGCTGCGTATCCCATAAACCAGGCAGCTCTCCAAGGGTAACATTGATCCCACACCCCCGCCCATCCGCACATCAGCAGAGTCAAGCCTATTGTGGAGATTTGGCAACAACAGTTCTGCTCCCCAGATGGTTGAAGTCACAGAGTGTAAATAAAGTCATGCCTGCAGCTTGGTTTAGATATGCAATATGGTAATATATGAATGCTTCAAATGCTATGATTTTTTTTGCCATTGATTGGAGAGGCAGCCTAAATCTAGCAGGCCAAGTACATTACACTGCATGCACTACACCTTTCTGCTGTAAGCAGAAATAACTATGGTGATGATTTGGCACAGTGGTAGTGGTACAGTGTGAGTAACACACTACTCAAAAGGTCTGGACCTGATTTTTATCAAAGGTCATATTTAATATTTATAATATTTAATCAATTAATTAAAGTCACATCTCTTGTGATGGGGCCAGCGTGAAACCGACAGTTCATCCATGTTTGTTTATTTCTCTTTCACACCAGTCATTGTGTGCTCGAGAAAAAGAGACACATTGCGTATCTACGAGTTCGGAGCCGATAGCGAATTCTCTGGTGTAACGTTAATGTGTGAACTCGGCAGCAGCGACACACAGCAGCGGTTAACGTCGCCATGACAACAAAGTCAACCACGGGGAAATAAGGCACATTAAAATCACATTCATCTGGGGACAGGATCACAGCGAATGATCTCCAGCTACATCGTATATTCAACAAATTACTGATCAATAGAAAATTTATTTCTAAATGGTGAATGTTCCACTTCATGATGTACTGTAGTCTATTCATAACGCGAGGTGTGACAGGGGTCCGCAACTGCATTTGTCCAAGGGCCAGAATTATACTGTGGGGGCCGGACTGAAAAAATATATAATTACACTTAATTAGGCTGCTTAAGAACATGGAAAATCCATAATGATGACGAGTTGCAGAGCTAGAAAAGACCTCAGTGCTCCATGACCCACAGTTCAACTACCAATGAATGAGTCCTTATCTCAAACAAAAACTCCTCTTCTGGGTTTAATACAACAGCTGGCCCATGAAAACAAACCCAAGTGACTCTCATCCTTCTTGCATCTCATAGACAATCTTTGTGATTCTGCATGAGTCTCTGTTTCTGTAGAACTGGTGAACTCTTAATTACGTACTTTTTTCTGTACAAAACCCGCAGCTCAACCACCAATGACTGAGTCCAATAGTCTCAACAACAAAACTCCTCTTCAGGATCCAAGGAAGCAAACAAAAACTCTCAGGACGGATTGGTCCTCTTTCACGCTTGAGTAATGTTAAACAAGCATATTTTCTGTATTCATGAATGAATATCCAGGGGGCTGGATATAACCCGCAGGACGCCAGTTGACAATATGGGCTGCGTCCAGATTGACTTGCCAGGTCTGGACTTCGAGAAGGTCTGGTGCACATTGTGTATTCAAGTCATTTCGTTCAAAATGAAAATCTCAGCCACTTTTTCTTTTTTTTTTACCTTTAATATGAAATTGCTGTCACGCACTTTTAACAGGGCTGTTGCAACTATTTGTTATGTGTTAGTCGTTTCCTATTTAGAAGAATTGTGTATCAGACACACAACATCTTAGCCTCAGTGGCTGATTCACAGGCATCTCCAGTTTGTTTCCTCACTTTGCATTTTTGTCAGACAAAACAAGTTTTTAATGACGCCACCATCACAAAAAAAAAGATTATCACCACTTTACAGGATATGAGCATTAAATTGTTTTTACATGTTGTTTAGTACAAGCATTTACACTAAATGTACTTAAAATACCTTGACTCACAGCTAAAACTGGTGTCATTAACAGAGACAAAAGCAAAAACTGAAAATCACACAGCTCAGCTTCTCTTTTTTCTTTTTTTAAATATCATAAAAATGGCTCCTCACATGGAGAACAAACTCAGAGGCACAAGCCTCGAGCTACAGATGTCCTGAGCAAGGTTCCCTTCGTTCTATGTGACCCTTTTTCTGGAGATGTGTGCAATCAGCAAAATATCGATTTCCACATGTGACAGCTGAGCAGAGCAGCGTCAACTTTGCCATCTGGTTTGGCATGACAGGTAACTTACGGATGATTTAAGGCAGGTAGTTGGGCTACTTATTTAGATTTCCTTCCTACCGATTATGTAATAGCTGCATGCAATAAAATGGACGATAACTCACGCAGAGTTGGAAAAAACAAATCATGTTGCTCAACCAACGATCAAATGGCAGAAAATCAATTAATTGAGACGTTTTTGACTCACACTGAAGAGTGTAACGTAGTTGTTGATGAGGTCATGGACGACGCTGGTTTCCTGTGGCGTCTGTCCCCGAGTCTGGAACAAGCAGGAGGAGAAGACAGAGGCCAGCTTTTCACTCGGCATCTGGTTGAGGTGGGAACACTGCTGAATCCTGAATCACAGACAGAAGCGTGGTTAGAAGAGCCCGCATGCACCTGCATGCACCTGCATGCACACACACATGCACACACTAACATGCAAACACATGCACACACACACTTCTCCTGCTCAATAACTCTCTCATCTATCATTTTTAGAGTCAGAGTGCCTCTGTTTCCTTTTAGACTGCCAACAAATACCTTGGACTTCAATTATAAGTAGGCTGGACGGTCCCTTTTTATTTATTTTAACTCTCTCGATCTCTCATGTGCCCACACATGCGCTGCACTCACACTCACACACACACAGTTTAGTGAAATCTTCGGGCTCAGTCCAAATACAGCAAAGGGCCAATTAAGCCTTCTCCAAACAGTCTGCATCGTTAACATAATGCAGCTAAATCTCAACTATCCGTGGCAGCTTTCTGGGGGAACATTGTGTAATGCTAGCATCAGTGAATGAGACATGGACACAGCAGAGTGTTTGTATCGAAATGCATCGGGAGCTAACAGGACTGCAGCGAGGGGCAGCTGATGCTAGCTCCAGTCTCTCTGGCTCCTGCACCTTGTGTGCAAAGCTGACAGTGTGGATTGTGCACAGCGTTTATTATTCCAATAATAACACAGCAGTTCAGTAGGTTAAGGGTTCTGCTTGCATCCTCTAATTTATGACTTGACACACATAAAGTGAAACCTGCAACATTGTTAGTAAATGCCTGAGAATGAACTTAAAAAATATTGTTTTCCAGGAAAAAAGGCTCCTACTGCCACCACCGGCACCACTTGTGTCATGGACTTCAACTGCTGATTGCCTCAGTTTTTAACCATGAGCCAATCGATCTGTCTTTACTTGCAAAATGCTAACAAACGATACAAACAACATGGGATTCATGAATCATTTTCAACCCGAGGACACTGCTGCTTCAGTGACAACAACATGCTTTTCCTTCTCAGCTTGTGTAGACCTGCAACCACATGCACTCCACACACAGTCCCTCTGATTAAACCCGAGATCTGACGAGAAAGCAACCTTCTTGACCGGTCAGGAAAAGAAAAAACATATGACACACAACAAAGGTCCGAGTGGGTCATCAGCAGAGCGGGGGGCTAATTAGCAGGTGACCGTTAGCAACACAGGGCTACACAGTGCAGGACCTTTGAGTCTCTGAACTTGTTGTGTCTGTGATGCTGTGTTGGACCTGTGGAGGTACACCTGTTCTGTCAGTCCAATCAAAAACATGATAAAGACGAGACCCTATTCAACTCAGTGTTGTCAAGTTTCTACAAAGTGTCCGGTGGCTGCACTGATCAGGCTGATGAAGCAGTGCATCACTTCCATGCAACAAGCAGACGGAGGGGATTAGTCATAGTCACACATGGTCAAATGTAAAATGCTGCAATACAAGCAAAAGTCCTGCATAAAAAATATTACTTTTGTATAGAAGTATTGTCAGTTAAATCTCACTTAAATGTACCTTAAAAGTTAAAGTATCAAAGTAAAGGTGCTGTTTCTGCTAATATATTATTGCATATGACATTATTGGATTTTAAATACTGTTATTTGAGGTATTATCCAATCCAGCAAACTTCTTTTAAAGGCAAAGTGAACCGGAGCGATCCACGGCCATATCATCCTTCAGACCGAGCAAGTTTTCTTGACAAACGTAGAATTAGATTCCAGTGGAGGCTGCGCGGAATTGAAAAATGAAAAATGTATTGAAAGAAAATAAATGAAATCCCATCCAAAATTCAAATGAAAAATCCCCTTTTAAGTCACAATTGTCTGCGTAGAACCTTTCAAACAAACATTTTCACTGCGGTCAAAAGCCAGCAGACGCCTTCATGTGTCTCTACCTGCCCACAGTTCCACCTTCGCCTTGAAACGGCCTCAATGGTACAAGCTTCAAATGTGTGTGTGTGTGTGTGAGTGTATACCTGTACAGATGCTGGAGCAGAGCATCAAGGGTTGACCTGTTTATTTTTGGCAAACTCTCAATGAAAGTGGAGTACTTCTTTACTCTCTGCCTCTCGTCCTTCTCATCTACAAAGACCAAACAGATGAGAAGTGCTGTTAAAATGCCAAACATAATAAAGCATAACCTGAGACACGACCAGGGATACAGAAAGGAAATGAGGGTTGTACTCTTAGAATTATTTGGGAAACAAAATTGAACATTTTCCTCCATCTGTGACAATGAAATTCTTTCTCAACTGCCCAAAGATCCTTAAAACTATAACGCCACAAATGGAGCATATGACTAGAACCATACCACACACGTCCCGTGTGAGTGTATGTAGCATCTATAGCTTTAACATTGGCGTATTTTTGCTTATTATGTCACTCCGCCGCCTCACATACCCAGAGCTGACACCCAGTATGGATAGAGCTCCTTGGACAGCAGTGCATCCTCTGCTTGGGATAAGAAGCTCTTCAGGGTGTCTGTGACGTCCTCCAGCTGGTGCTCCTTCTCCCTCAGCTTCACATTACGAGCATCACGGGTGAACTCCTGCAGGAGCAGGGCCACTCTGCCAGGGTCCCCCGGCCTCTGGTACACCCCCTCCTGGCACAAACCTAGTTCGGGAGGGATAGACGGGTGTTTAAATTTAATTTCCTTCCAGAGAAGACTAGTTTGGCTCACGGCTTTCTGACTTGTGCATTTTATTTTTCCATGTAGCCGCTGTCTGATGATGAATACCCTCTGATGTGTAGTTTTTGCAACAGTAATGACAGTGCATAGATTTCTATATAATGAAATATAATTATCGGGTAATAACCAGCCTTATGCACGCTCATTTGTGGGATTTAAAAATGTTACATAAGCACATTTGAATGTAAATTGCAGGTAGAATAAAACTGTCGCTGCAAAGTATATTAACCTTTTGTACCACTTTACAGTTTCAGTCAGCGTTAACTTTATGCCAATCCCTTTACAAATAACTTTAGATTCTGGAGTCATACTGCAGTGAAAAGTCGGCCTACATGTTCTACATTTCTAAAAGTATGATGGGAAAATGTCACCCCATTCTACTAGACAACATTAGAAAGCATGAAACTCTCATCACGATGTAGCATACTGGATGAATCAGCTCCTCAAGGGGAAATCACAATAATAGTCATGCAGAACCAATTTTTTTTTTTTTTTTACTTTTCTCCCCCCTTAAATATCATGTAACTCACCATACTGAGTGACAAAGGCAATGCAACTGTCCACTACAATAGGGACGCCATTTTTAGTCAGCTGTTGGTCGCTCAGCGCCTTCCCATCTGTGCCTGCAGCCAGCGTGATGGCAGAGTGCCACAGTGCAAAGTCCATCTTGTTGAAGCCGTGGATATAAACTGTTCTATTAAAGGCAGAGCGCGGAAAAAAGTGATTATTAATGAAGTGCACGAAGAAATGATTTCCAGTCACAATATGGTGTTTCATATTTTAAGAGCAAAAGTTGTTCACACAGCTCAGTCATTAAATAAACAACCAACAAGATTAAAGGAATCCAAAAGTGCTTCTGCAGAACACACATCTATAAACAACCACCGGTTTCCCACGAGGTTTGATCAAAAACACACAAACGAAGAGCAATTAATGCAGTAAACACAAAGTCTTGTGGCATTACTCTAAAAAGGAGCCTGAAACCGTTGGCTGGTGCTACGTGGCGTCTCACCTCATGTGTGTAACTGACGCGGGCAGTCTAGCGAGGCTTTAATTACACGGTTACAGTAGGAAAAGTGCATTCGGACTAACAAGACAAATGCAAAATCAAAGCAAACAGCGCTGCATAATGCATGGCGTTGTTGTATCACAAAAACGTTGCCAATTAGCACAACTTTTTTTTTTTTTTTTTTTCAAAGACTGACATACCTTCCGCCCTCCACCATCAGCAGGACTTGGATCTTTTCCTCGCCCTCCGTATGTGTGGAGACAGCTGTGGGAAAAGGGCAACAAGTTAGTGGGAATGCAGGCTCCAAAACTGCATACATTCAAAGAGCGACACGCTCAGCGCTAATGCAACGCAAACTGCAGGGAGCAGCTCACGTTTGACATTTGCAGCTGTTCTATCTCTGTGAAAAGCACGAGCACTTAGAAGCTTTAGCCATGAGACTTGAAAGTGGACGCATTCAATCGCTGCCACTGAAAGGTCTCCGTCCTCATTTACCTTTTAAGTCAATCATGTCAAATGAAGCACTGCACAAAGTGTCCAGACACATCTGACAAGTCAAATGTACACACACTGGAAAGAAAAATGAGGGAACAGCGTTAACAGCATTTCCTTGTCGTAACGGGGAACATGGATATAGTTTTTGGGTCACATACGTACCATAGGTGGTTTAAACAAGAGAGGGAAGTGGGGCATAAACACTCGTCAACAGATATCAAGTTTTACATAAAGCTAGTCTAAATGCAACCAAATAAGACTGCACTGACGGTAGTATTGAGCGTTAAAGTAGTATTTCCTGCCGTTCTTCATCTCCACAATCATTCTTAAAATAACAGTGCAAGGACACAGAAAAACTTGGCTAAGGGACACAAAAGCTCTGTCATAATGTTTTCTGTGGGTTCAAACAGCAGCTTGGATCAAGGCTACAATCACACACACAACAGAAAGAAAGGACAAAAAAGATATGAGGCTCTGCCGTTGGGTCACAAATCTCCTAGCAACCACATTTGGCACTTTCATCATACTCAAGTTCCCACTGGTTGTGCTCAAATAATGGATGTATATAAAAGAAACCAGTCAAAAAAGACAAGAACATGGACTTTGTCAACATAAAAATGTTGACTTTTGGAAAGCTATGAAACTGGTTATCTGTACAAGTAATTATTTAAGCAGTCTTTTGTTGCAGCGCGCACACACGCCTCATGCTCCTCTTGAAAGGTTATTTATTGAGGATTTACAGGAATAGTTTGACATTTCTGGAAACACACTAATTCACTTTCTTGCCAGGAGTTTAAAGAGAAGACTGATATCACTCTTAAAGTAAGTCTGTATGGTAAATAAGCTACAGCCAGCAGCCATACTGTGATTATTAGTTAGCTTTAGAGGCATTTGTACATGAATTTTTGAGCCAGGCTATCTGCTCACCCCTGTTTCAAGACTTTGTGCTAAATGAAGCTAACCAGCTGCTAGCTACATTGAATCTTTGCTGTTTAATCCGGACAAAAGCCAAAGTATACAACAAAACGCTGCACAATGTGTCCAGACATATCTAACTAGCCAATAGCAATTTTTTTCAGTTTATGCTAAGCTAACGTAGCTTCATATTTACCATACAGACATGAGAGCAGTGTCAGTGTTCTCCAAAAATGTGGAACCTATTCTTTTAATCCCTGAACTGCACTCCCAGTGGTATAAAAATGTGAGAAATGCTATCTAACATATCGATTATCAGCAGAAACAGGAAATCCAATTTAATTGTTGGCACAGGAAAGAGGGTTGGTAAAAATGTTCCACACAACAGTCTTATTTTGGTGAACACGTCCTTTGTTTAGGCCTTTGTATGTTCAGCTCAACAACAAAAACAATTAATCCCCAAAAGTCTCTCTTAACAAACGATTTGCTTTTTATTTTCTTTGGCAGATTTTCAAGGGCACAGTATTTCATTCGCATCCGAACAACAAGAGAAGAAAGGAGAGAACTTCAGAGATTGATATTGACTTGAGAGAGGTTTATTAACAGCGTTATCAGGTAAATGCAAAACACTTGTCATCCTCGTTGGAACAAACACAATCCGCAAACGCAATCCTCTTTTATCCATCTTACAGCTCAGTGGGAAACTTTTCATTACTTAATATGTTTGTGTGATAAGGAACTAAGTCTGTGGCCTTGTTCTCTCCGTTAATTTATACTGGCTGTCCTGTAAGAGATTTTCATGTTGTTTTCCCTCGAAAAAATCTGGGTGATTTAAGGTGCTGGAGCACATTTTCAGCAGGAGTATTTACGGTGGTTTATTTTTGCAGGTATTATACGATAACCGCGTAATATCACAAGGCCTGTCCACATTTGCAGACACCTTCCAGCAATAGTTCCTCTAGATTAAATCAAGTCTCTGATGAACCCATCTGGCTATGAGTATGGGTGGGAAGCAGTTGAGGGATCCCATGTTTGTTGCTGCAATAGGAACTCCTCCTGGCTGCGCAGGGCATGTAATGATAATGTGATGCTGTATAAAAATCAAAGCCTGGTGAGTGCTTTCAGACTGACACCTGAAACCAATATAAAATCTGACAGCGATACATTTGCAGAGGTTCATTTTTTTAACGTAAATGCAAGGATTTAAAGAGGATCCCTAAAAATTTGTTCTTACAGAATTGTGACAAAGATATGAACTAAGTGGGACCATTTAACAGAAAAACACGTTGTTCCATTATCTCCTTTGAACAAACTTGGAGATACTTTCTAAAATAACTTTTTATTGTTGTTGGTTATTTCTATTAAATATACTGTATATGTGTCGATAGAGATATATCTGAAACTAAATAATATCAGACAGTTGCATAATACAAATTCCTATATACAATATACAATGTGTTCAGTGACAAACAAAGGAAGACTTAAAGGTGCCCTGTGGAGCTAAACAAACACAAGAAAACTATGCTTAAAATCAGTGTTATGTACCAGAATGCATTGAGGTCCATCCTCTGAGCTGTAAGAAATGTGTCTCTTCAAAAAACATTTGGAAAGGTGATTTCAAGTTAAAAAGTGTTTACACCCATGTTTACCGGCTAAGATTTTCTCCTTCTTTGCCTTTGCTGACACTGCAGCACTCAGCGGGGTTCATGTTTTTGAAATTATGCCGTATCTTAGCTCCACTGGACTGGTTTTATTAACTTCACAATAGGTATATTAAGCTGATTAGAACTGGGTGTTGGCAAACTCTCACTTAGAATTAAGTTAACTTCCAAATGAACATGAATCATCACTCGCAGCTCTTGGGTCTTTCTGAACATGGTAGCTGTGATGGCTATAGTATATAGTCTTATACTTATATCTTAAAACACACTGAAATCTGAACACTAAATATGCTGGACTGCAGTCTTGTGCTGATGCCTATCTTAATTTTTAAATGACTGAGCAGAGCAGTGGGCTTAACTTTTTTTTTCTTTTTTTTTTTTGGTCTCTATTTAGCCACCGCCTTAAGAGAAATCCACTGAGAAAATTACACCAAATGAGTTCAAAGTTAATGTGCTTATCTTGTTTGAAAACCGTTCATTTCAGAAAGTTCTGGGTGGGAAGGCTGATTTGTGCACTGTGACAGGTTAATGATTATCCAACTGTATCTGTCATTCTCCCCTCTTTTTACTTTGGTTCGAGTTATTTGTGCGGCAGAAATCTCGACACGAGACATTACAGAAAGATCAATCCTCTCTCATGTACGCAGCTGAGCCCCCAGGAAGCCTTTCTGAGAGGTACTGCACTCTTGTTCTTTGGAGACAGGATTTATTTTTTTTCAAACTTCTGAATTTATTTATTTATAAAGCACTTTAAGAAAACAAAGTGCTTAATAGCCAAGACAAATGAACACTGAACCCTTGAAAAGGATCAATAAAATAATTTGAACGATAAGCTAAAGACAGTGAAAACTGTCCTAGCCACAGGGTCGAAACAGAATAAAAGACAAACAAGGCAATTAAGGATAAAATGAATAACAACTCTTTAATAGGTCTTAAGAAAAGATTTACGGTAGAAAATGATCATAACTCTGCCAGCCTGAAGTCAGAAAAACCAGGAACAGAAAGCATCGCGCTCGCAAGGAATTCCTGATGCAGTTTGAAGTGCTGCACGTTGGAGACATGTCGTCATTTTAATTGAAAAGTGTGTTTATTAAATCCCCTCGATGCTACACAGGGGCACCTTTCATGTGGCGGTGTCACTGCAGAGAAAATAACAGTTAATCCCGTGTCACAGACGGTGATTCCTAAAGGGATCCTTTCAGTGCTCCAGAACCTACCATCCCCTGACAAAACACAGTCCCTCCTGGCGCTCGCGGCTCCCCGGCTGTGACAAATATGGTTTGAGAAAGCCGGGAATGAAAATGAACACCGCTACAGTTCCTTACCCCGCCCAAGGTGAGAAGATGGGGCGGCACTTTGCGCGATTTGATCCACGTCGAGGGGTAAATGGATTAAAAAGATCCATTGATTCTCCCCCTCCTTCTGTTCGCACATCACACTGGTGCAATCGATCAATCTGCCAAAGTGTGTGTGAACTTCCACCGTGACTGGCTGTTTACCCCCACTGACTATCCTTTAAATAACCGGTGTGTGCCAGGAATGTGGAGATATTGGCAAAACTTCATGTTAGCGGAGGGTGGAAAGACTGCAACAAGCATGGCACCATCGTTCTGTGAATGTTCTGGATTTTTATTTCACGCCACGCTTTCTGAAATCACGTTTTCATGCTACATATTGCGAGAACAGTGACCTATTTTACCTGATGCTCGCTTGACGTTGCATTTTATCATATTGGCCTCTTACACAGGTCTGTGGCATCTTCTCACTTTACTCCAAAGCGTAATTTTTATAATGGAAGACTAAGCCAGCCGTTAGAGCCATTAGATGTCTGGGTAATGGCGTGAGAAGCTGATATGTCGTCTGACACCACTTGCTTGCACGCATCCTCCAACATCCTTAAGTAGTTATAAATGCAAGTCGTGGGAGGGTGTCATGGATTGGTAGCTTTTGGAGATTACACACTATATCAACAGGGTAAAGAGGGAATTTTAAAAAGCCAGAAAGCTCAGTAAATGCATCACTGAGCTACTGCAGCTGACCACTAACACCATCATCCATAAACACATAAACTCACTTTGGCCTGCAAGATTTTAAAATCTGAATTATGGTGTATTAAAGAGCTCTGCTGCTTAACCAGGGACTATTTGCTAATTTAAAGTGGAGTAATTTTGGATTTTATGGTGCAAAAACAAAATAGTTGCGACTTTACACATACAATAATGATTGAAACAGGGATAAAATGTGTCTGTCTGTGCATGTACGTGCTGTATATTGGTGTGTCACACGAACAGGCATCTATTTGTCTCTTTGTTGAGATGTATTCAGATGGTGGGAGGTGCCACTGGGATGCTGAAAGGTGATTTCTGTCTTACAGTTTAGAAAGTTTGTCTCTTCACTGTTTCACTTTTGACTGTTGAGGTGACTAAGACCACATCTATCGTGCATTATGGGGGCATTTATAGTGAATTATAATGCATTCATAACGCTGAATGGATATAAAACTTCATGTTTCTTACGGATGCTCTTGCTTAGTTTTAAACTAGAGGTTGACTGATGGGGCTCATAATACATTATGACCACCTATATTCACCAAGACACACCTCAGCCATCGACTGCATTGAAGACTCATAGTGTGCTATGACAGTCCATGAAGTGGCTTAAGTTACCATTACATGTGCTCAGTTAAGTGAAGTACATACTGATGCGTCTATAGTAATGCATGTTTCATCATAATGCTTCATTGTGCATCTTAAGTGATTATTATGTAAGATGCCAAAATGCAGAATTAGCAGTTAAATTTGTCTGCTTTTGGAATGGAACCATCGCCTTGCTAGCTTGACTTGTATTACTGCACAGATATGCATGCATTTGTTTATTTGTGCTCTATTTTAGAAACTAGAGAATCATGCACCTCTGTAAAGTTTGTACTATTTCAATTCTGCAAGTAAAGAGCTAAAAATCCACCTGATGACTCTCTGAGCTGCAGTGGTCAATTTCAGGGATCCGACATGTTATTTACCTGGATGTGAACGCACCCTTAACACACCATGAATGTGGTCTTCACAGAGAGTGTGGTCAGATCTCCTGACTGTGGAGGTTGGAGGCTGAGGGCAGCGTATGAGTGATGTTTGTCCAGACTGTTTGAATGGGCGGGCAGAGCCAGGTGGCATGAAGGTAATCATCTGCAGTGTTTATTGTTCAGTGTGTACAGGTGTCATCGTCTGTGAGTCTTTGTGCAGTTTATGCTCGGTGAGAGTTTTGTGTTGAAGTTTGGAGTTATTGGACACTGAGAGGATGCTGTTGCAGATGTGCATCCAGGAGTTGACGTCGAACGGAAAAGCTAAATGTGAGAGATTATTGTCTGTTTTTAATAGAAGTTTGTACGTTTCTGAAACAGCTTTTCTCTGAGTGTTTATAAGAGTGAGTTAACTGAGCACTGAAGGGGTTTACAAACTCTTGTTTGATGTTCTGATTTTCCCTTTTAAACAGCGTTTCAGTTGTGAACATAAGAAGCTGCTACCACCACTATAGTATGAGTCAGCCATCAAGTAAGTATTCAAATGTGTAATTCCTACTTTTTTCCATGAATGGAGTGATTTTGGTTTTTTCTTTTATGTATATGTTAATGTAAGAAAGGCAGAATAAATTTACTTCAGTGGAACTGCCTTGTTCACTTGCCCAGCACTAGCATTAGCCCGATTATAGGTATTTTTTTCAAACATTATATTTGAAAAAGTGGGGACCACACGATGTATATTCAAGGACCAGACATTTAAGTCATCATAACAGCAGCGTGCTGCATTATGGGTCATTTGCAGGCTTAATGTTCCTAGGCTCGCAGGTTTCTGTTGATAGTGTGGTTTGTAGAGTCAGTTAGCACTAAAAGATTGTCAGCAGCCTTCACCTGCAGGAGTTTCTGATGACTCATGTAATGCACGTCACTGCAAAGTAAGTTGTGAGGAGTTAAAAAGAGTATAAAGCCTCTCTCTAGAACCGTGTGTCAAGCAGTCAAAACTTACCTCTGTCACCACTGACCCTTTGCAAACCATCTCAACAATGCTGACCTTTGCGGGACTAGAGTGACTTTGAAATGGAGGAAGCCACTGCATTAGCCACACAGGGGATGCAGCTTAACTCTGAGACCATATTACCTGGTTAACGAGGGCTGCGAGACACAGAGAGAAACAGGAAAATTAAGAATGCTAATTCTGCTTACTGAGCTCCTGCAGCTGTTTGAGTTGAAGGACTTCCTCCTCTCCCTCCTGGTCCCCTGGGCTGAAGTGCAGGGCTGAGCCTTCCAGCACAAACCAGCCCGTCCTCCAGTGGTACAGGTCATGGCCCTCTTTGTAGTGCAGCCTGCCAATCAGCTCGCCGTCCCTCTGCAGCAGTCCCTCGACTTTCGGCGGGACGAAGCACTGCGAGTCGCGCAGATGGAGAAAGAGGGAGAACGGGCTCACGAATGTGGAACTTTCATGTTATACAGGTTTTTGCTGCGCCACCTCAAAACAAAGAGCGCCAGGAAAACGGAGTTGGTGCAGGCTTCTTCTTGCAGGGATAAACCTTTGCTCAGTTTCTGCTCCCCGGCTGAATTACTTGGCACATGCCTCCCTAGCGTGCGCTCGGCTCTCTCTGGCCATTGTTCTGTGAGTCAAATTGAAATATGGAGGAGGTGTGGAAGGCCTTTGGTACAGATGGAGAGACATATGGACTGATGCTGCTATACCTCCCACTATCTATGACTGGGTTGCCTGGGATTAAAGAGATAAAAAAGGGAATATGGGACATATTTATGTAGGGTGTTATTACAAGACCCTGTCAGCATGTGGGGGAAGAGATAGTAAGACCACTTGTCTTACTGAAAGAAGTACAGGCAGCACCGGGCTCTCTGAGGACAATGTGTACAACCGTGTGTGCTGCAAGGTAAATGAAAAAAGCACTGGATGGATGTGGATGTAGTTCTGTGGCACATTCACACAGCTTCTTCTTTGTAACTTTAAGTGAAAAACAAACTTATAATAAAGGAGGCTCGTGTGTATGTGTGTGTGTGTGTGTGTGTGTGTGTGTGTGTGAGTGAGTGCCATATGCAAAGTGTGTCACCTTTGTTAGCGCCTGGATCCAGTCATGCTGAGTTTCCTGTGTTTCTGCCCCGACAATCAGTACTCGCTCTGTCTGCAGGTACAGCTCCACGGTAAACACAGCCCTGCCAGAGACGCACAGCTCACTATTAGATATGTGAGATTGGAACGCGCGCACACACACACACACGCATACACACACAGGAAACAGGCAAAGACACATCCAAATCTGCATACATTTGCATTTTCATTTCCAGTTAAAAACAAAACATACAGTTTTCACACACTCCCAGTCCAGTGAAAACCACGTATCTCCAAATCTGGTGATTCTGAATTTGAATTTTTCAGATAAACTGCAGGTTGGAGTGTTCCTTTGTGGGTTTACGATTTATAAACTCTTTAAAAACCCTCTCGGATTAGCTGGAAAATGCAAACGTCACAAAGCTGAAAACAGGCTGTTTCTCATAAAAAGTCGACTGTTTGGAGATACGAGGTTCTGACAGGTAGGAGTATGAAGCATTGCTGTAGACTGAACTACTAAACAGTATGTAAAGCAACCTTAAACATAGAGTAAAATGCAACAGACTCATTAATGCAACAGTAACATTGATCCAAAAACATGAGATATAACAGTAAAACACTGACAGGGAACATTTTACTGCACAATTAGCTGCTGATGACAGGAGATTTGAATGCCCGACGTAAAGAACAGCAGCTCACTGGCCTTGCTGAAGGAGTGTGCTGCTCCACTCGAGCCACCAGCTCACTTTTCTAACCTTAATGTGTTGTGCGTTGGCATATTATCCAAAACACCCAAAACAGGGTCAGTCCTGTTTACTTTTTATCGTTGCGTAGTAAAAGCAATCTGTGTCCACTTGAGCATCAGGCTGAGCTTTGATTTGCCTCAGCTGTTGATGAAACGAAAAAAGTTTCCACAACATGGATGAAACCAAATGATGAAAATATGCTGTTTGCTTCTCATTTGCTTGCCATTAAAAGTAAATTATAGTGATTTAACTCTAGACATGACACAACCACAACAACCATCGATGGATAAAAAACAATTTTAACAGATTTCCACATGCTGCTGAACGTAGGGTGACAAATTTTACACACATCAATAAAAAATATTGGAATTTCCGGCCAAATTTTTTGAATGTTTTTACCTACACACACATTTTTAACTTGAAAGCAACTCCAAGGAGCTTTCGTTTTGTGTTGATTTTGGCGCCCCATGTGGACAAAAGCGGTAGTGTTTTCCACTGTTTTGTTTTGGATGCAGGTGAAAGAAAGACACATCACATTTTGAATACTATTTTTCTTTTTTAAACACAGGTGTTTGCAGGAGGCATAGCAATGAGGTAATGCAGTAGGAGCCCGACCTGTGGGTCCCGACCCCAACTAGGGGTCACAAGTACTTCTTGATTTTAAGGGGCGTAATAAAACCCTTTTTTAAATTATACAGCCTTTTATCTCTTCATTCCCGTGAAGAAAACTCAATGACAGTATTGTTTTTAAAGCTTTAAAGGGCACAGTGAAGACCTGAACAAAAGCTATATCCGCAGAGGCTTCACCCTCTCTTTAACAGCCTCATCCTGCATTAGAAAATTATGCAGCTACAACAACCAAAGAGCAAATAGAACAATGACTTCAGGGAGAAGAAAACACTGAATCGGTCAGAAAAGAAGCCCATTAAGAACGAATGATTGCTGACAATAAAAAGAAAGAGAACTGAAGCGACACTCACAGGAAATAATCTGCTCAAAATGAATCATTTTACACAAACTTTCTGCAGGTGATGTTTCACTATTTGGATTAATTGTACAGTTTATCAGTCAGTCTGTACTGTTGTTGTTATGCATTTAATGCTGTAT
The DNA here is from genome assembly GCF_017976325.1 of Chelmon rostratus. NCBI lineage: Eukaryota > Metazoa > Chordata > Actinopteri > Chaetodontiformes > Chaetodontidae > Chelmon > Chelmon rostratus. The sequence goes on along the minus strand of NC_055680.1, from coordinate 11,482,046 downwards.
GAATAATCCACATGTCATCTGTTTACTCGATGATGAAAGGGGCCAATTAAGGAATAAGGTCAGGAACAACTGGGGTAATGTGGCTACGTAAGACTAATAACTGTAATATGACGATGATGGCTTTTTTCTAAGGCCCTTTCTTACAACTAGGTTACAATTAAAAGATGTGGTGTCTCGGTAAAGCGACAGTTATCTCCACGGCAGTGATGCTCTCGTTCGTTTGTGCAGGACGCACAGAGACAACGGTGATAAACTGACACGCTTTCACAACCACTTTAAATCTCCTTGTAGGCGGGGAAGCCTGCAAATAAATGCAATTTTCTCGATATTCATTAATATTAATTATTGCGGCACATTTCTTTATGTACGTATTTTGCCTATTCATGTGTAGAGACAGTCACTTTTTTACTGATACACAGCAGCAGCTTTGCTTAGAGCATGCTATCCTGTAAAGCCGTTCAGATATTTGGCCTTGACACCGTTATGAATGTGCTTTCACGCGATGTGTGTCAGTCAGTCAGTGAGGAACAGTCACTCTGCTGGTATATGAATAAAAAACACCAAATATGTAACGCTTCGTGCGCTCACACACTCATTCATCCACACACACTCGCAGGCAGAACCCTTGCTGTCGGAAGCAAAAAGGCAGCTATTAATCTTTGTTGGTCTTTCTCCTCCTGTCTCTCTCTCTCTCTGTCTGGGTCCAGAGGTTAGACTATCACTCTCTTAATGGTTTCAACACGCACTGCCAAGTGGTAGCTCCTTTCCCATTGCAGGCTCTAAATGCTACAGCGATGGGTGTTTAAGGTGGCGTGTTGCGGGGGGTCACGGCAGCGCCGAGTCGCTCTCCTCTCGCACGTGTCAGGGGAACAGGCGAGACATGGGTGTTTGTGTGCCCTCGCCTGACCCCGCCGCCTCCCCTCCTCCTCCTCTTCGCCGCCAGGTGTGCAGGCGCTTGTTAGAGGGGGTCCCAGAGGGAGAGCGAGGGAGGGGGTGGCGGAGGGGTACGGCGGCGCGCTGGGCAAATGGTATCATAAAGAGAGGACAGAAGGAGAAGAGGGATAAGAGATGAACACTTATGAGCGTCCCAGAGGGAGGGAGTGGCTGGGGAGAGGAAACTGTACGTGTGTGCAGTTTTAAATGGTTTGTGTCTCTCATGGACGAGATGCTTCAGTTTATTTTACCTGACTTTACACTCCTGCTCGCTCTTCTTGTGTGATTACATGCACACAGGAAACCAGGTTATTGGGAGAAGTCAGGTAGAGACACTTCAATAAGCAGGTTACTGTATGATTTGCATGCTGATCAAGTTTCTTTTCCTTTTTTTTCCAGTCGTGAGAAAACACACCAGGCCTCCTGCTGCATGCATGCATTTGTTTTGATCGGTTAACTTTATTAATCCCCAGAGTGCAAGCCAGTGTGTTCGGCAATGCAAAGCGACAAAAAACGAGAGAGACAAAAGTAACACTGACGCGCGATTTAATAAATATTCCAAGAGGGCATTAGTGTAGTGCCGGCAGAGCCACTAAATACAGCGGATCGGTTATTAAATAAAGTTAAGTGATGCACCTAAAAACAGACCCAGGCAGGGTACAAGAAATAAAGCATAACGCGCTGCTCGTCTGTGGAAATGGACTTCATTTTATTTCAGTTTCACTTCTAGTGAGACTTTCAGTTGGCTTAGTTTGGATGAGAGCCACACTGCTGACGTCTGAAGTCTGACGTCTCTCGTACGCATGCACACATGTAAAGACCCTTAAAAACAGGCTGTGTGGGGCTTTCGGTGCATTCAGGAATCTTTCTGCATTAACCAGATTTCTTTTAATCTTTCCCTCCACTTTATACATAACGATGCTACGCTGACAGTGTCCCGGTTGCTTAAGTTCGTGCAAACACGCTGTCTGTTAGCAGGCACCCTCAGAAGGATGCCATCTGATCACAGGCCGAACGCTGACAGAGGAAATGCAGGGAGCCAAATGTGTGCCTGCAGCATGTGTCGGGCTGCAGCTAACTATTATTTTGCAGTCGTTATAGATTAATCTGTCCGTTATTTGTCCATCGCCATTCACTAAAGCTCAAGGAGATGCATTTTTTTTTGTATTATTCAGTTCAAAGAAAGCAGCAAATCTTCTTTTGCTTGAAAAATGACTAAATTGTCGAAACAGTTGCTTGTTTATTGTCTGTGAATTGACTAATTGCTTTCGAGGAGTAGACTGTGCGAGTGCTGTTGCTTGTGCAACATGCTACAGTCTGCTGTTCATTTTCTGTTATTATGAAAGAAAATACAAAAATAAGGAGGTTTTCATCATTTACAACAGTGCAGGCCTCTACAGTATACACTTTCATTGTTGACATGAGCGCAATACAACCTCAGTAGATTTGATACTGGCAGAGACAAATTACTGGGCCTGGAAAATTACAAGATTAAAGTGTTCAATTTCATTGCAATACAGAAGCTCATGATGCTTATTTGAGTGCGCTATAGTGAAAAAGTTCTTTCTGCGGTTGAGTAAAGTTTGACGGAGCGTACACTTTTCCTTGTGGAGGAGTCTATTGCACAAGATTCACCCGCGCTTTAAACATGTGTAAAGTCTATATGCATTTCCGCAGCCTTTTATTTCTCCGGAAGGCTTTTGTGCGCTCTGAGAAAGACTTAATTCCCCAGCCCTCATATATATAACCCCACAAAGTTAGCGACAAAGCCCTTCTAAAACACTTTAAAAACTTGAAGACGGTGAGAAAGCGACTGACAGAGAGTGAAACGGTGCAAAAAGCAGCTGAAAAAGACGGCGAAGAAAGACAGGGAAAGAGCAGAAAGGTTTGTTTCCAAGGTTTTCAGTTGAATTTGAAGGTCAGGATCGACTTAGAAGCACTCTTGTCGAAACAGGAGGATGAGTCAAAAAAGTCCCTAGAAAACCTCAACTTATCACCAGCCAACACACTCCCTTTTGCATTAATTCCTTAGGAGTGGGTTTGTAATATTCATACAACTTTAGCAGACGTATGTGTCGGGCCGCGCTGTAATTCACGGTGTCCTCTGCCACGGTGAAATTACCCAAATGCTGTGTTTAATGGAAGCGACACCTACGGCCTCCTGTAGCGCGGCGATAGGCTGCTGGTGGGAGTGTGTCATCTGCATACGTTAATATTCATGAGCGCCAGACAGTCAAGAGGTGAGGCGTCCTTCGCTCTCTCCGCTGCACAGGCATGCTGGGAACGCTGGAAGTTGCGGGAGCGAGAGGGAGTGAGGCAGAGTTTAATCTAGTGAAACGTACAGCCATTATGAGCGTTAGCGACAGAGAAATAATAGCCTTTCCGGGGGCGAAGCCATGACCTGCAACTGGGATGTATGCGCTAAGCTAAAAATGGCGCGTGTTGCTTTGTGGAGTCTGTGCGCACACGGTGTTACCGCTGCAACCTGTCGTGGATGCTTGTATGTGTCCAGCTCGTTAGAAAGGTCACAGTGTTAGCCGGCCAGATGTGTTTCGAACGGCTGTATAAATAACACTACAAATAAAAGCATTCTTCCCTCTTCATAACATCTGCTGCTGTCATTAAGGACCTGGCTTATGCTTTAATCATAAGCCATTATCAGACTCCTCGCTCGGGAACTGGAGCGCACACACACACACACACACACACACACACACACACACACACACACACACACACACACACAGCGCGACCCAATCGGAGCAGAGAGAGAGAGAGGGCGAGCAAGAAAAGGATCGAGACATCTGTTTCTTCTTTGTGCTTCTGCAACACTTCCAGAGGAAATAAAGAAAAGTTTGTTGTCGGAGCAACTTTTTTTTTTACTGAATCATAAGCTGAGAGAAGTGATGGGGGGGGGGGGGGTGAAGTGAGCGGAGGGAAGGCAGTTAAAGCCGCGGCGTTCTCCCGCATCTCCGCCAAAGTAAACAGTAAAATATAGCGCTCATAAAGCCCTGATGGGTTCTGTTAAATTGAATAATGCTCAAGTTAAGATTATGCTAATGAGCCATATGACGAGGGAGAGAAACTACGCACAAGTCGGCGCTTACACGCGTGTGTGTTTGTGTTCAACCAGCCTGAAGCGCTGTAATATATGAATTACATGTGCAGTAAATTGAAATTTAGCCAAACAGAAAATAAATCATTTAGAAGGTGTTTTGAGTGTGTGTGGCATGCGTGTCCTTAAAACAGGCTGAACAATCACAATATAAATTATGATTTAGTGGAGGGGATGCAAATTGAGCCTTCAACATGGGTTTGACCGTATATGTGTGTGTGTTTACGTGCCGGGCTTGTGTGTATATGAGTAAATTTGAATGTGAGTGTAAATGAAAGCGCTATAAGATGACTGAACTGCTGTGAAGTCTGAATTATGTGTAAATTATCCCGAAATGCACAGGATTTAATTGAGGATTTTTCCAATTTAGATGATTATTAACAGTTATACATTCATATTAATACTCTATTAAGCCAATTTCAGTTATTTTTTAGGTTTAGTTTCAATTGCAGAAATCTATACTGAAGTGTGTGTGTGTGTGCGTGTGTGCGCTCATACCCAGCTCCGGTCATGGTCTCTGTGTTGCTGGCAGCCAGGCTGACCACCTCAGTGACGTCCACCCTGCTGATGGGCGCCGGGCTTCTCTCGCTCTCATAGTAACTCAGGAAGCCGCCCTCCAACGTGCACCAACGCCGTGCCACGTCTGAAATAGATAGACCACATAGAGTATTTACATATTCTGCATTAGTTACTACAACTAATTCTCAGACTTGTTTTTTCATGTAAAGATGGCCCTTTTATTTGTTTTGCTGATCTTTGATTGGTTGATTGAAGTTTAGAAGACTAAATTATATATTTAGATATTATAATTATATTCTAATTAGATATTTCATCATTCTATGACTTTGAATCTTGAATCCCCTTAATGTCAAATGCACATCAAAACAAGACTGTGTGACTTTACTGAACAGCACCTCCTGTGGCCACAAGTGGCAACTGCAACGTAATAGCACATTACATTCCCCTTTTTCTGTTAAGGACATCATTACAATGCAAACTGAATGAGAGCAAGAGGAAAAGGACCGCACTGGAGAAGACACTCCTCAACATTTTTTCCTATATCACAATGCCGATTGCTGATTGGCTGCAACAAACATCATTGTTGGCCCGACTGGCCATCACATTTGGGCTCCTAATATTTAAAGAAACAAATATGGCATTCTCATTGTATGCTATTTAACAGGCAAAGATCTCAGAATTTGTATTTACAACAGTCAAAGGGTCTGCTTTTACCCAAAAAAGAGGCGGAGAGGTGATACAAGGCCGAAGAACCTGGATGTGTTTCTCTCATTTAAGTCAGTTACACAGCAGTACTGATTAGCTAACATTATCCATCAAAGGCTACTGCTTATACCAGACCAAACACGGCTGCAGCCCCATAGTGTACTGAACTGAGCACTGTATTTCTTATTAATTCAACTTTATGCGCCTAAGAAAAAGGTTTCTTGCTTCTGAAAAGTTGCACAGTCCTGCTTTAAGCAGCATGAAGTTAAGTTTCAGCACGTGCGCAGAGATTAGCAGACTCCTTAAAAATATGCAATGTTGGGGAAACCTTTTGTAAACTGATCTGATGCTAATTTAAGACCATTTATAGCTCCTTTCCTGAGGCGCCCAGAATCCTCCAATATGTCTGGTGCCTCTATTGGATTACTGCTGGAGAGTCATGCATTTGCATACTGATAAAATTTAACAAATTGGCTATTGTTTGTAGAGTCAGAAAAAGAAATTAATTAGAGCCTGCAATGTTAGTGATTGGTTTGTGAACAATTAGCACCACTCCAACCCTCTTTAACACGGCTAATGACTCTCCATAAGCTAAGACAGCACTAGCGCGAAATCATTTAAAAGTTCGGAGATAAGGCACACAGACACATTCGGCTGTCACACATGGATGGGTGTCTGGAGATGCGACAGTGTCACAGCCTCCATTTTTCTTCTTCTTTAGGGAACAGTTAGCTCAAAAAACACATTTTATTTTAAGCCTAACTATGCAGACGTAAAGAGGTCACACCACCTGAAGCTAACCTCCTTCCAGCGTGAAAGACTCAACGCTGGAGAACCTCCATGCAGTAATTAGTAAAAGCACAGTCCAAATCAAACTAATCAACAAAAGAAGTCTCGATACAGGAAGGAGAATACAAACATCTCACTGCTAAAAACACAGTTTTAACTTTGCAATCAGGCGGCTCACGCGAGGAGAAAGTTCCTCATTTTTCTGTCCATTAGAGGACGAGTATGTCAAGCACGCTGCATGTGTGAGGGCACAGAGCGACGGAGTTAAGAGACTCCAAGAGCCGAGCAGATTTCAATCAGCGAACATGATCTCAGTGGAAAAGCTGGAAAACACACAACATTGTCTTTCATGATTGTCTGACTGTGCGATTTACATAGCCAATGAGCATGAAGTTCATAAAAACATACCTAATTTTGGATTTTCAAAGTCACCGTGCCATCTGCTTTTTTGTTCCGCAACAAACACACACACACACAAACAGCCCCCCCACCACACACACACACACACACACACACACGCACACACCCACCCCACTCCACTCCCCGCACCCTGTCGCTTGCGACTCCAAAGTTTCCACTGTATTCATCTCATGAATATGCTAATTATGCATTCCTCTGCCAACTGTGTGTGATGTTTCTGAAGGAACAGATATAGTTCCAATAAAAAAAAAGGAAGTGTCTACAACTGGCTGTTAAAAGAAAAAGGATGTGATAAGCATAGGGAAGGAGGATGTCAGTTTTGCTCTGTTCACCCTCGCGCTGCCTCTCTGTATGGCTCTTTCTGACTTGTTCTTTGTCTTTTCCGTCTCAAAAAAACAATTTGGACACGATTCTGCACACGGCTTTAAAACTGCAAAACGACTAATATCTTGTTGCCTGCTGTGGCATTTAAAAAATGCTGCTCCTCTGACCCCACTCTGCTTCAAAATAATTCCAGCAGCTGAGGAATCATCATCTCTATCTGAAACCGACCGTTTTGTGTGTGTGTGTGTGGGAGACAGAGAGTGTGACTGACTCTGGTATTTAAAGTCATTACCAATCCGATCTATCTGACGGAACGCACTGTTGTCTTGGTGACAGAAAAGATCGCAATGCACTTCACTTCCGTTGCAAATGTGTCCGCGGATTGCTCAGGTTTTGCAGAAAATGTCATGTCCATCATTTCCCACCGGAGAGTCGTTAAGTCCTTGTTTGTGCTTCATTTCCCTGTAAATTTGCCTTCCTTCCCTCTGTTCCTCCCTCTAATGGGGTAATAACTGAACGGTTTTATTTGTGCCATCGGAAACACTCACACAATCATCTTCTTAAGAGCCACACTTGATTTCCTAACAAGTCAACTGCTATCATAAGCCGCTAGAAAGCTGTAATGTCACTGATTATCCAGGCATTTTGCTTTATAAAGGTCCCTGTGGCTGCAGAGGTGATGAGGGAGTTCAGGTTAAGAATGAACAGATATTGATACTGAAGCAGGTGTTGTCTAGGATAACGGTTTCCAACCTGGGGACATGATAAATCAGATTTTTATGCACTGTAACACTTAATATTAAGGTAGACATGCTCATAATTAACCAGTTGCTTATTAGCATTCATGCTAGTATTACACTGGCTTTTTATTAGTCATTATAAAATACTTATTAATGCCTAGCCCTGGCTAACTCAGGGGGTTAGGGTTATTGAGGGCTAGGGTTAGGCTACTAAAATCCTTATTCGTGTAAAACAACATTCTTACTTACTAGCAATAAGCAGTAATTAGGAGGTTATTGAGGGAAACCTCTTAGTTAATGGCCAAGTGGTGGCAGAATATGGATTCAAAGGGCAGCCTCACAGCGTGGCTATACATGCATCGTCAAGCTTTTCCAGCTGACAAGGTCACGGGTCGCATTAATAGATGCAATCGGCAATAAGGGAGTAGTTTAAAGGTGTCTTCAGCCATAAAGTAGTAGTAGTTCCTAACTGGGGTTAAAATCTGAGGTGACCCGAGATGATTAATATGATAGGAAATCATAAAAAAAACACATTTCTGCTACACGTAATTGTGCTTCTTTTTCATGTTTCTTTTTGTTATGGATAATTTTACCTCTTTAGGTTACGCGCGAATGAGCAAATGCAGGCGTATGACCATCGCTTCATCAAAGTTAACTCCACACAACGTGAAGACGCTAATTTGCTCTCGTACTTCTGTCATTTGGGATGCGCCAATATGATTTTTTTGATGATATGGATACGTGGCCTTTGGCTTTCGGCACATACCACTAACGATCCAACACCAGTGTGTAATAAATACGCTGTTTGCCTCACTGTGTGGCGGCTTGACTCAAACATTGCGTTCCGAACTTTGCAAAACAAATTGCAGCAAATAACTCTTTAGATATAAATGAACAAAATAATGTTTTCTGATACCAGATCGGCCCACTGTCAACAATACCTGATGTAGCTGTGGCTCAGTATCAGACCGATATCCGATATCATCTCTAACCCTTCAGCCTCAAATAATAAGGCTTTTTAAAAAAAAACCCTCTTTGACTGAACGTGTGACAAGCAGCAGACGTCCAGTGACGAGGGCTCCCAGGAGACGACGCCAAACCTCTGGTCAAGGGCATGAAACATCCCAAAGGGTGTAGAAGTTGAAATATGTAAATGAGGGGACTCAAATGTCCTAATACATCAGAAATATTAATAGATCTCATTTTGATGCCGGCACATGTGGCATCCGGATCCCGTCTCCTTGAACGGACAAAGCCTGAAAAAAATCTTTTATCTATGCTGTAGAAAAGGGGGGAAAAAAATGTTTTTAATTTCCTCTCAAGTCCAAGGAGAGAGACATTAAAAATCCCACTGTGAGTCCGGGAAGCAAATTGCTACGGGATCCTGGGTCCAGACACCGTGGACTCATGAATGAGCTCACTGCTGCACCGACCAGTTTCTGACGAATTATCCTAATAACAGCCAGCAAAGCCACAGGAGCGGGCACCCACATGAGGCCTGAGCATGCTGTGGAAACAGCAGCAGGGTTTGCAAAGGATAGGGATTAAAAGGGGGGCCAAAAGGTGTTGGGAGACTACAAATGTTTGACAAATGTAATTTCAGATACAGTTATCTCTTCTGGGTTTGAACTGTGAGTGAATATAAGGGATTCAGTAGACTGAGAAGAAGACAGAAGAGGCCATGATGACAGGAATTAGACATTTTTACGGAGGCCTGAATGAATAAATCAAACCAGGCAGACGGTTGTTCCGATACAAGCCAAGATATAACACGTAACATTGGCGTGGTTGTCGTTTCAGGGCCATAATGACTGCAGTGTAAATGTGGAATAGCTGCAATGGCTTTTACACAAGCCACTTCCTAACAGCAGTCAGTGTCTGTGGATCCTTTCGAGATATTTCCACCAGGAAGCTGGCTCCCTCAAAAACCTGCACATCACCGAATCACAAGCATCCTCCTTTGTTTGTGGTTCAGCGTTTCCTTAGCGGGTGGGATACCGCGAGCTTCTACACATGCACCGGCGCAATGGGGGGAACAATAGCGCTTGATTCACAATCAAGCAGCTGCGTCCATTGCCAGCTGTTCCTCACACACAGCAATGGCCCCCGCGGCCCAGCCGTTCTCCACGGGAGGCCGCAACCAGCCGCCAGAGACGACGCTAGCGGAAGCCAACCGTGGTACATGCCTCCACCGGCTAAATCGAGCCAATTAGCTCGTACGCCAAGACCGTTCCCCGCATAGCGTTTTCCAGCCTAGAAGTGGAATCACTCCTTTTTCTGCTTCCCCCCCGCCCCCACCTCCTCTCTCACTTCGGCAATTTGTAAAGTTTGCTAAATGCTCCAAGTATGCAAGATGAGAAGGGTTGATTAGACTAATCCAGTCGCCAATGTGGCAACTGAGCTGTCTTATTGTTCACTGACTCAATGCAGCAAGATACAGAATAAGGCATTTACTCCAGAAGTCGGACTCTGATTGTGTCTCCAGCTTTATTTTTAACTGCACTCCTCCAGATTCACCCAATGTCCCCCTAAACTTTTTATCGACATTGCACAGACACCCATTTCAGTATGCATCGAAAAAGCAGGCCGTGCCCCCTTCCACTAAATCACCCTCTTCCCTCCCTCGCTCCCCCACCTCTCCCCCTCCCGCCAATCTTCTGCCTATCTCACCATCAGACTAAAATATCTGTGATGAAGACATCTGCTGGACAGCTTGTCAGGGGGCTGGAAATGGAAATCGAGAAACTGAAGGGATCTGAACGATCTGTCTGTGCCAGAATTACAGCCCACTTCATTACAGGGAGGAATGGACAGATATGGCATAAGATAAAGGGAAAAAACACACTATCCGCCTTGTATTTCTGGTGTAAGCAACAGCATTGCTCGCTCATTTCGGGAGGCAGAGAACAGTAATATGAGCAAAGATATTCTAAAAAGCATATTAGATGAAGACAAACAGTTTAAAGAGGCTTTGTGTCTTTCACATAAAACACAAACAGAATAACATAAATGTGACTGAGCTCCATTTAACATCCTTTTAAAACTACTTTTTTAACATCGACCATAAAGAAGGGCTGGTTTATTATCAAAAACCTGACTCCAGCTTTGTAGATGCAAGTGGCTGAGCGTTCATATGGGCTCAGATTTGTGTCCTCAATAAAACTGTTAACATAATTCTCCCTCCCTCCACACCACCTCCTCCCTCCACCCTCTCCTCTCTCCGGCAGTTGTGAGTTACTGTTGCAGGCGGAGAAAAAAAAAAACCCAGAGCGCAGCTGATGAGGAAAAGACAAAACTAATCAGAAATTAGGGGTGCCATTTCCCTGCTGCCACTCACCATTTCAGACAGTAACCGCCTCCCGCAAGCACGCAGACAACCACGGATGCACACACACACTCAGCGTGCACACACTCTTTGACGTGAGAGTAGCATGAGTCAGTCTTCGGTCCATTTAGGCGGGGGGGAGGACTTCATTTGCGCTAGAATCAGCTGCGTAAACCTGATGTGGAGCGGAGCAGCGGACGGCTAATGAAGCGGTGCCATGCTGCAGGACAAACCAGTTCAACCTTGATTTCAGCACAAATCAAACAACACAGAATATTGTTCTTGCAGTCCGGATCTACGTCCCCAGCAGCATCTTGACTGAACACATTTATTTTTTTGCGAAATGCTAAGCAGCACAGCATTTTATTTCATAATGGCAGACTGGCACAATGATCCCCCACGCCACCTCCGTCGAGGCCATTACCAGAATTGCTTGCCAAATTAATTTATGTCGTACTCTGAATTTAGCTCAGTCGAAGCATGAAAGCCTATTGGAGTCGTCTCCTGACTCAAAAAAAGAGGTAAAAAAAAAGAAAGGCGAAGTTTAAGATGTTGTGGCAGAGTGCTTTTATTAAGCCCTGAGCACAACCTATGAATTATTAAGAACTTGGGTGTATCTATAGACCATCAAACCATTAGCCTGGGAGCCAAAGGCATCCTGGAGTACATTCAAAAATACCTCATCTCTCCATGCTCACAAAGTCCTGACAGCGCTTCCTCGTGATTGAAGAAGTTGGAACGCATCGAGTTTTAAACCCGGCCCCCCTTGAATTTTTCAACAGCTGCAGTTAAAGCACCATTAAAGCACAAAAGCCAAACTTGTACAGCTCTCCATAATAGATGAAATAACAAGGTATTTATCAGGCCGAAATATTACCAGCACTTATCTGAAGGGAGACAACTCTGGGCTAGTGCAGCGGCTGTAAGTGGAACAGGCTGCACAACAGCGACTAAAATGGACCACGACAAAATGGACACCTGTAGCGCTGCCCCATCTCCAGCAGGAGCTCACTGAACTGTAGCTGGAACAACAAACTTTTTTACACCAAGGGTTTTTATGAGGACAGCCGATGGCGTTCCTCTCTGCGATCACTTCTGCAATCACACCGAAAAGACAAATACTTCGCTACAGCTGCATGTAGCGTTTTCTGCAGCTCATTGTTCTGGTTTTACTGCCTGCAGCTTGACTGGTTAATTCCAGATGCAGAAAGCTGCTTTCAGCAAAAAAAAAGCTCTGCTGAACCCGCTGACCACGACCTGACCGGCACCAGACAGGCAAAGTTAGCGACTAGTTGGTGAAGATAGTGTAGCTTTCAGCAGCTAAAGAGCCAGATATTTCACATGAAAACGTGACAAGATGATAATATGTCAATGCCGAAGCTGTTCCTGCTGCCCCCAAGTGGTCACAAATGCTAATGCATTAGCTTCATATATATGTTGGAAATCAAGTGTCTCGGTGTTTGTTTTAAAAGTAACATTTGTTTTTTAGAAACTGCCATCTTGTCCCATTTTCATACAAAGGTTCAGCATCTTTCTGAAACATGACACACAAGTCTGTCTTCAAAAGTTCACAACTTTCTAATGTGGTAATATGTCAGGATTGTGTTTACAGCTTGTTTCTGCTGCCCCCAAGTGGCCAAGGAAAGAAATCCATTCAGGTTTAAAGGTTGTTTTTTTTGTTCCCAGATCTCAGCAGTAACTTTGGTGAGTGCATTAATATAATAGCCCCCAGAGATGATGGCAAACACCTATGAAATTAATACCACAATTGTAACACACTGAAATTATCCTTTCTATTTCACAATTGAAACAAATATTCTATTTGTTTAAATAATGAGAATTTCAATAGATACTGGTGGGAATTTCCCCCCATCTCCACTAAGGGGCAATTTCCCAGACCTCAGCCCTGTTCATTAGCCAGCGTGTGCAACCACCAATGAGAGCAGAGCGTGTGCGAGGTGATGGAAATGGAGATGGATGTGTTGCCCAAGATGTAGTAGATTCAGCTCACTCAAGTGGCAGGTAGCTGCAAGCTGTCACCCCCCCCCCCCCTCCCCCCACCAGGACACCTTCTCCCTCCCCCCAGTTTCTCCACCATCCCCCGCATTCTTCATCACACTCCTCCACCTTCCCAATAACCCCCTTCCCCAGGGGCAGCAACCAAAGCTGGCTCCTTCTCCTAATTACCCATGGGCCCAAGAAACGCTCCAGCTGTTTGGAGAAGTGGGACCACTGCAGAGCAGGAGGTGCAGCAGCAGCAGCTGAGGAGTTTGGGTGTGAAATGCGGCCTGATTAAAAGTTTTAAACTGCCTTGGAAGACAAAAGAAGAAGAATCCAGAAGTTTTGGAGGTAGCATTTCTCAGGTGGATTCAGAAGTTACTTGTGCTAAAATTTCTTTCTATTCAAATTTTTTTTTAACCTGGCCCTAATTTACCTCGTACCTCCGTGGAGCGTTCACGGCTGGGTCGTCCAAGAACATACTTCCGTCTGACAAGTATTCCCAGAGGGCCGACGCAGAATGCATTTGAAAGACAGATCCATTGATCGTTTTGACTGGACTGTTTGGTGTACGGATTAAACGATTGGCAGTTTGACAGCTGACAGACTGACACTGATTGATCGATCAGCGCTTAAGTGGAGTAGACCTCTGACAAACACGCAGTTTAAATTGCTTACAAATGGATTGATGGATTGATTGGCCTTGCCGGGGACTTCGCAAAACGGCATTTAAACTCACCGCGGCGGTCTAGCGTCGCCTTGGCGGGGCCGGCGGAGATGTAGAGGAAGCCATCCATGAAGAGGGAAGCGTCAGACAGGGAGGTGTTCTCCGACCACTGCTCCAGTCTGGGGAAATCTGCAAGGGAGCGAGACACAGCAGATGAGCAGGGAAATGGCTTTCCGCAGTGACTGTGATGGCGGTGTGTCATCATTTCACCTCCACCTGCAGCTGCAATATTTAAGTGCTAATTTTAAATATCACTTTTATCGTACTTGACCCCCAGTGAATCCCAGGATGGAGTCCAGTAAAAATCCATGTCTGTTATTTTAATAGAATTTCAGGTAAACTGAAGGATTAACCGGTCCTCTCACACTTCTCAATCTAAATAAACCATTTTAAAACACACTGGATAATTTGCAAAATGCCTTGATCTGTTTTCATTAACTTATTAAACATTACTTTCATGGAGATATGTGGTTTCCACAGGACAGCCACTAAACATGGATCAATTTAACTGTTTTTAACTGTTGTTTGTTTCCTCCTTAATTATTCTATTTGTGTGTATTTATTCTATTTTAATTGTACTCTCAACATCACTGGAAATTGGGGCATGTCCTCAGTGATCCTCCGAGATTAAAATAAAGGTTGATTGAATGAATGCAGAGATTCAACATTAACTTTATTGTCATTCGGACTATGAACAGGACAAGCAAACAGCAGAGTGAAATTACGTTGCTCATGAATGTATGAGTATACTCATAAACTATACTCCAAACAATTTTGGAAAAAAAAAACAGACAGGCTATGTTGTTACAGCGTCAAATTATTAATTTGTTATTTGTACCACAGTGTGGCAAATTTCAGCAAAATGACTTGAAAATAATCGGTTTGATGTCTGTATTCCACTGCTCTGTTTCCGCAGACGAAAAATCTCAAATACAAAACCTCATTTGTTAGTTTCTAATTTAAAACAGCTCAGAATCATCCATTTGGAAAACAAGTCTTTGTGAAATCATAATGCAGTATCTTCATATCATCATGATCAGATTCCACTGAGAACACTCATGGTAGGAAATTTGTTAAGGGGGAGGGACACACCATTATGTCTGTATTGGTGCAGAAACAGCATATATTAACTCGGTGTTATCTGCCGTCACATGTCAATCATCCTTGTTATCCCACACGAGCGGCAAAACACTAAAAAACAGGTTGAGATCTGGAAAGTGGGAATGTTTTCAGATCGAGATAGCGCTAATCCCAGCTACGATTCGATCCCTATGTACTAAAAAAGTTTGTCAACCAGAAGACGTGGATAACGGCTTTGCTGTAGTGCCCTTCAGCAAGACGCAGAATCCCGATGGCCGCTGTTGAACCTGAGCTGTGAGCATTACCCTGTCGGCATCAATGAAGCTGCACAGTATTATCTGTTTTCCCCACAAGTAGCATAAAACATGATTATACAACCCGCTGTTTATTTGGTCCTGACTTTGTCACATGGTTATTCTCTTGCAAAGTCAAAGATAAGGTGTTCTGAGAGCATTTCAACCCTTTACCTACTGTATCTGTTCAAAATGAGTTTAACGCTCCGTCCTCTCCATCTTTGTCCATTTAAATTAGAAGCCGTCCTCCCTCATTTTTCCCTTTTTCTCCTACACTCCCTCGACTCATCCTTTCTTGCTAGCTTTAAGAGCTCCCCACATTCAACCTTATCGTTCTCAAATTCAATTAGCTTCAATTCTGAGGTTCAATTTTCTGCCGGGGCCTTGGCAATATCTTACAGATTTTATCTTCAGTACCTCCAGCTCTCTCATCAAGCAAGGTAAAATAACTTTAATTGAAACCACTTTTAATTGAAGCGACATTTCCACCCTTTACTGACACCACCGGCGCCTCATCTCAGGGCCACGGAGAAAAACAATCAGTTAATTTAACAAGGCGCCTTCTTCTGAATGTGTGGATTGTGACAAAATAATTCATTGTGTGCACATGCACGTTATTAATCTCTGAATGACAGTGAAATACGACCAGTGCGGAAACACGTTCCTGTAAAAAATGAAGTAAAACGGATGTCATGCATCACATGTAAGCATGGAAATGAAATGTTTTTGAAGCCTAATCTTGGTGATGATGACATGAAAGTAAAGGCGATTACATTTAAAACATCTAAGAACGTGCTTTCAAATCTTAAGTACATCTCTATAAATTGAAATATGTGTGAGTTCTTTGCTCACAGATTACAGAAGAAGTGATGTTACTATGACAGGCTGCTTATACTGTGGTATGTATCGCTTTAATATCTTTTGTTGGGGCGACTGTGGGCCATGTCGCCAATTAGAGAGCGTTATCTAACGTTATATATACTATATGTCCGCTGTTGAATGAAAGTTAAAATTAGAAAATAGTTTAAAAGAGTAAAGTTTAAAGACAGTGCAGTGGATTATTTATTTATCTCATGCAACATGTTAAATTTGTGAAAAAAATAAAGATTTTTTGAGAACCTACATATCAAAATGCCTCGCTTTTCTATGGCGGGGTTAGCTAGTCAGCTCAAATCACATTTGATGGAACGAATTGGACAAAGTTCAACATGAGTCATAAAGTTTTTTTTTTTCATTTTCACAGGAAGACAAATTTTTCAACAAAAATATTCCAAAATGACCTTTTTGACACATATTTAGCATTTAACAAGACATCATCAGATAAAACCACACTTGACTGTTGGGCAGCTACAAGAAACAAAAAATAGTGTGTTTTTATTCCACCAATCGCTTATAGTTGGAAGCTGATTCAGACAACAAGTTAAAGACTAAAACCACAAAAGATCTTAAATGGAGGACAAGCTCCGCTGCCAAACATTAAAGGGTTTAAAGGTATAAAGCTGATGATGACAGCTGCGATGCTGCATCATACTGTAGTGCAACGCCACATCAGTCAGAGTTCAAGCACCAACAAGATTATTTACTGCTCCAAAAACACCAAAAACGGGTTCACTGGTCATAGTGTCATGATTTGGGTTAAATCATGTCATATTGTAAAAGGAATATATACCTTTTCGTCTCACATGGTCTGTACTGAATTAAATCGGGACTGTTTGGCTTTGAAAGTTCCTCGTCCTAACAGTGAACCGATGCACCTTATCACTGGAACAAACAAATTAGAAAACACTCATAGTTAGAAACACTCATTACTCGAAGCGCCTTATAAATATTTTTCGAACTACTTGTGAATGTTCTAATTTGCATCTCCGTGTGTGGCGACTGCTTTGTGTGACTGAACTGTCACGTTGTGATGCAACTGTAATTGGTTCTCAGCTCTCTCTTATAAAACAGATCTTCAACAATTAGACTTCCTGATTAAATAACTAAATGACAATGGATCTACAACATGGTTGTTATCAGAGAAGCGAACTCCACTTGCAGCTCGGACCTGGAGTCGCACTGAAATCAGACACATACTTGAGACTCGTCCTCAAAAGACTTGTGGCTCATAAAAAATTACTTGTGGGCATCTCTAGTTATTATAAATAAGGACTGTGAATGAAAAAACACCCAACAACCATCATCCACGATCAGTCTAGCTTGTAGCGAGCACAAATCAAACTGACAACAACATCATATCTGGCATGATGCAGTGGTTCTTTATGCACTGCAGCCATTTCTAACAAGCGCAATATACTTTGAAGCGATGCCAAGGATGCAGAGCCAATCAGGAGCAGGGTGACATAGAGCCTGGTCCAGTTTAGTTAGCAACATCTGTAATCTAGCTTTGAATCTAACATGGAGAACAGGTCTGCCAATAGCAGCACCATAAATACATGGAATGTGACAGAATTTAATCAGCAAACTGCAGGGAAGTGAGTCTAACACGCACGCACGCGCACAATTTCAACCACTCAGGTTGAGAGAATGTAAATAAGCCGGTGGCTTGATGCGATATCAGTTGTAACAAGGCGTTCTCTGTGAGCCTTCAGAACAGTCCCTCTGGGCCCCTAAAGCTGGACTCTGTTAAGATGGGACTGTGATGTCTTGTGGGGGCGGCAGTTGAGAAGTCTGGCCTGTGCTGATTGGCTCAGTCCCCAGTGAAGGGAGGTGACATGACAGAGTGCTCAATTAGCCATCTGGTCGCCCACGGCAATGGTCACAAAGTGGTCCCCGACAAGCAGTGGACAGTGGGGTAATCAGAGGCAGTTGCGCGCACACACACACACACACAAAGACAATGAAGCCACGCATAGTAAATGACACCACAAATAGCAAACATATGCAAGGTCGTCATAGATAGTGCAAGTCAGCTAAAGATAAAACAAACACGCCACAAGACTAAATCTCCAAATGCAAGAACATAGTTGTTTACACGTTTTTCGGACTGAAACTTATTATTTATTGAGATATTTAGCCAGAGGACACACACACACACACACACACACACACACAAAAGCTTTTTAGCCAAAAGCACTTCTCTTTTCAAAATTAAAACCATCTACAAACAGACACTCCACCAGGGAAAAATGCCTTAATTAAAAAAAAAAAACCCTCAGCAGCTGCTTGTGACCTCCTGACCCTCTAACAGTCGAGCGTACAGTTCGTGTGTTGGTAAGAAACATAAACAGCGTCAAACAAGCAGAGGAGAAGCTGGCAGAGCCTCGCAATGTTGCTAACAACAGGGTGGAATGGAGACCCGAGATGAAACAGGGCCTCTGATTTAGTGTTTGTGTGTGTGAGTGTGTGTGTGTGTGTGTGCTTCTTGGTGTTCATCTTTTTATTATCCACACAGAGAGCCTGCTGGATAAATTTTTAATGTGCCGCGAGATTCAGAGATTCGAGGCGTCAGGGATGCTCGGGTGGCAACAATAAAACTTCTCTGCCTCCAAATCCGTGGTGTGTCATTTAAGAAGAAGCGGAGTGATGTCAACAGTAAGAGGCATCGCTGTTAAGCTTGGTTTTACAGTACAATGGCCTCCAGGGTGGAGAGCCGCCATAAAACACAATTTACATGTTTACATTGCTCTGTTTACAGTTTAGGCATTAGCTGATGCTATTATCCAGAGATTTAGAGTGAAAGACCTGGCAGGGGTTCGTCGTCTAGCTGCTACACAAACAAGCTGTTCAGGGCAGAAATCAAAATTGCATCCTTAAAGCATCTGTTTGTAGTGGTTGTGAGTTTAACATCTTGCAAATAGTTGTGAAGTTTTTGTTTGTAGAAAACGATCCGAGGGAATAATGCCACTGCTTTCCTCCAGTGTGTGGACTGGTCCCATCACCGGGAGGCACCGCAGAAAGGAATCATAAACAGAGCTTAGCTGTAGCATCGGAGCTGCTTTTAGCTTGAGAAGTCTGATAAACTCACTGTGCGCTACCTGCCGGGTGCACAACAGCAGATAGAGTTAGCACCTAGCTAACAAACTAGCCAAAGATCCAGACATTTCCTTCATAGGCTGGTGGACCAAAGCAGGCTGGAAGGAGAGTGAATATCGGACAGATGCAAAAACTCCTAATGAAAGCTGATGTTGTGCCGCGTCACCATAAAAACCTTACAAGCTGATAATATGTCAGTGATTTGTTTACAGCTTGTTGAAGTGACTCATTGCTAATACAATCTTTGGCATTGGTCTGCACAGATGGTTGAACATCTTTGCTAATGAGACTTATATTTTAATGTCATGTGATCAATCCAACACGTGACTACAAGCACTTCAAAACTACATCTTCCAGTAACATGTAGTTGAAGGCAAAGGTGCATTAAAGATAAAATGCATCAATATATTAGAGAGAATCTCCTTGTGAACGCCTACCATTAACACATAAAACTAAACCCAAAGCATCACTGTTTAAATAACAATTACAGAGCTACTACTCGAACGCAGCGAATGCCAAATTAGCTCCTCCAGAGAGGCACTGATGGGAACCGCTGATCTAATATATTTTGCCATCAACTGAGACTCTCAATGTATAACAATTACTTGAAAAAGAAATTGGAAGGTTTATTTTGAATAGGAGGATGTATTCGTCTGTGTCGGCGTCCTGGTAGCGAGGGTAAGTGGCAGGTGGAGCTCAGTTGTTAATGTTGTG
Organism: Chelmon rostratus; assembly: GCF_017976325.1. NCBI lineage: Eukaryota > Metazoa > Chordata > Actinopteri > Chaetodontiformes > Chaetodontidae > Chelmon > Chelmon rostratus. Next base: position 11,462,389 of record NC_055680.1, on the reverse strand, counting down.
CACCTGCAGCATTTAGGAACCAATTACCAGCTTGTCTTTCCAGTCACACAGAGACCACTGGCACCAGCGCAGAGAGTGACAAGTCCAACGACTGAAACTTCTTTTTTGTGTTAACAAAGTGCGCTCGTTGGCCAAACCGCTCCTCTGTGTGGTCCGTTTAGGCAACAGATGTCGCAGCAACACTGGCAACGGCATCACTGCTTCATACCTGCTAAATTAGCCGGCAAGAGGTGGGAAACTGACACATTTGGGGGTTTATAATGCTCGCTTTGGTGTTAGGAGAATATACATTTACAGTTTTAGTCCATCAGCTGACGCTTTCATCAAGAATGGCTCCAAATTTAGTCGAGAGACTTTGAGGAGATGCTGATTGTTGAGGGGATTTCAAACCCACGACTGCCCACTTACAGATTTTGTTTCCTTAACCACCAATTTAACATTGAGACAGTGATATCTACACAGATCAAAGTACAGGATCCACAGTGTCTGGTGTCATATCCATCACCATGTTCCCACTGGCAGGTAACAGGACAGACACAGGTCACAGCCTGGCTCGACATGAGTAGTGCCTAAAGAGATTATCTTGAAGAATACTTGACTTTGGCAATGAAATACAGCTTAAATGTGCCAAAAAAAAATGCTTTTTTCTGATGTTGTCTGTTTGCCACAGCTTGTCACCAAAAGGAAAATCAATGATCTCAAAAGATTTAATACCTTTTGGGGTCTAGTGATGAAAACAAAACTCAAAGGAGGACAATATACTACATACAGATTGCTCATATTTTAATTTTCATTCATGTGGCCTATGTAGCCTCTTGAGTGCAAGACATGGGAATATGGTGGACATAACAAATGATAAAGAAACCTAAAAATACACAAGAAACCTCCACAGTGGAAGCCTTTGACTACAAGGGATAGATCCATCATTGAAGCTGCCCTCAGGGGTCCCTAAAAAGCGAAGAGACACCGCCCCAGAGAGCTGCCACTGGCTTTTTTTAATGGAATCTGGAATGGAGATATGTAAATGAACATGCTCCTACGGTATCCCAGGGTGCTCTGGGGCGAGCAGGTGTGGGCGGGAGAACGAGGTCCGTCGAGGCCCACGCGCACGCACTCGTACGCGAAGAGGGAAGGAGCTAATGAAGTGGCGATGCTCTGCCATGAGTGGATGTCCGAACGGCGGGGCTACAAATGAGCCGCTGTGGAGGAGAGGGACGGTGGAGAGGTTCTGGGAGGAGCGGGCTGACAACTTTGTTTTGATACACTATATCCAGGGGAAATGGAGGGTTTTCCTATTTTTATTTTTACAAACCAGGAGCGCGTTTCACACTGTGAAGAGACACAGCGGCAATGTTTTCTTCACACTAAGAGACACTCCAATTTCGGCTTTAGTTGTTACGAGTGAGGGTTGTTCCGGGTATCTGACGATTGTTTATTGCTGGCTTATCCCAGTCTATCACCAGGGGGATAATGACTTTGGTAAAGAACCATGTTTGTCGTTGTTTCATTCAGCATAGTGTCTGGTTTGCAGCTCTATGCATGTGGTGGTTGAAAGGCCTCAAGTGCATCCTTGTTGCTGGCGTACCATATAGTGGCATGCCAGCAGACACAGCTGCAGACAAATGAAAAGCCCACATCTGTCCTTATGTTGCATTGCATGTGTGTAGCTGCTGCCATGTTGTCAGCTGTAACCACAGTCAGTTTCCAAAACTCTAAAACCACTCTGAACTCTGTTTCATCCTCCATATTGGCTGCTGTAAGGCCTCTTTTTATTCTCCTCTCCATCTTCCCTCTGTCAACACCACGCTACACAGCAGGGACGGCGTCATATGGGTATTGAATTGTTCCTGGTTTCTGCCAGACATAACACTGCGCACAGCAGCTGAAGAAAAAGTTCAATTTTTGTTTCATCAAAATTTTCACAAGTCTTTTTTTCCTGCAAACTCTGGGGGCTGCGCGCAACAAAGACAATGCGGACGCAATGCTTTCCACGGCTTTGTGTGATGTGACAAAGTGTCCGGCAGCGGGAAAATGTCAAAGAGGGAATTTGGACAGAGTTTTGTGCGGAGCTTTAATCTTTTCAGCCACCATAATAGTTAATGTCTTCACTGTGCTTTCGCAAAATACATTTCTGTAGATATGTACTGTCAGATTATTTTAGGAGCAGCTTTTTAACCCCTGCTTAAAAGGCTGGCAGTGCTTCTAGGATCTAATGAGCAGCACAGCCTGCTCTTGGCCTTTTATCTTGCATTCTCAAGTCAAGGTGAACATCCTGTCACTTGTACGGTCCTGTTGAAAGCACACGTTTGAATGTGCATTACAACCATATAATCATTTATTCATGTATGGTTACAGTATGGTCAAGGTAAGGGAAAGATCACAATTATGATGGTGCATTAGCCCCACTCTGAACACTTTCAGTGTGGCTCTCAGCTTAAGACCCACCAGTTCTTACTGACAAGATAAATCCTCAAAAACAGGTCAACAATATTCTGTTTTATGTAAAAGAAAGTTTCCAAGATGCCCGGTCACTGCACGTTACTTCAGAGTTTTGTTTGATGCAGGCTTGAGGTGCCCTTGTTCATCATAATGACATGACAGACACGTGTTATTCAGCAGTGAGGCTCACGGACATCTTTTAATGGTGCAGTGGAGGTCTGTGACACACACACGTTATAGGATCAATGTATTGTTGTTGTGTTTTTGTCTTTTCATTGAATACGTCAGTGGGACAATAAACCTAATTTAAAAACCTAATGTGGGTTGTGTATTGCATAACTGTATCAGCATAATACATTCATAATGTATTAGACAACTGAGATGAACCTCCGATTATGTTCAATGACAACATTTTTTAAAATTTCATTTCTACAATACTCATACACGGAAATTGCAGTTTGGTTAAGTTATGGTTAATAAAAAGCAGCAGTTATGGCAAATAAACAACGGCTAAAGCCCGGCAGCTTAAACTCTTTATGGTTATGAAAGCCGGCGTTGACTGTTGCTGCTTCCTGTATTGGTATTAAACATAACTCACGTGTTGCACGAGTGTCAAACATGGAAGTGACTCCTGAGTATTTCAGGATCTGATGAAGGGACTGTGGTTGCAGGTTGTCGGTTTCACACACGTGCTGATCTTTCGTATTTGACCATAAACAAGACGCCAACTTTTGATGTGGCATGTGACCCAGAGTTAACATCCTCATTTGTAGGAGCAGCTTCCTGGTGGCCATATAGTGCCGACTTGCAAAGCTCTGCAGTGCCTCTCGTCCCTGAGGCACGATCTCCACTGCAGCCAAGGAACACTGTAAATCTGTCAGAGTGGCATTTGGGTGCTCAGTAACCTCCCTGACCTCGGTCCTGCTTGCCTGCAGTAGTTGGTCAGTTTATTCGGACATCCATCTCTGCAGGAAGAGTCTAGTTAGCTCCATATTTGTCTGTGTGTTAATGATGAAGCCCTACAACTTCCACATAATGAGCACACAGAGACTGCCTGTATGCTACACTTTTCAGATGGACAAAACCCATATGTGAATGCGTTTGTATGGATGTGTCTTCTCGCACACCTCCAAGTAATAGCCATCACCATGGCGACCAGGTGACCCATGCTAGCAATTAGGAGTCCCTAACAGGCTCGGCGGCGGCGAGTGTGCACAGATGCAGTGCATACATTATGTAAAATACGGTCCCCGAGAAAGTGTCCCCGCGGCCCCGGCCAACGGCCCCTCTCGCTCCTTTAATCTAATACATTCTTATCATCAGCCCCGCGTGGAACCACACAAACAAACCACACCCGTTACGAGGAAGCCACAGAACACAGCACATCTGCCTCCGACGCCAGGAACATGAGGTGGGTAATACAAAGGAGAGTTGGGTGGAAGTAGGAGAGAGAGAGAGACAAAGAGAAAGAGAAAGAGAGAATTTTTTTTACTTAAAACGTTGGCTTCAAATTTCTGGGGTTTTCAGCCTTTGTTTCCTATTCATGGCAGTAAAAAAAAAACTCCCACTGTGCTTTCATAAACATGGCGGAACAGCGGTGAGTAAGACTTTTAAACATGATTGGCCTGTTAAAGTATAAAGACAATGGGCTGAATATATGTGGCGCCGACGGTTGTAAAAGTCCAACTCGCACACCTAGTTTAAAGGCCTTCTCGCAGATTTATGCGAGTGTGTCAGCTCTTTTTTTATGTCTGACTCAGAGAATATATGAGTTATTCTGTTTCATAGCTACTTTCTCTGGTCCAGCACCTCACCTGGGTTGAACACTGGCCATGGAAAAGTTCCTGGTATTGCAGCTGGAACGCCTTTTCCCTTTGTTGTCGAATGAAAGAGTGTGGACAGTGATGTCGAAAAATCTGATTCTTTGCATGAAACGCATCGAGGGTGGAGTCTCGTTTTTAATCAGCTTTCAAAAACCATAAACACAAGAGCCAAATCGTAAGAAGCTGACTAAACAGAGAGTTTGCCTGCTCTAACCGCTAATGTTAGCATACCTGGCTAACCTGGCGAACTACCTACATTAGCAAGGGAGCATGATTTCCAAAACCAAGGAGCAAAAAGTTATGTTATGTTAAAGTGTTAAATCCAAACCCAGTGTTTGAAAATATAAACAATAACAGATATCTGTGTTGCTGCTCCAAGTTAATCTTCAGTAACATGTAATAAAGTACAGAGTCAAGGAATTAACTTTGCATAATTCCATATTTACAAGGAGGATGTTTCAGTGTTTTATATCATTGTGTAGCCGCTAAGTGCATATCTAAGAAGAGCTTTGCAGAATTATTATTTTAATCTGAGTCAGATAGAGATATTAAAAAGCCAACTCAGTGAGTTAGCATACATTAGCCAGCTAGCTACAGAGGATAAAATCTGGTGGCAACATTCGTCATTTCAGGCAACAAAACTGGCTTCTGCTCGACTTCTGCGTGAAATAAGAGACCGACTGTTTTACACGAATGTCAAGTGTCAAATCTGCTAAATGACTGTAAACTGCAGGTGTTTTTGTGCAGGAAGGGAAACTTAAGGGGGGGGGCACCCATAGCTGCTTACCTGAGAGTTTGTTCTGGTGCAGGAACTCCATCTGCAGCCTCTGTCCAGCACGTTGGGCCAAGAGATACGGGGTGGAGACGGTCGGATCCCCAGTGGCGCACATAACATCTGCCCCGCTGAACACCAGCGCCATGGTCTGCAGCACATCAGGCAACACCACAGCTGCACACAGCGCCTGTAAACACATAAAACCGGATGAAAAGGCGCATGAAGCACTTCTCTGTAGTGTGCATTCGCTCGGCCAGCTGTGGGTCTCATAAGGTCTCAACACCATTTATAAAATCCTTCAATAATGTATGTCGAGGATGATGCTGGATTTGTAATTTCAACATTTCTAGAGTCTTAAGGGTGATTTCTAGCAGTTGCAAATCTTTTTCATGCAAGTCCATCTGTCACTTAACGTTTCCTGGTGTGATAGGCTAATAAAGGCTGTGCAGTCACTGCTCATTGCATTTCTAAACAGCTGTCTACAGCTGGATTAATAACTTTAAAAATTTCACATGCCAGACAATGAGCCAGTGAAAATCCCTGGGAAAGCCCGTATGGTCTCACTTCCTTGAGTAGGAGCAGCAGCTTGGTGTTGCTCTGCGTGTCTCTGTGTGCATGGCAGGTTGATAGAGGACAAAGAGTCTATAAAGCGGCGTCAGAAAACCATATAAAGTTGAGAATTGAGTTTCGCCCGCTGATCTCAAAAGAGAAGTTAAAATAAGATCAAACTTTAATACTCCCTCTGGGAATCATTAAATCTCTAATCCCTGTGAAAAAAAAGGAATATAGCAAATAAGAACAGGACAAATGGGCTATATTAAATATAATGAAACCAACAATTTCGGAAAAGAGAAATGTGGGAATAAAGGCATGAATAACAATGAGTTGAGCACATAAGAAAAACAGAGCATGCAGCTGTTGCAAAGGGAAATACAGGGAGTGAATATGCTGTAAGAAAACGCACCTAAAACATGGCATGCAAAAATAAGTGCTCTCAAGCAACACTATAATTTTCATGTCACTCAACATACAAGATGTATTAAACTGCCAGGTATGAAATAATGTATGTAATCTACATCTGCCCATAATCATACAGTATGCTAAAACACACACATTTTATGTTCATATACAAAGTGCTCACATACTGTAGAAACTACGAGCAAATATAATCTTATATATTATATGACCGCTACTACTGGATCAGTGTAAAGAGGAACCGAGAAGGTTTTGTTGAGCTTCATTTCGCTTACATCGAGCTTGAATGAAGTGTGTTTTATGATGACAAAATCACCGCTTCTGTAAATGGAGTCTGGTGGCTTCAGCAACCACACATTTCAGAGACATTTAAAACGACACCTGCTCCCTGAAGAGTGTGATAAATCGCTCTTATAACACGCACAATATTTGTTTGGACGATGTTTAACCTTATCCATGCTTCTGGGTTTAACATTTTCTGCCATCTAACCCCGAATCCACTACAATTTAGTGAACAAGGAGAAAGCATGGGAGGGCTGAACAATCAAACTGACACCAAGAGATAAGGAAAAAGAAAGAAATTCCACTGAGAGTCTAACTTCTCGTGGAAATTTCTGTTTATATATTTCTTGTATTCCTGTGTTTTCTGTCTGTCTGTGCTTCAAAAATGATCATTAGAAGAACTGCTGCTTAAGGCGCCTCTGCACTCACTGCAGCAATCACCCAAGGAGGCTGACACGTAATCCTTAAACAAACCTTTGCTACTATGAATACATGACGCTGAATTCCTCCTTCAGCAGCAGCAGAAAGCCACGCTTACATATACGAAATGTCTAGCCATGCAGACACGCTTTGTTAAAAGTATTCACCTGTTTCACGCGCTGAGCCAGCTAAGAGGAGCAAGATAAAAGACTCAGAAGAATACAGTCTGACTGAGGAGAATATTTTCTCTCTCTGGCTGTCTCTTCCTATCAGTCCAGTCAATTGATGCGACATTGGGCACGATGACCCGCAACAAAGTGGATCAACAGAGGAGTCGAGTGGCAAATAGCGGAATTTCAACGAGCAACCTCTCCTTTCATCGGACTTGGACCGAGTCAGTAAGCTCCATCGATCTGCCACAAACAAGCAAGATCCGTCTGAAAGTGAGGCACGGTGAGGCTGCGCATACACACACAGGCAACGCACACACACACAAAGTACCTGTCAATATAACCTGCCCACCCACACAAAGGACCCGCACCGAGATAAGGATATTTAAGCATGTGTGTGTTCCAGGCACACATCCGTTTATTTCTATCTGTGCACCGTTTCTGCAAAAACAGATTCATCTTTATCAAACATTAAATATATATATATTAGTTTCTTCCCTTACTGTCTTTGTCTTTCACACTCGCACACAAGACGGGGTCAGATTATGGCAAAATAGTCCCATGCAACCTGGCCTTATTCTGTATCGTCTCTGGAAATGACCTTCGGTGTCATAGCAATTACCGCAGCCACCAGAGGGTTTATGTGATTCTGCGTGTGTGTGTGTAAGTGTGTGCGTAATGATATAAGAAGGTCCTCTGACACCCCCCCTCTCTCTAGGTCATGTGGCCTGCGGAGACTCTGTGGAGGTCACTGGGATATGAGCTTCTAATGGGGACCATGGGACTGGGAAAGAGAGAGAGCGGGATGGAGAGACGCCACAAAATGAAGACACGGGACGCAGAATGAAGACATCCAAACAGAACGAGCATGCACGGTTGAGATTATGTAAGAGACATATTGACGCGCTAAGGTATAAATCACTTCACTGCCTTTTTATTCTCATTTCATTACTCAAATTGACACTTTAAACGGTAATTTACTGCGTGTGTCGGGTGAGTTTCGTGACCGCCGGGCCCATAAAACTTGTTAAAATGCCATCGCATGATTTCAAAATTGCATGAATGTCAATGAGGAAATTGCCTGTATTATTGTCTTTGTTCCAGAGGAGGCTCCCAAAGGAATGGGTTTTATATAGCTTTTATTTTTTCGTATTCATACTTGTGTTACAGTAAGTAAGTGTGACACAGAACTGGAACAACGTGTCCAATGAGATTAGACTCAGTGTCCTTGTTTATGTTAAAAATACTTTTGTTTTTTTTTTTTTTAGAGGTTGCTTGTGATTTATTACTTTATGTTAAGATAAGTGGAACTGCTTTAAAGAGTTTTTTATTATTCCAACACACGTACACACATATACTGAGTCAGGGCGTGTGTAATTGTTCTATGACACATTGATCCCTATCAAATCTGTTGAGCCCATTTATAAAGGCAGACTAGACAGAGAGAAAATAAACACAACCACCCACCTCTACCGTTTTCCTCTCTTTTTCACTCTTTCTATCATCACACACACACACACACACACACACACACACACACACACACACACACACACACACACACACACACACACACACACACACACACACACACACACACACACACACACACTTCTCCAATGGCCAAACCCCTTAAGGCTGCCACACACTGTGTGTCTGTCACACTTCCTCTCCTACACCACCCTGCAAAAAAAAAACTCCCACTGTAACAGCAAATTCACACATCCTCAGTGGAGCAGCGCACATGTTCACACGCATGTACACACCCCCACGCGCACACGCAAAAGAGAGCAAAGCCGCAATAAAACCAACCCAAGCGTTTCTGTTGTGGATCCTAATCCACTTTTCCACTTAGCTGGCGAGTGTATCTCTTCCTTACGTTCCCCCCCATCATTCCCTCTTTCTCTCTACATCTCCATCCCTCTCGTTCTACTCAAGAAAACAATACAAGGGGGCTGATCTGCGTAAATGCTGACGTAGGTGGAAACTTAGCTGTTTGGAGGCTCGGTGCTTTGTGCTTTTAAGACCCTTAAGAGGAAGCCAAGAAACAGGCCCTTTTTTTCACTGGAGCAATAAACCCAAAACCACAAACTGGCAGAGATGGCCTTAGCACCAACCTGCTTAGGCCTATGCTTGAGATCAATAAGACTCCCCCTTTGGCATTTTTAGACCCATAGTGCCATTTTACTGATGGTCAAAAGTTCAGGAAAATATGGTCTTTTGCAGAATATGTCATGAACGATGCTTCTTAGAAGTACAAATAAGTGCCCACTTATCATTGCATGGTCCGTGAGCTTCTGTTGCACTTTGCTCCAACCTTGACGGAAAGATAGACATGTAACTAGAGACAGAAAAACACATTCAAGGTCTTAAATAGATTTATGTATTGATGTTTTACTTGTGCTGCGGCTAACCAGACCTGTAAACCTTGCCGTTATTCCCGGGATTCTCCTGTATTTTACCCTCTCCTGCCGTCCTCCCGTTTAACCCTGTAAATCTTCGATATGTTCAACCTTTCTTAAAAAAAAGTTTGGCTGTTAAGTTAACGGGAGGCATATTTGATGTGTCAGCTACAGTCTCCTCCAGTACAGCAGCAGGACCAGTATGTAGAATATTAGCTCTAAAATCTAAAATCCATTCAATGAAATGGCACAAAGGGCGGGACACTGGAAATTTTCCCTTATTTTCCAATCCCAGTGTTGACAGATATGATGCTAACTCACTGAACAGCTAGTACCTTGCTTGTTGCTTGCCAATTTTATGCTAGTTTATACAACTAGCAGGACATAACACAGCTAACCATGGGGAAAATCACTGTCTTCAGCTTTCATTGTCTCACTATCTCACTATACAGCTGAAATACAGTATACCATAGCTTTAAAGCTAACAGTTTGGCATGAGAACAATGTTAAAGCAAAGGACAGCTATCAAAACCTACCAATTTTATGCTAGCTAACACAGCAAGCTGGACATAACACTGCTAACTTTGGCAAAATTCACTGTCTCATTGTCTAAATGACAGTACAGCTGAAGAGCTTTCAAGCTAAAAGTAGCTAATAACATGAGAACAAAGTTACAGCAATGGACAGCTACATCTATGCTGACTGTTTGTTGCTAGCCAATTTTATGTTAGCTAATACAGCTAACCAGCTATAACACTGCTAACTTCAGCAGAATTCACTGTCTCATTGTCTAAATGGCAGTACAGTTGAAGAGCTTTCAAGCTAAAAGTAGCTAAAAGCATGGGAACAATGTAACAACAATGGACAGCTAGTACAGCTATACTGGCTGTTTGTTGCAAGCCAATTTTATGCTAGGTATCACAGCTAACCGGATATGACACTGCTAACTTTGGCAAAATTCACTGTCTCATTTTCTAATTGACAGTACAGCTGTCTTTTAAGCTAGCTAAAACAGGTAGCAACTATTGATATTTTGGAAACCTACAAAACAAAACTCAATATACTTTTCTAATGGCAACCACAACAGCAGATACTCAAACACTTCCAGTAAGGTATACACATTGATTTTTAAGCAAATACTGGATAAATCCAATGTTTTCTAGATATGAGATGCAGTACAACTTCCAGGCAGAGCGCAGCAATCAAACAGAAAAAGAACTTCTGGCACAAGCCAACAGACTGATGTCGTCAGTGTGTACGAGACAACATCTAAAGACACAGCTAACCCTAACTTTAATGTCGAGGATAACTTGACAAGGCGGCGAGGGAGTCGGCAAGTTGTAGATCTAATGTGCTTGAACCACATCTGCTCTGCTTGTGTACAGAGGAAAGCAGAGCACCAGCACATACCCTGTACTGTTGTAGGAAACAAGCAAACAAGTTCAGCATGTGGGTAGAAAAGTGCTCAGAGTGGGTTCAGAATCAAAGACAAAGCATTGTCTCCTCCCCACACGACTTCTGGTCCAGAAGTGCAACTCAGTGGCCAGTAAATAAAGGGAGGAAGTGTTAAAGTTTGAATAACAACAACCTAGAAATGCCACCATGTTCACAGAATAATGGCTGAATACCTCAAATCTTTCTATATCATACATTTTGAGAGTTTTGAATTCAGGTTTCTCAGTAAAGTTGTACCCTGTTGAGCTGCTCCAGGTCATCAAAGCCCTCCAGGACCCTCCGGTACTTCCTCTCCCTGTACTTCCTGCGAATGAAGGTGGCGCGCTGCTCCGCTGAAGCCCCACTGTAGAGTTCCTCCTCCAAGGGAAGATTAGCAGCCCAGAAACTGTTAGCATTCTTGTTCCCCACCTCCAGGAAGAGCTGAGGGGTTAAGAAACATGGAGAGGGGGACAAATGCAGCTGAGAGTCGCTTGTAGAGCTATGCTTGCTTGTCTTGACAACAGCACTTGCTGATGTAAGTGTAATGCACCAAAAACAATGTAAATTTCACCCTCTGAATCACAGTAAGATTATGAATAGAGACAAAAAGGCTGTTACAACATGTATATGGTTGGGATGAAATACTAAATAACACTTATTTGCTTTACGTGGTATTTGGAGCAATATGTCTTCTCTGCATTGTCACAGTCAATTGAACTAATAAAGTAAAACAAAATAAAATGCAGTATGGAAAAAGACCCAGCTGGCATAGATGTGTGTTGTTCTTCAAATTTACATTTCTGTGTGTGTGTGAGTAAATGTACTGAATGGACCAAGTTACACATGAACGTTGGTTCAGGTTACTGAGATTTTGTTTTAGTTTTTCAGATCTTCTTTTTGCATTTTCCTTTAATTTATGAGCCCTATGAACACAAGCAATTGACAATAGTTAAGCCACCAACTACCACAAATCCAACTGAGAAATTGTTGAAAAGTGGTTGAATCGGAGTCACGTTAAACCCTTTTGACACTATGTTGGATGATGTTGTGCAAAAAAATTCAGACCCAGTGAGGATTTATGTTGTTCTCACTCAGCAGGAAAACGACATACAGCACGTACCTCCACCAGCGCATTGCTCCAGATGCTGCTGTCCAACTTCAAGCTCCGTACTTTGGAAATGCTTGGGCCGAGGGAGCGGTGCTGGCCTGGTGCACGGGCAGACACAGTCAACAACATGAGTTCACAAGCACACATACGCTCACAAATTCACAATTATATATATTAAAAAATGCATGGCTATGCTTTTAGTTCCTGAAAAGTTCAGTTGAAAACACTAAAAATAAGGGTTACACAGCGTATATGCACAGAAATCTCCACAGTGTCTGGGCAAACACACACACATGTCAGTGATGGAGTAAACAATAAACAGGCAGTTACAAGACGGAGAAACGGAGCATGACTGGAAGCTCATTCTCTCACTCACAACAGACATATTTAGTCCCCTCAGCACTCCTAATTGGAAATGAAAGCACAGAACGAGGGCCATTAATTGCTAATGAATCATGAGTAATTCATTGTGTTTGTGGGTCGGCCTGTTTATTTGGGTGAACGAGAGGCTTCTGGGGTTGCTGATGGCCAAAGACAGAGCATACATGCATAATACATCTGGCAGAAGCACGCTGTATGTGTGAATGTGAATTATTGTCCTGTGTGTAAAGGCGGATAATTTTAGATTTAGAAATGATCTCATTACTGTCTTCTATGCTCAAGCAGAGCAGCTGTGAATGGAAATGTGTGGCCATGAGCTGTGAAAAGGCCGCCTTGACACAGATCTAGAAAGCACAGACACCAGAAAAAAGAAAACTAACTAGGGATTTTGGATAACTAATAATCATTATTTATTGCAGCAGCTACTTTAGGATTGCTGGTGTTTTTATCATGTCTATACTAAGCAGAAGAACCCAGACGACAAGAAGAGGATATTCTTACACATCCCTTAGAATTGATTATAAGATTGGCTGCACCACCTTTCCATGGTATGACACACTTTCCTTACATTATTTGAAAACTGTGAGCTCTTGAGTAGCAGTGCCTTTGTATGCTACACCAGGACGCTTTCACTGACTAGTCTAATTGCTCTCATATAGGATTGTGAAACTGATATGCCAGGCTATATCCCATTGTGGTCAGGCTTGATGTGATGAAATGGTGAATACATCAAGGACGAAGGACAGTCCCTGCTTTCCTGCCACAACAGTTTTGAACCCATATTCTTTTTCAATTTTTGTCGCACATCCAATTATTTTATGTCTGTTAAAAAATTAGCAATAGATACCATACAATCTGCACAGCTATGAAAGCATATACTGCGTTGTCTTAGAATTTAGCTCTGTAATATAACATCAAGTGGACCAAGCAGTCAACCCTGTGGAACACCATATTGAACGTGATGGAAATTTGAAACATCCTCACCAATATTAAAAAAAAACTGGCTCCCCCATTCAAAATTGGTCGATGGAGAGAAACACAATGAACTTGTTGCACTGTGGGTGTTATGCCTGATTCACCTCTACATTTCTCAAATAAAATAATTCAGCAAACTCTTAATTTTTAAACAAAACTGAGGAGCAAGTGAGTCTGTAGGTTTAATATGATTAAGTACAAATATCTGGGGGTTATGATCTTCAACTCACCAACAATAACAACATAATGCTTCTGCCAATCTGCTCTCAATGATACTGTGTGTGTTTCAGCTGAGCCCTGCGATTACACAGAGAAGGGTTTGCCTTCATCCACAAGGTTATTTTAAATACTTTGTGGAAAAAGTTTATTTTAAAATGTTGAGTGTGTATGCATTAGTGAGGTTAGACCCGTGTTTACATCTGGTTTGTCCAAAGTGGCACTGAAAAAAAAGCAATGAACACCGTCTTTGAGACCACATGAATCCAGGTTGACAAATAAAGGCCAAAGAGTAAGATTTCTGTCACTTTTGCCTAAGAAGGAGTGAAAATACTTCACTCTGGGCGCCTGCTGAATAACTTCAGCCACGCGCCATCCGCTGAGCCGCAGAGCACCACAGGACCATTTTCACTTGTGTAAGGGTAATGAAGCTGAAAAAAGTGTGCATTTGCACGTGCCACCGGACACATGGTGAGAGCTTCCCATATAAATAGCCTGTTGTAAATGTCTTCATCTCTCTGATGGAACCACAATAACACAAAAAGGGCATTCCCATCACAGCAGCTTTCACAAAAAACTACCCAACCCGCAAAGGATTTCAGGCCCAATTAAAAACTTTCCCAGCGACAGTTCATGGAGCACTTTTCCAGCCCCATGTACTTGTGTGCCATTTTCCCCTCACTCAATGATGAGTCAGAGGGAAACAAAGCAAAGCAATGAGCACTGCATTTGTGGGTTACCATGGCAACTGTTGCCAGCAGACTTGTCTACGAGTTGCATCCTGGTTGAAAGGAGTTTACTGCAATTACATGTGTGGAGAGGGGCCTCTTGATCTTTTGAGTAATGTCATTTCCGCTGGTTGGCTGGATTGCACAGTGGGAGAAAGGGCAAAGAGAGGGGATAAAAGGAACAGAGTAGAAAGGGGGACAGCTTCAGCAACTGGGGAAGTAAAGTTACTGGTGATAGAGGGTTGGACCAGTTTTAGGGTCAGAACAAGAGTTTATGTCTTGGGTTAACTATCGAAGACCAACACCAACAGGATTGGAAATAAAACTGCACTACTCTATAGTTTGACATTAACAATGGATCAGATTATCATGTCATATAATATCATAGGTGTCACTTGCAGTGTTGGGCAGCTACTTGTCAAATCAATCAAATGCAGCTTCACTACACTGAGGATACCTCCAGAGAAATGTTGAGGCTAAGCTATAGTAAAATGGCAAAAGTAATTTACAACATCAAAGGTACTTTTACTTTTTCTTTTCTTTTTTTGTTTTTACATTGAACCAACTTCATTCCAAGTCAGTGCTATCACAACAATCAATAAAACAGTCAGTCAAACAGATCAATCGCTAATTAAACAATAAGCTGCGCTCCCTGCTCCAAAACCAATATAGGAACAAAAACAAGCAAACAAATGTGCTCCACATACTAACAAAAAGCAGGCGTCAACAGTGTGTGTTCGTTTATCTGTATTTGTGTACCAGTGCTTGCACGAGTATAATCAATTTAGATAAAGTGTAGTATAATCGGTGTAGATAAACAATAAAAATCCTGACTATCTTTGGATCAATTCCTCTTTGCCTGCCATCTTTCCAGCAAGCATACTCGCAGCAGAGGTGTAGGCATCAGCCCAAGGATTGGTGCAAAATTTCCAGGTCATGTGGAAGTGCTTGTGTTGGCTACACATCCACGTGGGGGTTGTGGCGTCACTTCCTGATTCTATTTGATTCAGCTTTCGTGCCAATTTTGCCCATCACTGGTCACTTGTACGGAGAGTCCTAGTTGAACACTTTAGTTCAGTGCAACCTCTGTTATCAGCCTTGTTTCCAGCTGCAGCATGCAGCTGTTTTCAGAGAAAAAAGCTTTGACAAAGCAACTGCACACTCCCTGCTCAGCACCAAACAGTCGACAAAGTTAGCAGCTAGATGGTGAAAAATTGTGGAGCATTTAAGGTGCCAATATTTCCCTCTGGCTTTGGTGGAGACCAAAACAGAGTTAAAACAAGACTGAATTTTGGACATTGATTGTGTGGCCAGAAACAAGACTCAAATTTAGAACTAATGTCGCTAAATGTCTGCTGAATGTGAAAATAGTGAAACATGTTCCCAAAATTTTATGAGGTGATAGTATGTGATAACCTTGTTGCGCTGCCCCCAAGTGGCCAAAAAATCAATTATAGCAGGTTTAAGCCTCACCAGCTTTTAGCTGATTATCCACAATACTGCTTCCTGCTGCAAGAAGACACTATAGTTTCAGCAAACAAGGTCCTCCTGTGAGAAGGACGACTCAGAATATGCTTCCTGCAATTAAAAATTTCTATTTGTGTTCCCATTTTCTAATAGAAAGGGAAGAGGAAAACGGGAGAAAACACAAAAGGAGCAGCTGATTAGAAATTGAAGTGACAAACGCACATGGTTATAGTGAAGAATGCCTGTGCTATGAATAGTTTTTTCACCCCGGTTTTTGTACGATTTTGTTTTTGATCAGATTCACAATAAACACAGATCATCTTGTTTTCATAAAACAGAAAATAATGGACCCTAACAGTCCTTCAAGTCTCTGCAAACAAAGACAAAATATTAACAGTCTGTAGCTTCACTCTTTGATGTGAAGCTACAGAGTATTAAAATTCATTCTGTCTTGGCACAAAAAGAGGAAAGCCAATGTGGGATCATTTTCACCATTAGCCTTCTCATTACTTCTTTCCTCTTTCTCTTGTTCAGCATTTCTCTTTATTGTCCATGACATGAGAGCGCTAATTAAAAGCGTGAACAGTCATTGGTATTCCAAATGGATCGTCACCTAATTTAAGGAGAGCACAGTGTGAGGACAGCTTCCTCGTTGCAGATATTCAACCTCTCTCTCCCAGCGTGTCGACAAAATGTAATATTAAACACCCCTGCAAATGAAATCATTTAAGGGTGTTTGAAAAGGGATGTTGGATATCTGATGCGTACCAATTACATGGGCTTTGCCGAGGTGAGGTGAAGAATCGCATTAAAACTTATGGCTCTGGGAGAAATCTCAGGCCTGGAGAAGATCTGGAGGGGGAAGGATGAGTGTATAGGAGCATGCAGGAGAGGGAGGAAAAAAAAAAGAAAAGGACACACCAACCAGATATCCCTCTAGATCTAGCATGGCCGCTGCTTCTCTCTAATCATGTTTAGCGGGTCAAGAAGCAGTTTGGGATCCCCCAAGTTCTCGCCCGTGGCTTAATCTTTGTTGTCATTTCATCTGAGCCATCCAGCATTGCCAAATAGATTAGAGAGTCCAGAGGCCAGACGCCAACTCCCATAAGCGGCTTATCACCTGAGAACTTATTCCAAAAGAGCCTCTGGGTCAGAGTACATACTCACACAGGCACAAACACCGGGCCACACAAACAGATGAGGAATTTAACGAGCTTTTTACTTTGGCATGTTTTTCGGTCAAGCATGGTCTCTCTTTTTGTTTGTTGTTTTTCCCCACTTTGACTTTAGATTAGAGAAGAGTAAATCATTTCAATTAATATTAAAAATATGTCTTCATAACCAGCTCCCAACCACTACGGTCGGTGACTTCATAGCCAGGCAGCACCGATCATGATCCCACAGTCACAGGCTGTGAGAAGAAGAAGAAGCGTCATCCCGTTTTCTTGCGTTTTGCAATGAAAATCTAGTTTTCCACAAACCACAACTCAGTTTGTCTGTAACACCTGAGAGCTTGACTAGTACCTGGAATAATTATGACCATACTGTGAGGTTCTTATGCTACATTTATATGTTCATAGGCCAGACTAGATATATAGCAACACTGCATAAACATCGATTTGATTTAATTCTCATTGTGCTGTTTCTCTTTTCAGTTCAGCTTCTCAGTCATCACAGTTTTCAAATTGTCCAATTAGGTTAAAAGAAATGTTGAAATCATTCATTGTTGTAATTAGCTTGTTAGCGTGTTGCAGTAAACTGTAAACAGAGGCTTTCTCTGCGTCCGTGTTGCTGTGGTTACTCATTGTAGATACAGGCTGATGCTTTGTAGCCTGTGCATTAACTGAGAACGGTGAACAGTTTCACTGGAACTGCTTAGTAGGTGTCCATTATGTGGAATTAATGAACACTCTGCAGCCAATCAGAATTCACCCAAACCATGGCATGATGGGAAATTATGGACCCACAAGGTGTTACACCTTTTATTATTTTTTTTCTGTCTCCTATATTACATTTATTTTGAGACAACATGGGGGTCCCTCCTTGCAGACGGGCAACCACCGCTTTAAAAACTATCTTATAAAAGGTGTTTTGACAGACTGCTTGCTTCCATTCACACCTCGCTGCGTGTGGGCCGGGCAGTAGAAGTACATGTGGGGGGTTGTTTACGGTGCACTGCATGTACAGTATTGTTGTTGATTGGTGTGTGCGCCTGCATCCAGCGTGTGTGTGTGTCTGCATCAGAGAGTTGATGGAAGCCAAGGATAAAGAGGTTGAGGTTTACTCTTACCTGCACACTTCTTGCAGATGACCACACCCAGGTTGACGGACGCCCACTCCGGCTGCGGGACGCGACAGTCGGCACAGCTCCTGTTGGCCTCGTTGAACCAGATCTTCTCTGCCACTTCATAGTCGGAGAGTGTCTCGGCGATCGATTCTTGGACTGCTTCAATCCACTCCTCCTTCTCCCGTTCTGACTCGGCCGTGAAGCTGCAACAATTGATTTTTTGCCCCCACCCCAACACATGCCTCACTGTTATTGATTTGATTTGAGAGAGCAATTAAACAGCATAGTGTAGCTTGGCAGGGTTACGGGGGTGTGCAGTATCTGGAGTAGTTTTGGGGGGTTGCTGAGTGTGTATGCCTATGTGTGATTGCAATAGATTTGGTGAAATTGATAGGGGAGTGGGAAGAGGGGGCGACAGGGCAGATAAATCAATCCGTCTCACCTTGCGCCACTAAAATCTATGAAGTGCTAATGCGGGATATTTTTTCAGGATATTATTTCTAAATTAGACTCAAGAAAGCTGAGAAATGGTGATGGAAAAAAAACAAAAATACAACACATTTGCACATTTTAAAAAGTTATCTACAACATTTAACACTGCTGTTCCATCAAAATTTGCATCGAGAACAATCTGAAAGTGAGAAAATTAAAAATGTAAAGCACTGAGATCAGCTTGGCAGCAGAAGTGATGCTGCTTCTTCTGTTGACATGCCTGCAGGTACAGACTTAAAGGACCTGTGTGTAAAATTCAGGGAGCTATACTTGCAGGATATGGCAGAAAAGTATGTTTTCATGAATGCATACCTGAAAATAAGAACCACTGTGTTTTTGCTGCCTTACAATAAGCTCTTTATCGCGACTGAGAGGGGGGGTCCTCTTCCAGAGAGTCCACCATGCTGCACCATGTTTCTACAGTAGCCCAGAACGGACAAACCAAACACTGGCTCTGGAGGGCCTTTCACATGTTTTGCAAGTTTCATGGCCACTGTAGGGTCTCCGACACGCAGATGGAGAAGTGTGGTGACCTGTATTCAGCTGGTTGCAATGTGCAAACTCACCACTAGATGCCACTAAATCCTACACATTGGTCCTTTAAAGGTTTCATCTCAATACAGTATATGTCTAAAAGTGTTGCCACATGAAGGTAATTTGTCAGTTAGTCAAAGAATAATTTGCAAACAAACAACAAGTGTAGTGGTTTCTGAACTTTGTATGAGTTTAGTTAGAGTTATTTTGAACATGAGGATGCCTCTTTGCGCATTAGGATCTTTCTTCCAGCTGTACTGTTGTCACAGTAATACTTCCCAGTTTATTAACCACAAGTGAACACACTAAATGATATTTCAGACGCCAGTCTGGTGTGGAGGAGCCCTGATTAACCCCATCCAACACCTTTGGGATGAAGTGGAACGCCGACAGTGGGCCAGGCCTCACTGCCCAACATCAGTGCCTGAATTCCTGCAGCCAAGTTTTCAAAAAGCTTTCCCGGAAGATGGAGGCAGCAGTGGTGTCCGCCATATAGTGTGAGACAGTTCGGAGTTGAGCAAAAATCCAAAATGTAAAATAAATAAGCACACCACGCACACACACACAGACACACACTGCACGCGCGCACACACACACACACACACAGGAGTGATGGAACATGTCAATTACTGTCTAACAAGCGCTTGTAAAAGACACCTCGCAGGGACAGACAGCACATGCTTTTTAATGGAGAGGATGGTGCATGTATTTTGGAAGTTGCTGTCTGTATTGAGCATCTCAGAATTAGCTGAATGTAAGATAAGTGAGTGTATATAAAAAAAAAAAACAAGTAATCTGTGAGCTGAAGCCAGAGCGAAGATAAGAGAAGCAAACAGACAGCAAGAGCGACAAAGATCCACAGATATAAAATAAAGAGGAACAGGATAGAAAGAGTGAGAGAGTCGTAGCTTGACTGAAAGAAGCATTTAGACGGGAGAAATGGGACCACTGGTCTCCATGGCAACATGGCGACCAGTGTAAAGTAAGACGGAAGACGAGGGGGGAAGGAGAAGGTGGGGAGGGAAGCTTCGCCCGGAGCAGAGGATGCGCACGGGGCCAGCCTCGCCCAAGTAACCCAGCGGAGATCGATAGGTTGATTGGGTTCAGCCGTTCTGCGCCCACCGGTCTCTGCCCAGAGCCCGTCTAAAGAGATGACTGCTCACATCGTCTGCCGAACTCCAACATGGCCTCCAAAAACCACACGGGAGCCAAGAGAGGCAGGAGGCAGCGCCAGGGTATGATGAGGTCCCCAAGTCGCAGAGTTTTACACCCTGTGCATAATTATTGTGCAAGTGAGTATTTTGACCACATCATCATTTTTATGCATATTTTCCAACACCAAGCTGCATAAACTTGAATGCTTCGTGGGTTTAAGCATATCAGGTGAGGTGTATTTGTGTAATGAGGAAGGGTGTGGCCAAAGGAGATCCACACCCTATATCAAGGTGTGCATAATAATTAGGCAGCTGCTTTTCCTCAGGCCAAAAAAAGTCTCTGATAAAGTAAACAATTGTGAACTTTTTTCAGAGGGGTGCAGCACTTTTGAAATTGCTAAGATATTTGGGCGTGAACACAGAAACATCAAAAGTTTTGTTGCAAATAGTCAACAGGGTTGCAAGAAACATGTTGAGAAAAAAAAGACGTAAATTAAATGCCAAAGGTTGGACAAGAGTTGAACGAGAAGCTACCAGGAAGCCATTATCCTCCAGTGCTGTCATATTCACGACCTGCAACCAACCTGGAGAGCCCAGAACTGCAAAGTGTTCAGTGCTCAGAGACATGGCCGAGGTCAGGCTGAAACCCGACCACCACTGAACACATCAGTTGAAACGTTGCCTGGGCCAAGAAATAGTGGTATGGGCTGGTATTATTGAAGATGGACTCAAAATCAACTCCCAAACCTACTGCCAGTTTTTATAAGACACTTTATTCAAGCGGCGGTACAAGAAAAAGTCTACATCTTTCAAAAAGACCGTGATTTTTATGCAGGACAAAAGGTCCATCACATCCATCGAAGCACTCCACAGCGTGGCCAGTAAAGGCCTTAAAGATGAAAGAATAATGACTTGGACCCTTCCTCACCTGACCTAAACCCTACTGAGAACTTGTGGGCCCTTCTTAAACGGGAGACTTCTGGTGAAGGCAAACAGTACAACTCTCTGAAATAAGGAACTACAGAAGAATTCAAACAATTCAAAGAGCTCAATCAATTCCTCCAAGCCACTAAAAAAAATTAACATAAATGTAAGAGGTGGAGTAGGAGTAAAATTACTGTTTTACAAGCTGACAATAATAAAATTGGTGCTGATTATAAATTTAGATATAACTATTAAGCTGTTTGCAAGCAGTTTTTCACTAAAATTAGAACTTTCAGGCGAGCTCTCGTATTGCAGAAAAATGTCAATCACCCTCATGATCACAGGCTTCAGGCTCCTTCCCGCCTACAAACTACAAGCACAGCGCTCTCATGTTATCCTGCCCACACTGGAGGATAACCGGGCAGATCCTGGGTCTGATCCTGACGTGTGAGGGGTTTACAGACACGCCTTAGTGTTACCAAACTGGAAATTTCAAATCCTGAATATCAAAATGTATGATCTCGTGAGTTCCTGTGAGATCCCAAATCCCAGGAGTCACCAGCCTGAAATCTTCGTGTGCGGTCCCGCCTCGTGACTAAATCTGACGTGTGCCTTCTTATGGTTCAAATATTAAAAATCAACTGAATCCATCGTTACGTCTGTGGTCTCCCACAGCCTTTAAAATCAGTTAAGATTTGAAAATCCTTTACGCACCAGGCATAATAATCGGTGCTCCCTTGTAATTATCTGGACGGTGAATCAAGAAAGCAATTAACGACTCAGACATGAAGAAGAAGTCCAGAGCGAGCCCCAAGTTGGGATTTCTTAAATCAAACACAGTTATTACCGCCTACGATAGAGCAATCTATTGATTGTTTAAAAGAACAGTTTGACATTTGTCTGTCCGTTAAATATGAGTCAGGAGATGGTTAGCTTAGCTTAGCATAAAGTAACAAGGGGAGACAGCTAGCCTGGCTCTGTCCGAAGGTAAGTTCACCGTGACGATTACTCAATATAACCTCTTTCACTCAATGTCAGATTTTCCAGCATTATTTTGAGAAAGAATTATAGAAAAAGGGGAAAAAAATGGTAAAGCCTGTGGTTCATGTTTGATTTAACCAAGAATAAAGAATGAAGGTAAAATAATGACTAAGATCAAAGATCTTCATCATGAAACGTCGTTATGCTTCACTGAGAAGCAGAAGAGGAGGCTGCTGAGCTGAGCCGGGATGATGATCATGCCACAGTCTTTCATTTCATTTCACAAAAATCCACATACTCATACAGCCGGCACTCGCTCGACACACATTCAACTGGATTTCCGCTGGCCTACACGACCTTCATGGTCTGGACTTGGAAAACTGCTCTTTACAGTCATCTTCAGGGTCCCCCGCTCACCCGAGGACCTAGTATCAGTCCCCACTCATGAAAATGTATTCGGCATAAAATGTTTAATGACAATTAAATTGGGAAATCCAATTTTCACGTGCGGTGGCTTGACAGACTTTCTGAAAAGTCAAAGTCAGCAATAAATCGTAAGTTTAAAAGTTTACTCACACTGGTGTCCTTCATCTGAACTGCTGTTCAAGGCATTGATCCTCTGCTCCCCTACAAGCTTCATGTAAGAGAAGAAATCCAATTCTTCTTCATGAGTTGTGAACGGGCATGCAGTTCCTTTTGCATGCATGCATAATGTACATAATGGTCGGAGGGTCAAATATGAAGCGGTTTATATGATCAAATTAAAGTTTTTGTAAAAAAAAAAACACTTAGATATCAAATATTAAGAGCAGGTAATCAGTACAAGCTGTGGAGCATTCTTTTTTTTATTACATGCAGGTGATTGGCAACTAGTCATTTCCTTTGCATTTATTACTGAGAGAACGAAGTGCTTTGATATGTGGGTGATCAATACAGCCTCTATACTGACCTTGTTGTGAAACCAACAGATCACAGTGCACCTCTAGAATCTGCCACCCACCACCATTCAGAGACAGTCCTATACAGCTACTTTCTTGGATCAGAAGAATCTGAAAATGGGACTCCAATTTTGACACCTCTGAATAAATTTTGGCTTCACAGCTACAGCCAAAAAAAAAAAAAAAAAAGTTAATCCAATCCAAAGTTAAAAAGATGTTACATTAATCATTATGGCCCAAAATATACAAGATGGATGTTAACAGAAGGTGAAACAGTGGCAGATATTCAAGAGACAGAAATGAGTCAAACATTTGGCCTAAAGTTGGATCAAGCTTACCTCGAGTGGTGATCAGGAGGTATGTGAAGGTAAGAAACAGTGAGGTGAACTGCCTCTACTGCCATTACAGGACTGTAACAGGCCACTGCGACTGCACTGAATGATTTTACATTCCAGCAAACAAGCAAATACTGACTCTTTCTTCCTTAGTTGCTCGACATCGCTTCAAATAAAGTTTGTCTGATCGCTGCACATGATGTTTGTGTTGCTGGTTGGATGTGGTTCTATATGAAAAACATCTGCTAAAGTCATGGAAGTGCAGAAGTGATGATCGCATTAGAAAAGGTTGATGGAAATGACAAAATAAAAAAAAAAACCGTCCTTAATTTTCCGATAAACTTTTTACACTTGCTTGAGCCTTTTTCCAAAAAGACTTAATGTGCTCAGTGGGAGGTGGAAGCACCTTTTCCAAACAAGTTCAGGTGTAGCGAACACTTAACTCGCACGACTGATCAGCTGTTTCCGCTCCAGCAGAAGAAGAAGAAGAAGTTTGCAACAGTTCAAACGTTCACATCAATTTTGCTTGACTAATTGGATGTTACTACTGCGATCCGCATTTTCTCTAAAACAGGCGCCTGATTGAAGGATCACAAGCGAGTCAATGACAAACTCTTTGAAGAGTTGAAACAATCCTGACTCCGGCTTCAGATTAGTGTAACTGAGGCGACTTCAATCGATCACAAGTTAGAACTGACCTCAGGGTGATTTGTGAAAAAGTCCAGTTGATTGTTCATGGTTTCATTATTTACATCAAGAATTGATCAATTACCATTATGTAAATACTGCTGTGTAAAAACTAATAGTACAATCAGGGCATATTTTCAGAATCACTGTCATTGTAAATGAGGTCAATCCAGGCGCAAAAATGCTAAAACTGACACAAATATCCAATACTGAACCACACAGACTCACCAGGTCAGTTTACTCGTTGATCAGCCTGTGAAAACAGTTGTAAAATGTCTTTTGTGGCTCTGAAGGAACTTTATACCCTCTGAGAAACGACCCTGAAGATTCGGATTTGGAGATTTAAAGTTTCGAACAGATAACCTGCGTTACAGACCAGGGGTGCAGAGTTAGAAATACTTTGGCTTTTAGCACGTAGAGAGGGACAAGCTAAATAATGCCGGTGGTAGCATTATGGTAAATGTATGTTGGATCCAGTGGTCTGGGAGAACGAGGAGTATTTTGACCATTTTTCTTCAATCTGTCCCTTGTTAGTACCCACCGTGATGGAGTGAGTGCAATTTCGATTGTTAAAGTTCATCTTCAATCAGGATGTTGATGTTCTTTTACTCATTTCAGACTTTTATGGAGTGAAAGAAAAAATGAGGCAATTCCATAAATGGTCAAGCACAGGCAGATAATAGCACGGGTATGCTACATGTCCACATGTACTGTATGTATATTCAGAGTTACTGGTCGTAATCACTCCTCCTGCCCATACTGGCTCCTAAGAGATCCAATTCTAACATGATCTAAATGTAAGTGAGTCCAAGATGGACATGTCTGATTCTTCATGTCTGATTCCTATAAAGACAGTAAATAATGAAGATGTATGACTGAGACTGCTGAGGCCTGGCACTAACAGACAGGGGAAGCCAGTGATTATTTCAATGAGCTTATGGACATGTGAGCAGTGTTTTAACTATCCCCTAAAGGGTAATTTTATCCAAATTACAAACACCTACCCTTGTGAGCCCTACCAACGCAGCACACAATAGTCTTGAGGTTTTCTTCTAATGCCACCTTGATACAATGGAGTTGTACGAACCAGACAGAAACAAAACAAACCAGACAAGCGCGGATTTTCTTCAATCTGCCCTTGAGCTAGGCATTTATCTGCAGCTTTACTTTAGCAGACGAGCTTTCTGATCAAGAGCACAAAGTTTTTCTTTTCTCCAAAGTTTAGTGTCTTTGTCTGGTAACATCTCCTCTCCTCTCCGCCTCATTGTCATTCTCCCTACTCATAAAAGTCGACCATTGCATCTACCACAGCGGGCCGAACGCTCTGTCCGTTTAATGGCAGCAAAACAATGGAAAAGCCAAAGTGAGTCTGCACAGCTTAAAGTGATTAGATGAGTTTCTCACTAATCCCCACCTTGAGCAGGTAGGAGAACGCTCCCAGAGCTACCAATCGATTTGACACACACGCACACACACACAGAAACACACACACACACAATAAAACCTTTTCAGCAATCACCTCATCAAAACAATTCAGGAGACCTGAGCTCATTTTAATTCCACCTCTTTTTTTTGTTTCACACAAAATGGCAATTACGTCTAGCGTATTAACGAAGCTGCCAAACGATGGGACCATTAAGGGAGCTGACACAAACAGATCGATCGGACATACAACAGACAGGTAGAGGAATGGGGGGGGGTCTTTACACAAGGCGGCAAGCAAAAAAAAGAAACGGGTAAAAAAAAAAAAAAGAGAAGAGAAAATAGTGAACAAGCGCACACAAACAAACAAGCCGTGCTTTGTCCAGGCAGCTGTGACGGTTGTATTCTAAATGGGCCATTACGGCACAAACAAGCAGCTCACTCATTGATTGCAGGCCCTCAGGGACTGGAGTCACCTGAAAGGCTTTGTGCCCTACAGAGGCAGAGATACCTGCACGAAGCTCTCAGGGGAGACTGCATAAAAAAAAAAAAATCCAAATCGATATTTAATGATTTTTATACAGGAACCTGTTCTCATGTACAGTGTTTATTGCAACGACTAATAAGTCTGCGATGTGTGCGATGGACGCTGTTTGTGACAGAGAACACAGAGTGCTGCTAAAATGCAGTGACAAGAAACTTATGGATGACAGTGAGACAGCAAAGGGCTCGGGCTGGAGTCAAACCCAGGGAGGACTCAGCTTTATGGTGCTCAAACTCAACCAGAAGAGCTGCTGGAGCCACAGTGTAGCATCGGTTTTAACAGAGCAACACGACAAAGGAAAATGCAACTAGATGTGCCTTTCCATCCACCACCATTATGCAAATATTAGCAGTTGGTTTGGCGAGATAAACAGCTGGTGGAGCTCATTCTCCAGCCACTGTCATAAAACGACTGCAGAAGAAGAGGGCACAGTGTAATGAGATGAGACGACGCTTTATGTTTGTTTCGTGTATTAATTGGTCGCAATTTGCTTTTCTGGAAATCAAATTGACTGAATTGTGTGTTTATCTTATCTGGTGTCACTAAAACTTCACTAAGAAATGCTGGATTGAGAACATTTTTAAGTCATTTTCAAACCTGTGTTGTTTAGTCCTGCTGAAATAGACTCTGATGATACGAATCGTTTTTGAACTCGCTCATCGTACTCTTGTGTGAACCAAACCATGTAAACGAGACCTGGGTCTATATCCTCCCTCCTGCCCCAGACGCTAATCAATGAGCGGAGGGAACACGGGGCTTTTAGTGATGCAGTCTGGTTTGCTTTGCTTTTTTTTTTTTTCTTTTGAGTGAAAAGAAACTGAATCGAGGGGAAAACAACACACGTTTACCGACTCATCCACAGATTCAAACCAGAGCAGACAAAGGCTCAGAAAGGCCAGCAAAGACTGCTAACTGATCTAACATGCCACAAATCCACCGAACCAAACAGCCGCGAAGGGATGCTGACGAGGCTGCCTGAAAAGATGTGGCTCATGTTTGTTTGTGGCGTGAAAACAAAATGGACCAACCACGGGATCTTCTGATAGCAGAAAGAGATTTCTACCACCGTGAGCTACAATTAAATCCATCTTACAAGTGATCTGTACCAGCGGTCTGTATAGGACTCACCAGGGGTGTGATGTGTCCGATGTGGTGCCAGTTTCTCATTAAAAGGTCAGTGAAACATTATGACCACAGAGTAACATCTGCAATCACAACATCAGGTCAAGTTGCAGCCTGAATTAATAGCAAAAATAATTAGCCATTTCTTTTTCAGTTCATTGTGACACCACATAAAGAAGAACTCGAGGCAGAGTGAGGTGCAGCATGACCTTCAATGCACAACCAGAATTTGATTCCCACTAAGTGGGTCCACGCGGCTGATGATGCAGGATGACAGCGACAACAACTGTCCAATGAATGACAGTCAGTCTCTTTAAAAGTCAGCGTGCACACAAAGCAGACCAGAGCTCACAGGACCGGAACAAACAAACCAAACTCCAGGTATGAAAACAGTCTAAATCTCAGCAATTTGTTCCAATTCAGTTCAAAATAATAAGCAAGAACTGTCAGTCGTCTGTTGTTAATTAGCAATGCAGCTGCTTTTAACTTTAAAATACATAATAGTTTTGTTGAATTTACTGAAAAGAATAAAAAAGAAAAAGAACAGAGGCAAGTTTTGTTGTTTTAAAGCCTTGAAAACATTCTGGTTTGAATTAATCCCATCAAATCTCCAGGTACGGTTCTAAATAAATAAAATAAAATAAAAAAGGCCAATCTGATAAGACTGCGTGAATATTCATTCAGCACAAGTACACTCAACTCTTATCACACTATGGGGCTCTTCATACCTCACATGCAGAAGAGCAGATTAACCAAAACGCTCGTACTTGCCTTTCAGCTGTGAATATGGATGCTTTATGAGATGTGATTATTGAGATTATAATACAGTGAAGCAAGAGGCTTAGTGTATGTGAAGGACGTTTTCTAAACTATATGGTCAAAATGGGATGATAATGCAGAGGATTTGTTTCAGTGAGGGATGCGAATCAAGTTTTGACACCTGCTGCTTCCTCCAGGAAGATTTTAAACAAATGTGGAGGCGTGCTGGTGTGTGAACCTGTTGAGTGCATCATTCTGAGGGGTGTGTGTCAGCGATTTCTTCACTTAACGTTCCTCTTTTTGATGATGGGAAAAGCAATGAGAAAGCCTATCTGTTAAGCCGTGAGATCAAACGTAAAGAGAGCACTTTTCTCTCCCGCGCAAGCACACATAAAAAGACGCATCATGAAAAGCTCTTTGTTGTGGGAGAAGGGGACAGGAAACTCAGACAAGGATGTATACGTGCATGCAAAAATACACACTTATATGCAGGCACATACACATACGAGCCCAGACGTACCAGAAGTTCTTGAAGGGTGTGTTGATATCAAAGCCCCTGCGGTCCACGTCTCTGATATTTGCAGCTGTCAGTTCCACCTCGGCAATGGCCAGACCGGCTTTGTAGTCCTGGAAACACACAAACAGACAAATGGAGATTTAATACTCATGAACTGTGAGGTTAGGTTAGGACACCCTTTTCCCCTCTAGGTAGATGAGAAGAGTCATACTGCTCACATGTCTGTGTGTTCAGCACGGAGGCAATTAGCCTAGCCTAGCATAAATACTGGGAGCAAGTGGAAACAGCTGGAAATTGACGGGATCGCTTCCTGGCTCCAGCTCCAGACATGAGAGTGGTATCAAGCTACTCCTCTAACTCTTGGCAAGAAAACAAAAATAAGTGTATTTCTCCCAAAATGTCAAAGTGAAACAAAACATGAGCTGTTGCACTGTGCTGAAACAGACTCTGGAGGAGTTTTACTCACACTAAAGCACTTTTTCCATTCCCACTTTTAGTTTTATTTGCAACAGCCAGTCACAAAATCCACTGACACGAACCTCTAAAAGCTAATTAACAAGTAGCATCTTGTTTGTTTAATCAGCACAAAAACTGAATCATATTCACTGTTTCATGGGGGGTTATGTGTCAGACAGTTTCTTGTCTTGTCTGTGTTTTTACTTTGTTTTTTGTACTGATTAAACAAAGGATATATAATGTGTTAATTGCTGTGCTAAAAGGGCTGTTGCCTTTATACAGAGAGAGTCTTTATGCTCAACTAACCTGACCAGCTACTTGCTCCAGCTTCATATTTACCACAGCAGACATAAAAGTGGTACCAATCCTCTCATTTAAATCAAGGGAGCGAATAAGTGTTTTCTCCAGAATGTTCAATGAAAAGATGCCGGTTGAGGTGGTCCATACATCTGATCACCTCCTGTGGAGGTATTCCAAGCAACTGGAGGGAGAGCCCAGTGCAGACCCAGAAGTGGGATTATGTATTCCAACCGACCTGGGAAAACCTTGGGAGCCCCCAGGAGGAGGTAGCCCCCCCCCACACAAACCAGCTGAGCATTCTCCTCTGTCTTTAATCACTTTCTTATTTTCAAAGACAGAACGTGTGTGTGAAAATGTTGAATAGCTATTCAAAACCCTCCAAAATGAGAACACACATTCCCAAAAGGCCCTGCACACCACCTCAAAGCAGTTTTTGGCCCAATTAGAGACAATCCCTAACAAGGTGAGATCAACAGGTCGCTTCATTAAAGTCACAACTTCTTCCAAACACAAGGCTTGAATGTCACTCGGTCTAAAGAAAACCAGCGAACGCCAAGAAAGAGCCACAATCACTGCGGGGACACTCTCAGTCTCAGCTGCCCGGCTTCCTGTGGACTGTTTTGGGTTTTTTTTAGGAAATGGAACTGGACAGAGAGTTCGACGTGTGAGAGACCCTCTGAAAATAGTTTGTGACAGACCAATAAGGCGCCGAGCAGTCAGTGGCTTTTTCTCCTTCTCACCAGTGACGCACAAACCACGTCTGAGTGAGACGTGTGTGTGTGTGTGTTGAGAAAGAAAGACAGGCTATAGTGTGTGCTGCTGCATTGAGTGTGTGTCTGTGTACAGTACCTGTGTGAAACAGCAAAGCTCTGCGAAAGGCAAAGGTGCATCTGGGGAATCCAAACCAACCCAAGCTTTCAGCCTCAATGTTTTCTGAGGCCCATTTCAGAAATAGGGGTTAGATGCAGAGGCACCGTTTTCATAAGCTCTGCATCACCCGCTCCCTTCTCCACTTCACCCTCAACACTCACAGCAGTTTAGACCATTTTCCATAGCCTTGAGCTCTGAGCTGAGACAGGAAAAAAAAAAAAAACAGACAGGAAGACAAAAGAAGTGCGCCTACACCCACACACGTATAGGCACAACATCAAAATAAAGCCGAAAACACAGGCATCCAAAATTACAATACACAGAAACACACACAAAGCCAAAAAACGTGAGTCAAAAGATGGGGGAGAGAAAGACAGTGAGAACACAAAGGAAGGGGAAGGAGGGAGGAGGTGTAAGCGAAAGAAGGTCTTGGTAATCCTTACAGAGAGTGGGTGAGATGGGTGAGGTGTCAGCAGAGCAGTTGACAGAAAGAAAAGTGTGTGTGTGTGTGTGTGTGTGTGTGTAAAAAGATCCAGAACAAAAACAGGATCCGCGCCAATACTCCTCAACGGCAAATTACAAAACACGGCCACAGCGAGGAGCGCTAAGCGCCGCCATGCTGTGCCAGCTATAAAGCATGTGTGTTTTCTGTGCTAACTGTTCTTCACCAGCAAAACAATTTACACTAATTACACCAAACAAAGAGAAGAAAATGAATCGACACCATCTTTGTTGATTGGGCGCTTTTTGGGAACGCGTGGCCTAGCAGAGCAAAGACGTGTGTGTGTGTGTGTGTGTGTTTATGTACGTTGGGGACAGCGCTGCCACGTCTGCTGCAGAATTCTTCAGCTAATTAGCTTCAAACTTCTCAGTGCAGCCAAATTTCGCAGACTGCAACACAAGGAGGAAATCACTTAAATATCTGCGTACTGCAGGATTTCCAACCTCTTTCAATGTTGTGTGGGTTGGTTCAATTGGGGCTAATGTTGTCAAAATCTTCATTTGACCATCATTAGCCCCAATTAGACCACTCCAAACAAATTTAGAGGACTGTGGTGAAAGACTGAAGCAATTATTCTCCTTTCCGTCGCGCAGTTCTGCACAATGATATTGAGACAGAGCGACAGGCTCGTGCGGAGATCAGATCCTGTGAAGCATTTTGCGCAATTAAGACAACTCTGAGGTTGGAAGAAGAGGACATAAGAGATAGACAGAGAACGATAAAGACTGGAGAAGGAGCAAAGAGAGCGTAAGTGAGACAAGTGAACTCACTGTATGGCCAGGTCCTAATTGAGCTAAAAGTTTTGATGTGAGGGCTCTGAAGCAGCAGAAAGTCGCCCCTCTAGCCTATCAATTATAACCACGTACAGTCACCTCTCTTTTAAAGTCAGAATGTTCTGAGGTTTGAAGGCGCGTGACGCGATAATGAGAGCGCGAGGATGAACCAACCTCACTCAGAGCTCGTTCTCGCCAACCACTCAGTTCAGCTGAGGATCTTAACGGCAGCACGCGGCCGCAATTCCAACACAGACGGAAGAAGCGGTTTACATGTATTACTGTAAAATTGTCCTGTTTCCCGGATACATGGAGGAGGAAGAGCTGTACTGTATGCACACATACATGCTGTCTGCATGAGCGTGCATGCGAGCGTGTGTCTGTGCTGCGAGGGCAAGGCAGTCACCTATACCTAATGACCCTCATCCCTCTCAGGCAGCCAATTAGAGCGCTGGGTGTTAGCGGCCGTCCAGCCCTCGCCACTCGTTACCTACCCAATATGTGCTGTGGCCTCCTGCCCTCTCCAATTAATTCACCAAGGGTGGAGGGAAGGAGGGATGGGGAGAGGAAGGAAAGGCATGAGAGGTAAAAATAACTCACCCAATTACAACAGCCAAAGGGTAGGTGGCAATAATGGTGCTTATGGGGGTAGAGGGGAAAGGCCCTGGGGCAAAATCTGGTGCGCATGCATGATTTTATGCACTTTTTTCCATATACTATATTCCATAAAGTATTTCAAAGAACCTCAACTCAAATCAAGAAAATACATCAAATTACTGCTAAGTGTGAGAGAAAATGGAAATTCACTCGCACCTAAAACGAATAACCTTAACCTGGTAAGTGCTGAGCAAAGGCCCAGTCTGAATATGCAAGCCATGCATCCAATTATAATTTCTTTCAAAGCTTTCCAACCTCGCATTGTGTGAGTCACTCACGCCGAAGCGCCGAGCGGCTCTAAAAGAAGCCAGACGAGCAAAGGTGGCCTCTGCTTCTATCTGTCCACTCAACAGCTTAAGATGCTCTAAAAGCATGCACGCAGTGTGGGTTTAAAAGAGCACGCAGTCAATGGAGGCAACAAAACTTTTGATTATTTTAAGCATCGGGCAGTGAGACAGAGAGGCCAAGGACAGCGAGGATCTATGGACAATGATGGGGGGTTAAAAAAGGCAAATCAGTCTGTTGAAGACAAAAGAGAGAGACAGAAAGAGGGAGGCGATGAATGCACTTACAGTAAAGATGAATAAAATATATTAATTTCTGTTCAATATTTCAGGTAAAAACAAAAATCTAGTTTCTGAGTTGATTTCCGAAAGTCGTGATTTAAGCTGCAACCAGCAGCCAGTAAGAGTTAGTCTGTCAGTCATTTGGAAAAAAACATTTCCATAAACTTTACGCAGCTATCAAGACTTTATGAGTCCGACTGCTGCTTGTTGGTAAAGAGCAAATTCGGCAAAATAAAAGGTCAAGTTCTCACCAACCTGGCAGGATCTGACCCGAGTCACATGCTTGTACTGATAAAACTTTGTACATCACATTTAATATTTAAAGATGCACCCATCAATACTTTTTAGCCATGCTAGCAACATGGCCTCAGGCTTGGCAGCATGGGTCAGTCTGTCCACCACTTTGGTCCAGACTGAAACATCTCAGAAGTTGAAATTTTGACCTTGACAGCGATCAGAGGACATCTCCTGCTGA
Source organism: Chelmon rostratus (assembly GCF_017976325.1). Lineage (NCBI taxonomy): Eukaryota > Metazoa > Chordata > Actinopteri > Chaetodontiformes > Chaetodontidae > Chelmon > Chelmon rostratus. The sequence goes on along the minus strand of NC_055680.1, from coordinate 11,429,499 downwards.
GTTTGGTGGTGATTCTGACTTTTCTTGCGGCTACAACAAGGCAAAATTAGATTAGAATAGTTAATGCCCAAACACTTTGCAAGATAATTAGCAAATGCTAGCATGCTAATAAGATAAAATATGATGGTTAGCAACCAACTAATTAAAACAGTGATGCATTTTGCAGCTATGCAGGAGTTCTTGGAGATCACAACAGAGCGAAGGATATTGAATATTGCACTTTCATTCATAGATGAACAGAAACACAGCTCCAAATGAATAACATCTGCTGGATGTTGTAAATAGCTGCATTAACTTCTATACGTCAGTGTTAAAACTTGCCGCAGCATCAGTGCAGGTGTAAATGGCACTCGACACGTACAGTAGCACAGCGAGAGTACTTTAGATTTGCTGATTATATTTTAGCTGCATCAGGTATGCATAAACTCATCACAATAGGGGGGGCCTCTGTGAAGCGGGACTCACTCTTGTGTCACAAATTCAACATAACGGCCTTGCAGTCTTGGGATGATGTTAATTGTTACAAAGAAGATCTTGAGAGGAGCAAATGAGAAAGAGATTTAATTAAAGTCGAGATTAATTAAAGCTGCAGCCTTGCTGTTATTGTACACTCGGAGCACCTTTCCCACCAGAGAAGGCTCTACTGTATGTGGAACTTTTGCTAAGTAGGAATTAAAGCAAGAGAAAGACGAATTCTTGCTGAAGCCGAGATTTCGCTGGCAAAACTGAGTTCAGCTAAGCTAGCGGGAAGCTAAATTACGTATAAGATGACAGCAAGAAACATCATCATCCAGCGATCAATCAATCCTTCAGCTAGCGGAGCGAACGCAAACCAGCGAGCGCTCGTGATGTATGAGACGATAAGACGTGCAACAAGCTACCCTGGTTGTACCGATCTGCCTACAGGACGCAAGCCGTGGCAGGAGATCAGTCTCAGAGTAAACGTGTGTGTGAGACACGCTTTGCACACTGTCTGACTTTCTTTACCTTGGTGTTTAAATGACCTTAAACACAGCTTCATCACAGGGCCTACGGTCCGTGAGAAACGGGGTAGGGGTGGTGAGGGAGGAGCTGGGAGGATGATGTTTCCAATAGCTCGTTCATCATGTTAGATTAAATACTCCACTCCACTGAACTTGAACGGGGCAACGGTCTACCTCCCTCCCTGCACTCCAGCTCTCCATCACTCTCTCCTTTTTCTCACAAACCGCCGACGCTCGTTTCGCACCCATGCGACCTCTGCACCAAAGCTCTCCCTCCATCCCTTTCACTTCATCTTTCTACTTCTGTCTCCTTGTGTCTGTCTCTTATTCCCTTGTCTTTCACTTGCCGTCTCCCTTCCTCGCTGCAAAAAATGCACCGCGGCTGCTGCTGCATTTATGCCGGGGATTTAGCCTGTAAGCTGAAATAATACAATTAATTTGTTCTCTCCCCGATTCTCTCTTTCCCTCTCGTTTCTCCTGCAGTCTCAGATCAAGGAAGTGGAAATGTGCTGACATGGAGCGATACCCAAAAGAGAATTCTAACAAAGATGTTTGTTCACGCTAATGAAGAAAATAATGAAAGGCAAACAGCAAAACTAAAAGAGCGTGCGAAACAAAATGAGAGCCAAGGAGGGATGGAAGGGAGTTGGATGCGTGTAGCATTATCAAATATGCACACAAATACGTGCGAGGCACTTGAAGAAATAGTATCACTGCATATGAGGTATCTTTCCATCTCAGATCGGATATCTCACTGCCGGGACAGGAGTAGAACAGAGTCTGTACGTGAGCAAGGACTATCAGAGCTTAATTGGACTCACATCAAATAAGAAAGACTCAAGAGAAACTATGACGAAAAGAAAACTTATCTCTTCTTTATTCTGCAGTCAGGAGGAGGTGAAAGTTATCCAAAGGAGTGGATCAGTCTGTAAGAACAATATAACGGAGGCTACTTAAACGACTTTTTGGGCCTTCTTGTCAAGCGTCAACAAGAGCAAATACAAAGTTTTGCATGCTAATACTTTAGCAGTGATTTTACTCATGAATATAGAAGTTTACTCATCAACCTGTGAACACAAGGCAGACAAATTTTACTTAAAGGAGCAGTTCGACGTCATGCTGACACAAGAGAAGATCAATGTTGTACATTAAGTACGGCATGAGAGCTATTAGCTTAGTTAGCTTAGCTCTGTATCAATCAGAATCCTCAAAGTCCAAAATGCTTCCGTATAAATGTCCACATGAACCACTGCGTGTATTTAGACAAATAATACTGTGTGTTTGTGTATGCTTCACACTCAAAAGAAATTAGTGTAAAACAAAATGTTCCAGAGAACAAGAAGATGAATTACATTACTGCATATGTTCATTACAATCTGTCAAAAAAAAAGCTTCCCTGAGTGACTGTACACATCTCTCCTCAAAGCTGCTGTCATCGTGTCTGTTATGTGAGGGATCCTACAAATAAACCTGCACATCACGCTGTCAATAAAAACAATACATAGAAGAGGTGCATTCATCAAACAGCGAACCAAGGCTGCGTGCCTTTCCACAATGAATAACAATCCAAGAATAACGATGAAACTGAATGGATGAAAAATAGAAAGACTGCCTTGCTAAAAGCATTGTTGCTATCGAATGAAGAGACTCTGGAGTTGCATTATGGGAAGCGTAGGATTGACCCACACTAGGAGCTAAAAACACAGTATCTCGACCTCAGCTGTTTCAAATTTGACCTTTCAAAAACAAGCTGCAAAATGTGGCCTACAGGTGGTGCCAGAGGAGAGATAATGTCCTTACCTCGATCAAAAGGGGTCTTCCTCTGGCGGACATGTTCTGAGATTTGAGAGGCATGACCCCTAGGGGACGGCACAGACTCTCAAAATGAAAAAGGGGCACTACCACATCACACAGGATACGTTAGGGGTTATGTTTTGCCCTATAGGTCACACCAGAGGAGTAATGATATCACTAGAAGGCCAGCAAAAGAGCAAATGGGCGAACCAAAGGGGCACTTGACACATCAGAGGATCACTTGGGCTGACCGGATGGGCATTTGGTGCCTGCTGTGTAAAATTGGGACAACAATAATGTTTAGAAGTGTCTCTTTAGAGCACAAAAACTTCTGGCTGAACTAAACGCGATTTGAGAGCAAAAAGGTTTGAGGCAATTGTTGCTACTTACAGCGCATGACGAGCCTGGACAACTCTGATTACTATGACTACAACTTGAGATGAGAGGAGAAGGCAACTGTCGCAGGGACCCGAACCCTCAAGACCACCACTGCAGCACAGACTGGCTCCCTTGTGGGTTCATCCATCCATCCATTAATTCCTTCCCCACATCTTTTCCAGATTGTTCTGCACTGGTCATCGTTGTACTTGCGTGTCTGGTCAACAAAGCTCCATAAATAAGTTGGTTGTACCCAGTAGCATGAGCTAGTACCAACCAAAAATAGAGCAGAATCTATCTCAGTACACCCTTAAGGATTTTCACACATATATATTTACTTTTTCCATTACACATTCATGAACATCTCTATATCTTTCATGTATATCTCCATTTCTGCTTTATCTGCTTCAAATAGGCTGTGATTATCATCTCCCTTTTTCAAACAGGAAGCTGTCATCCTGCAGAGAGGAAGTCCCGGTGGTGTTGGAAGTACCTGTTCTGTTTTGCAGAGCCTGACTTTATTCCCCGCCAGGGACACCAGCACTCTGCCTTTGTAACCGCGCAGCTCCAGCAAGCCTCGCTTGTTTGTGGAGGAGGGGCGGGGGAGGCTGTCGGAGCGCTTCTGGGAACCACAGGCGGGGGGGCGCGTGGCCGTCTGAAGAGTTTCCATCCACTCCTGGCGCTCCCCTGTGGACACGTGCACGAGTGAGAGACCGAAACACAGAAAAGGAGAGGTAGATGGTGCATGTGGATACAAGTGAGTAAAGCAAGAGAGAAAGAAATCAAGAGAGGCCAGAAAGAACTAGACAAAGAGAGATCGGGACATCTTAAAAGTCTTTGAATCACATTGTTAATTCATCATTTTTGCATCCCTTCAGCGAGTTTCAGTAGCTGTTGGCTGCTAAACCTCCATTGCATACTGATACAGAAAATTCCAGTCTAAAAGAAAAGTAATTGAAACGCAGTACGAGCTACGATTGGTGAAAATGAACTCAGCCCCTGGAAAAAGAAAATCCTGCAAAGCTGAAAAGTGCAAAGTCTAGCACCAGAGATACAGATAGCTGCTACTCTGAGATTTGCAAGCCTCAAGCAAGATGTGGCCGGGCTAATTTGAGTCAAACACACCACCTCATTAAAATGCATAATTAAAAAAATGTAGCTTCTAATGAGACGCAGCCAGTTCTGCGAATCCATAAATTTCTCTCAACCTGGAAAACAACGGGGCAAAGTCACAGAAAGGTGTGAATAGATTTCACTGAGCAATTTATTACACCTGTAAAGGGGTATCATTTTAAATTAATGTGATAAAAAGGTGCAGCTGTTCCTGCCAAGCTTTACACTGTGAAAAAAAGGATCCTGGATTCCAGACAGACAAACGCAGGGTTCTCATTTCAAGCCGTTGACCATCGATGTGCAGGCTGAAGATACCAGATCTTATACCATGGTCTGGGCGAATACTCGATTCTGATTGGCTGCAGGGTGTCCGTTAAAAAGTGTTATAGGACACCTATAAAAGAAGTTCCGGTCAAACAGCCTGATTGTTCTAAATTATTGCGCTGGCTCAGTTGGTAACCGTGGCAACAGAAACTCAGAACATACGTCGGACATTCATTTCTGATAAAGCGAAATAATGTGAAATGTTAGCTCAAACCATTACTACGTTCACACACAACCCTGTCTAGCTACTTAGCTGCAACAGGAAGAAGACTCCCATGTGTTTTGGAAAACATAACGTTACCAAGGGTAACAAATTGGCTGAGGTTGCTGGAATTGAAGCATCAAATCCGATTAAGTGCAGGACAGATGCTAACGTTAGCCTAAACTCTGATAGCTTCCAGGAGCAACTTCCTCACAGTGGAGATATACGAAACAGTGGAGGTGCTGATTGTGAACCAGATGTTTCTTGAAATTAACCTGCAACCACACAAACCAATGTAGGTAGTTTAATGATATGCTACTGTTAGTCCTGGAATTACTGCTAGTTTACTACTGTTGGTAGTAAGCTACAACAGCTAGCTAGATATGCTAACATTACAAGTGGACAAACACACAGTTTAATCCATTCTAACACTTGGTGATTTGTGGTTTGAGAAAGGCTAAGAGCAAAAACACCACCAATCAAAGTAGTATTATTAGGAGTACTGCTACAGCCCCATGCATATGGAGAAATTGAAAGCCTGAGAGGCCTGCAGTGCCTAGTTATGGTTTCTAAGATATGATTGGACGGTCTCTGTTCAAAGGCGCGTCCCGTAACTGGCATTGCAGATGTTCGGCGTCTTCAAAACTGGTTTGTCCTTGAACAAAACACTGAATCACTTAGTGTAAATCACCCCGGATTTACTGCACAACTAAATGGCTCAAGTATAGCGCAATGCATCATGTTCCGTCCAGGGTTTACATTCAAACGATGTACACTCAAAAGGCCTCTCAGATATCTTCCTCTACAACTTTTTAAACGGACATAAAAGAAGACATGAAACCGGCGCTGTAAAGCCCATTCCCCGACCGCCCAACACACTGTGCTATCAAAGCCAGCAAAGTGGAAACACAAGAGATGCCAGAGGATTGTAAACACAAGCACACACACACACAGATCACAGGTCCAAAGCAGCACCCAGTGTGGTAAGTGTTCAATACCAGACAGAAAAATACTAAGAAAAATTCTGTAAGCTGACATGAAAACGAAGCGATCCGTTGGGATGGACTAGCAAATTTGAGAGAATGCAACAAGACACCCTTTTGTCGAAAAAAGAAAACAAGAAAGGAACAAAGTTTTTGGAAAGTGAAGGCACCTCAATTCAAACCTGTGCGGCAATCACCTCATCGTCCAAAAACCAATCCTCTGACAGAATGACACAGCGCGACAAGGAAAATCCACTTTGGTTCGTGTGTGTTCTGTTAAGATGTTCAGGGTACAAAGCAGAAGCCTTTACTCGGCGTAATTACCTCTGAGTTTCTTCCTATTATCCATTATGATGCTTATTATGGGCGAGAGGAAAGACCACCGTCACACAAATCATGTCAGCAAAATCAATTGTGTTATTAGCTGCGTAGGCTAAGAACACATGAGGAAATGTTTGTGGGAGGTTAACAAATTACACCGTTGAAGCATGCCAATTTAAAAATAGAGAGAATAATTGTTTTGTGATACTTAATTGATCTCAAAAATGGAAAAAAAAAGTGTTTTTTTCACTTTATTTCCACAGCTCATCTGAAGAACAAAAAGGCCTGAATCTGATGTCTTGCTCAAAGCATCTCAGAGAGGAGCAATAAAGAACTCCACGTCCTGGACCGGTGAAAAATGGATGCATCGGACATCTCATTACCGAGATAAGATGAATTTACACATATTTAGCTTAAAGCCCATCACAGTTAATAGAAGACATATTTTGCACTCTTCCTTCAGTGATAGCTGATCACCCGGGTCCATCTTCCCCAATAACTGGGAGTAAATGTGACATCCATCCCCTACTTACTGCAATGCTCCACCCCTCCTATCCTTAAAGTCGGCATCACTCATTGCCATCACAGCATGACCTCCATCGAGTAAATTCTGTTCCACCATCGAACAAATTACTGAACCAACAGGGCTTTAAAAGCTGGAATTTTGGCTTCATAACGCTTTTGTGGCATATTTTCAACATCTGGACCCAAATGGATTGTCATAGCACCACTTCACAGGTCCAAGACCCAGATCCAGAGTTTGGCAAGATCCAAATTCTAAACAGCATAATAAAGTCTTAGGTTTCAGTTTCAGTGTGTCAAAAGGTTTTTCTAGCACTTTACTAGCGCTGCAACCGTTTGCTGATTGATCAACACATCACAGTCAACACAGTGGATCCTTTAGTCAAACATAACAAGACTTTTGATAACTTCACCTTCAAATATGGGAAATTAGACTTTTTTTCACAATTTTCGGACATTTTAGAGACCAAACGATGAATTATCAACCAACAAAATAATGAGCAGATTAATTAATACGCTACACAGAGCACTTGCTGCTCTCTTTGATTGCAGGTGCTTGTTAATGGCCGGCTCATCTTGCTGCTTCTTGTCCTGCTCTTATCTCTCTATTTGGATCTGTTTGGGTTGATGGCGTTCTGGATTTAATTATTCTCGGGTCTTCCTGGACCAGGTCTGACTCTCCTCAGGTCTCTTTTTTTTGTGAGAATCTTTCTAATTCATGAGTATGACTGTGCATGTGTGTTACTCATATGTGTTGCCCTCAAAGCGACCCCCTGGTGTGTCCTCAGACCACCCTGCAGAGTGACGCTCTGGCTGATGTGTCAATCATCTCGTGGCCGCTGTCAACCTGACTCCGTCCTAAATTGACCTTAATTAGCTTCTTGATTGTGACCTTCTGACCTCCTGCAGCCGCCGCGTGCACGTGTCTGTCTTTGACCTTGCATGCAAACACACTCACCAAACATCTCCACTTCTGAAGAAAAGTTTCTCATCCGTCTCCTACACTCACTAATCCCTCCTGAACTCCCAAATACTGTATCCACAGCCTGGTCCCAAACTCAGCTCTGGTCTGGCTACCCCCCAGATTCTTATGAATTTACAAAGAGCTGGTATCAATTATGAATAGCCTACTCAATTATTGACTGCTCTTTACATCACTAGACTTTACTGTTCCGTTCCCACCCTGCTTTCTGAGTTCCATTACCTGTCCTGCGCTCACTTATTTGCCTGTTCATTTATTCAGGGCCTTCCTCACTCCCTCCACTCTTCTCTTCGCCCAAGCTGTCAATCTGAGCGTGGGAGGGTGGGCAGGAGCGAGGAAGGAGGTGGGAGAATTGAGAGAAACTTGAGAGAAACAGTGGCAGTACCTATACGCCTGCATGTTAGCATATGTGCATCTGACTTGTGTGCCTGAGTGTGTCTTGCATATATGTTTCTGTTTGTTTGTGCACACGGCCTCGCGCATGAACCTCCAAGCGCGCTTGCCAAAATTATTTTCGCTCAGCGTGCAAACATGCCCTCACCTCTGCATGCACATAAAAAGAATGCATAGCTACTCTCCTCCACTAAAACCCGACAGCCACATCGAGCTCCATTGCTCGTTAAGGGATATGTGCGTAGCCATGTGTTTGAAAGACTATTCCACTCTGCACGGAGAGAGACGAGGAGAGAGGCAGATAATCCTCATTGAAAGTGGATGAGATGAGAGCCAGGTCCACTCGGCGCTCAACAGAGATCTTAGAGGCCGCCCACACAGTCTCCATCAACAGGAATGAAAAAAGAAAAAGGGAAAAATATATCCACACAACGCAAAGGGATTGTGGTCATTTGCGTTGTTTTCTCTCATTTCAATCACTCTCAAGCTAACACAGAATTGCACATTCACCACAGATATACCGACATCTGCATGTGTCAGCTAACAAAAAAAAAAAAAAACCTTAGCACAGAAATCCCAAAAGAATATTTCTATTTCTCAACGATGAAAATGTCTCTGCTCAAAACAACAAATACATTTATGGAAGCTTTATCAAAAATATGCATTTTGACACAGAAATACAAGATTCTTATTCAGGAAGCTATTTAAATTAAAATTAAAATACAACCCTCATTCTAAAAAAGTTGTGACATTGTGCAATCATTTGCAAACAAACCAACAACAGTTTTAAGTGTTCCTCAGCTCATGTAGTAACATCCTTTATCCAGTCATGTGTTCACAAAGTGGTGAACCTCGCTCCATCCTCGCTCGTGAACGACTGAGCCTTTCCAGTATGCTCCTTTCATACCCAATCATGATACTATCACCTGTTACCAGTCAACCTGTTTACCTGAGGAATGATCCAAACAGGTGTTTTTGGAGCATTAAACATCTTTCCCAGTCTTTAGTTGCTCCTGTCCCAACTTGTTTGAAACATGTTGCTGCATTAAATTCAGAATAAGCAGATATTTGCAAAAATCAATGATGTGATGAGGTCACACATTAAACGTTGATATTTCCCTTTGAAGGTTGTTGGAGACCAAAACAGAGCTAAAAGGGAGAGTGAATGTTGGACTTACAGCCACAGTATGGACACAAACACGACTGCAATATGCCTTACTGGGTGTGTTCACCATAACAACTTTGCATGGTGATAATATGTCAGTGTTGTGCTGACAGGTTGTTTTGCTGGCCCCATGTGGCCAAAAAAATAAATGAACACAGGTTTAAAGAAAGGGAGAAGACAAAAATATGTAATGCAAAGTGAAATCTGCACTGCAGTTTACACTCTATGTCCTCCTGAGTCTATATTTCTGCCATGATTCTCTCTCTGGCCTGTTCCCAACCATTTTGTTGTTCTCTCTACTTATTCTCTACATGGGAGCAGGCTTGTCGAAAGGCAATTGCCAACACATCAGAATACAAATCATCAACATTTCTTTACACCATAAATCCCATCTCCTCTCTTGTAGCGTATTTGTCTGCATCCCCTCCACACCTCTCCTCCCTGTCCTGACCGTTTTCCATCACTCTCCGCCGAGTCTCTTCCTGCCAAACTCTCCTTTCCTCTCGCTTTCTTCTCCCCCGTCGCTCCTCTTCCCTCCTTCTCTCCCCCCGCCTGCCTTCCTTCCTCCTTCCATCTCTCCTCTCTCAAACTGACAGTACCTGAGGGAAGAGGCCACCTGCGGACCAAGTGGAGAATCAGCCGACAGCTGTGTGCACACTCTCTCCGGTGGCCTTCAATTATTCACTCACTTCTCCCTCCTCCTTTTCCGTCTCTCCATCTTCACTCTGCCCTTTTCATCTCTGCCTGCCGTCTCCGCCTTTACCTCTCTGTTGCTTTTTCACACCGAGATTGCGTGTCTGCCTCTCTCCATCCCTGTTAGTCCCTCATTTAAGGCCTTCCCTTCCCTTGTTTCTCCTATCCCCTTCTTCTAATAATCCCTCCTGGATGCCTCCAACACTCTCGCCCACTCCTCTGACCATCACTCCACCATTTTCTCCCCCCTCTCACCCCCACTGCATCAGCCCGGCAGCTCCTTACCTCCACTTCACTAACCTACTCCTTCTCTTTGCCTCTGTCTCCTCATGTCTCCCTCTTTCTCATGTGTTTCCCCTAAGATTGATGACTCTCCGCCACAAGGCGAGTGGGCCTGTTTAAAGATGCATGAGGTGATGAGGCCAAGTTTTCGCCTCCTTCTCTCTCTCTGTCTCTCTCTCTCTCTCCTCCCAGCCCTTTCTTTTCTGACGGCAGCAGCCACCTCTAGAAGAGGCTTCCCACCGATCCCAGGCGGTCAAAGGCCACCTCCAAATCAGACAGCCTTCTCCCCTCCCAGCTCTTGTCAGGATGGCTGAGCGTGACGTATGACGACCAGCTGGCAGACAGCGTGATAAATGACACAGCTGAGGACTCGCAACTCATAAACGGACCAAAAAAAAAGCCGGCAGTCATCGATATGATGATGCACCGAATCAGCTGGGAGAGGAGGGACGATCGCTGGTGCTCAGTGTGAGGAAACTAGATGGAAAAAAGTTTAAAGGCTGTATGAAAAGGAGATCCAATTCAAATGTCTGTCAGTATCATAACAAATGTGGTTGATGATCAACACACAAGCATGAAATAAGGCCGCCATTCAGTGTACTCGCTGATTTTCCTCTGATTACTGTGTAACGCAGTAGTATAAGAATCACGTAGCTCAAAGTGTAGCGACGCAGTGAATAAGCAAAAGCAGCAGCAGTCCTGTTTTCAAAATGTTACTCAAGTAAAAATACAAAAATATCAGGATCAAAACATACTTGTAGTGTGCAGAATGTCCGATTTCAGAATAACGTATTTTACATTATTATTATAAATGCATTAATATGTACATTATTTCAATGCTGCAGGCAGTGTGACTTATTTTTCACCCTATATACTAACAAGTAGCTTGTGATCATTAAAGGGATCAATAAAGTCTCGTCTTTATTCAAAACAATACATCGTACTTTATTTGCTGATGATATTTTGTATTATTAATCTGAATCTACAGAGTAATTAAAGCTATCTCATACATGTCGTGGACTAACAGGTACATTTTTTCCTTCAGAATTATAGTGGAGTCAAAGTACAAAGTATGGAAATACAAGTACCTCTAAACTGTACTCGTAGTTACTAAGAGTTGTGTTAGTAGTGTTATTTATAGTGTTATTTTTATTTCATGAAATGTGTCGATGAGGTTTTAAATGTTAATCAAGTTTGTTTGAAATACATCCACTGCTGTCCAGACTGGCTGTGTTCGACTGGAGTGGTGATGCAAACGTTCAATACTTATATCTTTAAAAATAAAAGTGCATCAAGGGTTAATAATGTCTATCTTTGAACTGTAATTGATTTATTTTACACTAACATTTACCTTATAATGTTTTCTGAGGATTGTCTTACTTATTGAATAACAAATGACTCGTTGAACTTATCAAGAAGCAGATGCTCAATACCAATGACGAGCTCAAATATTGATCATTCTTTTCCAAGCTCAGCAGACGTCAATATGTCAGTAACTTGCATTGAGGTCTTAATGATCTGTTCGTTAATACCTGCCGATTTCTACCACGTTCTCAGATACACACACGGCGCCACACAATGAGCCAGGCATCCCCGACGCCACAACCGAGCAAAAGATCTCACCCATCCACGTGAATCAAAGGGCAGCCGGCATCTGACCCCAGAAACAGACCCTCGATTAGTGAATGAGCAGTTTGACCTGAGCTGCCTAATAGACGGCCATCAAGCAGGCAGGAGGTAAGGAGCGGAAAGTGTCTCTTTCCCCTCTCATTAAGGCCGACACGGACAAAGCTTCCAGCCGAAAGACGATAAGAAGAGACGAGTCTCACTTTGTTTTGTCTGACAGAGGGATGAAGAGAGGAAGGAGGAACGAGACTATTAAAGGACAGTTCCTGGGAGATTTGAGAAATTGTTCATTTTTTACACGCTCTGCCCCTTTAGATTGACTTCACAGCATAAGTTCACAGACAGGGACATGAAGTCATTACTGCCACCAAGATCCCCATAAGCACCACTGTACACACCAACCCTACCACTAGCCTGCACTGTCCAAAGTTAAATAAAAGACCAGCTAACTCTTCTTCAGCCTTATTTACACAACGTGTGTTGTTTTTGTGCAATGACCACATGAACAAACACAACAGAAAACAAGAGTTGGTGATTTCAAGAAGTTTGCAGCTTTAAACAAACACGTTGGAGATGCTGGCCGGTGCAGTTTTTTTAACTTTCAGCATCACAAAGCTAGCCCCGTCAGTGCAGTCCTGAATCCAGCTGTGTAATTAACCCACGACAAGAGATTAAGCAAAGGTTTTAACAGAGATTGAGCATGTTAAATAGCAAGCTATACAAGTGATGGCTTTAAAGCTTGGCTAGTTGTTTCCTCACTTTCAGCCCTGACGCTAAGCTAAGCTAACCGGTTGCTTCACGTTGCCCATACAGGCACGAGAGTGGTGTCAGTGTTCTCATCTCAAACAGACTCTCTTAAAGAAAGGAAATAAGTGAACTTCCCAAAACGTCAGACTCAGGCCACAATCACTGTGCTCAGCTGTTGTCTGTTAGCTTAAACTTTAGCGTGTAACTTCCCCAAAAACCACAAACCTTCCAAATACAACATGTTAGTTTGTCATATTTTCAGCTGTTTTTTTTTTTTTTTTCAAAACCGGCAGAGCCAGGAGAACGGTTTCATCTTACTTCCAGTTTTTATGCTATGATAGGCTGAAACCCCAACTCTGGACTTGAGATTGAGACTGATTTTCTCATATTAGGCTCCGAGAAAAAGCCAATTTCCCAAAATGCAGAACTTTTTCTTACACATGGGTATCTTGCCAAAATGATTTTTGAGTGACGCGGGACCTCCAGTCAGACTGAATCACTTTTAGGGCAGGTAGAGAGAAAACTGCATGTGAGCTGAGACGTGAGATTACCACCGAGGCATTGAGAGGGAGCGAGGGAAGAATGAGAAAGACGAGGAAGAGGCGAACAGAGAGGGAGTGAAAACAGGAGAGAAGGCGAGAGAAAAACAAGGCCAGACAGGGAATCAGACGGTCGGAGCGACAAAGGCCCACTGACAAGCAGAGAGAACACAATGACTGCCAAATGCAAAGGGAAAAAAGTTAAAGATGCACTCGCTGTACCTTCTCTTTCAGCCCGGAACGTGAAGGTCCGAAGGGAGGTGACCACCTCAAACTTGTTGTCACCCAGTCCTCGCACCTGTCTGATAGCACTGGCCAGGATCATACCTTTGGAGTACATCTCCTAAAACACAGAGAGACATATAAACAGATAAGAGTGCTGCAAAAACACACGCTAAATGAAGTGCAAACACAGGCAGACCCACGCAGCTTCATACATGTTAATAATGTTATTGAATTCTTCTTATCTGCATCTGTAGAGCCACAATTACTGCTTTCCAGTGCATTGTTTGCATCAATAGATGTGTAATTCTGAGCTGTATTACCGCCAGCTCGGATCACATTCAATTTGAAACGCCACTGACAGACATCCTCATCAAACTGGAGCCATAACCCATCAATACAGAATCAAATTTATTTGCAGAAATAGCTTCCCTGCTCCCTTTCAAGCAGTTACTTTGATAAATGGGACAGAGCTCTTGGACAAGAATCATTTCAATCAAAAAGCTGCTGCACGAACACAAACAGGAAAGTCACACTATATGTTTTCATATGAGCTGCTGAGCAAGCCAGGACGCATTTGCATTGATGCGATCTTTGACATTTCCACAAATAACGCAAATTGTACACTTGAAATATGTGTCGTTTTGAAATGGAGGTGCGGGAAACGGCCCAAAAAGTGAATTATGTTGCATTAAGGAAGCCCAGACACAAGAATAACACACAGAGCGCTGTCGTTTGGGCGTTAGGAGACATCATAAAACAAATCTACAAGCGGAAAACAAACTTCTCAAATATTTAAAAAGAGACAGGCACGCTGCAGCGGGGATTTGGGTAAAGCATAGGAAGCGCTTGTTGGGTAAAGAGGGATCGGCTATGTGTGTTATTTCATTACCCCCTTGTTTTCCCCCAGCAGCTCGGGTGGAGGCATCCAAATAAGGAGGATGATGCACTGGAGGCTTCATGACCCTCTTTACAATCTCCCTTGACAATGGCAATTAAAGTACTGGGTCATTGTCAATCAGAAAAGGAGACAGAGAGGGCAAGAAAAAAAGAAATCAGGCATTAATATTGTCACTTGTGGAGAAGAGAGGACAGAATGGTACTGCCACCGAATCAGTATTCAGACCGTGTTGTGACGAGTATAACGGAGAAATGCCTTTAAAGTAGCTGGAAAAAGCTAAGAACATATCGGATTGTAATGTTCTTGCAATAGAGTGAACTGGAGGACAGTACATTACACTTCTGTAGCGGCGTGAAAATCACTCGGTTATAAAAAAAGGGGTCGTTGCAGACATTGCATTATTCATGTCGATAATGTCATTATCATTGCAAAGTATGAAAAAAAAAAAAAACAGTCATGTCTCTTTTTTCTCTCGCTGTCGCTCTTCATCGGGCTTGACCTGAATTTTGATTCTCCGCAGTCCTGTGCACAATATAACAGCTCGTGGTGGCTGCCATGTGCAATTACTGCACGTTCGTCACATCCTGCGAAGGCGCCGAGCGCGAAGGAAGCGCAGGACGGATGAAGAGAGGAAGAAAAGGAAGCGAACTTCTGACTCCCTCTCGCCATTCTTAATTAAGCCGAGTGACCTTGCCATCCACAAAAGCCTATTTCGAGAGACCACGCAGCCAAAAATATACCAGCCGGCGCAGTCAGTTAGGGAGAGGGGGGGGGGGGGGGGGGGGGGGGGATGGATGGATGGAGGGGGCATGAAAAAAAGAGAGAGAGAGAAATTAGGTTTGTGTGAAAGGCCAAGGAGAGGACCGAGAGGACGAAAATGGACAAAAAGAGAAGAAGAGGCGATCAAAAAGAAAAGGAGAAGCAAGAGAAAAGAGAGGCGTGTGGGAAAGATAGACATCATGTCGAAATGAAGACGCCTAAGAGGGTCAGGGAGGGGTCCTTCTCATATTAAAGCGGGATGTTAACAATGGCAAGAAGTGGCTCAACCTAATTACCGACAGCCAGCCTCGTGCATTTCTCTCCCCGGGAGTTTCACACCAATATCTCCCTCTTTCTCTCTCTAAATTTAGACCCGAGTTAAAGGAAGGTGAGCAGAGGAGGACGCGTGGATGCGTGTGGCTGAATTAGCTCGGTGGCTGCGCGCTGATAATTATATCCCCAGTATGGGTTAACGGTAATTAATTGTTTTAATTCTAGTTTTGGGGTCATGGAGGAGAGCGTTGTTTAATTGCGAGTTGTGCATCTGTAAATACTCTGACAGCAGAGTCAGCGGAGGGACGATGAAGAGAAGACGGGGTCGGCCGCCGAAGGCTGGATTCAGACACGACGCCACACACTGCGGCCGCACACACACACACACACACACATATAATGTTTACAGACCAATCTCAGGAGGAAGGACTGCCAAGGATGCAATGAGGCCTAACTATCTCTCTTTCTCCAATAACACCTGACTCGCCTCCCTCTGCCAAAAATCTCCTCCACACTCATTTCCCCTCGCTCTCCACCTCCCGAACTCCCTCGCACTCCAGCCGCTCCCGCCTCTCACTCTACCCTCCTGACATGTGTCAACCTGTGTCATTTTTCAGGGCGGTGTCGCTTTCTTTCCTTTATTTTTTTTTTCTTTCTTCTTCTTCGTGGAGATGCGTGGATAACTATGTGTCTTTTCTTTTCGAAAAACAACCCCGGTAAACTTCGGGAAACAATTAAGGCAGAGCAATGGAGCTAAAGCCCACAATAATGGAGGCGGCGTGTGGAGAAAGCAGGGAGGAGGGCAAAGAGGGGGGAAAGAGTTTTACCACCGGCATGGAGTTAAGGTTCAGGCATCTCCAAAGCGGTGGATTTTCAATGGAGACACGAGGACACCAACTGGTTGGAGCAGCAAACTGCACCTTTGAGAAAAATGCTGGTGGACAACAATGTATCCTTTACTCAAGGATTTGAATGAAGTTGCTACCAGCCAGAGCTGTTCTGAGGCAAGTACAAGTTAAGTTACAAGCCTTCTTTAAAGTTCAGGTCTCTGAATGCTGACCATTCAAAAGATTTTCTGCAGAATAGTCATTTCAAACCTGTGTCAATGTGATTTTTCACATTATTTAGGTGTGTGTGTCGATGCAAGGCCGGCCAGGAAACGTAATCTTTTTGTCGGTGAAGGATTTTAGGAGGTCAAACATTTCAGGCGTTTGCTGCTTTTGAGACTTTAAACTGAAGTCTGGCTCGAGTCCAAACGTCAGGATTATGCTCAAACTTAATTCATTTTTTGGGGTCTGTGCTGCAAACACAACAATAACATACTGTAGCTTGACATGGAGAAACATTCATTTAAAGCCACACGTCAAATCAAGGCCAATAGTCACTCTGCTTTTAGCTCTGTTTTTGGTCTCTACCAACTCTTAAGGAAAATATCTGGTTCTTTAGCAGCCAGGTGCACCACTATGTTTCCTAATCACTAAATTTGTGCTGTGCAGGTAACATATAGTGAGCTTTTCAAGCTTTTTATTGAAAACAGCTGCCCGCTGAGGCTGAAAACTAAAGACAAGAGCTGTGAGAGTGAATCAAAACAGTAAAGTTGCAGGCCTGAAAACCAAAACAAAGAGCTGAAAGCTAAAAAAAGGCTCCATAGATCTGAGGGAGGCTGCAGTCAGGTGATAATTCTCTGTATGTTCACCATAACAAGCACCATCTTTCTATTTACACAGTCATTTAATTCTTGTTAACATAAAAATATGATCGGTGCAGCTTTAAGGAAGAAACGTAAACACTTCTTGACTACATTTTTAGTGACTACCTTTAAATTCAAGGTGATGAATCTACCCGAGGTGTAGCATCGTTCTTAGATGTTCCTCTGTGTGATTAGTAATTCTTGCATATGAAAATAATGCCAGGCTGAAATGTACTGAAACTGTGAGAAATTCAAGATAAATGTCACATATTTTGGGCACGGTTCTGGTGATCAAAATGAAAGCACGCATAACCGAAAAGAAAAACAGAAACACTGGGGGTGTTACAGTCGGCGGCAGCTCAGGCATCTTGGGAAGACACAGGAGGGAGTAAGCAGAGGAGCTTTCAGGCTTGGCGAGGGAGAGCTTTGCAGCGTCAGACAGACAGACGGACAGACAATCAGGCTGATACACTCAAAGACTGATCCCCGATCCTAAAACCTCATCTCCCCTTTGGCCTTCTATTCAGCCTCACCCCCTCCTCCACCATCCTCTCATCCCTTCATCCCTCCCAGCCACCCCCCTCACTTCCTCCCTCACTACCCTGAAGCCAGGCTTTGGACTGTTTTCACAAACACACACACGCACACACACAAGACACCACTCCGGGACCCTGAAGACTACATCTCAGGACCAAAGCGCTCTCCCGAGTCAATCCCGGTGTTGACGAAATCAGGCGAAAGGGGTGATTGATGAGACGGATTTGGATACAACGCTGCAGAGAGGGAGAAGTGAGACCGGGGATCTCGCTACTCTCCCACGCCACCTCCGCTACCCCGATGATGACATCACCGCGGCCAGAGACCTTCAAGCTGCGACTGTGATTAAGTGCGATTAGTTCTGTCTGGGGCTGACAGATCCCGCAGGATTTTAAACTACAAAAGAGTTTTTGGGTTTTTGAAAGTTTGAGAGAGAGAACAAGCATGGGAATGTTTCAGTGTATAGGCATTATTATTTTTGTGTACAGGCAGTAATGATGTCTTGAAAGCCATGATCATTAGGCAACCTGATCAATATCTATGTAAAGCTAGCTAACATTAGCCACCATAAGCTACTGGTCATACCAGACAAGGGAAGGTTGGAGCAGTAAAATCCATGTTAGCAATGAATGCAGTTGCATGTTATTGCTAACAACGACAACTTTCTATTTATAAGAGAAAGGATATGTTGTTTCTTTGTTTTAAAGACACACAGTCTCACTTTAATGTGCTCAATGCTTTATGAACAAATATCTGCAAAAGTGACACTCCTCCTCAGCTGCATGTAACGGTTAGCACTGCTATTAGCATTTAGCTCAGATGTGGCACAGTGCAGCCTCACATGTTGATGAGACGATAGCAGCTTGAGTAATAATAACAGCTGCTGATAAGGCAAGTTAGAGTCAGCTGAGTTGAGTGTGAATTCATTTCACTTCCTTTAATCTTGATATGTATGTGTATCCATATGTGGCATCATCAAGTATGCAAATTAGGGCATGATAGCATCCAGCCACATTTAGCAACCATTGGTCCAGGTTTTAGCGAGTGAGAGTCCGATTAATCCTCTAACGTGGTCTGAGTTCAGTTGTGCAGGTTTTGCACGCCTGCATCAACAAGACAGCAATATGAGCAGTACAGCAATTTGTCGTGTGCACTCGGTTTACAGCACACACATGCATGTCTCTGCACTGGGAGGCAAACCACAAACTCGTACTTCAATTTCTGACACAAAGCCGTGCCGAGAGACTTCCTGTCTGTCCGTGCAATCTTCTCCTACCCCCGCGCTCACCCTGTGGAGGTGGCACCGGGTGGCGCGCGGGGTGGTACGGGGCCTCGGCCGGCCACACAAAGCAGGGATGACAGAGAGATTGTACTCGACCTCTCCGCTCACCCGAAACATGATGAAGCCCTCTGCTTTCTCAGAGGGGAGAGTCACATTGGCAGGATGACTTTAAAAAGTCCAAACAACAATCCCTGGTCCCTCTCTCACACACACACACACACACACACACACACACACACACACACACACACACACACACACACACACACACACACACACACACACACACACACACACACACACAAAGGCAAACTTTCATGTTTTCCAAAAACTGCCGCGCCTTCGCCGAGAGTGACACAGAGTATAAAGTGCTGACTCGCCGGCCTCCCTGCCGATTTCCACTCTGCCGGCGACGGAGCGTGTCCTGACAAATAAAGCAACAAATGCAATGGAAAGAGAAAACGAGGCGAAAGGGAGAAAGGCAGAGGGAGCGAGAGAGCACGGAGGGCTATAATTAGTAAGTGATTAACGAGCCGGCATCAGACAGGTCCCACATCATTGATTGTGTTGTTGTGCAATGCTGCTGCAGCGAAAACGAGCTGGCCCTGGGAAGGGCCGCTGAGGTCACTGCTCGCTCTCACACACACACACACCCACACACACACTGTGTTTGTTCCACATCCAGTGGTCATTAGCAAGAACATGAAGGTAAAGCAGTCAGATTCAGACTTTTTCAAAAAGAAAATACCAGAGTTTAAGTTTCAGCCTAACGATCCGATGATGCTCTTTGCATCTCTGCTTTAGAAGATTTTAATGTATTCATTTTAAGCCAACAGAAACTATTCATCTCTGTTCAATTCAAATCAGCAAAGTTCTGAAACGTACCTCAGTCGTGTAATTGATCACAGCAAAGAGTGCAACCTTATTTTCTGCTCATTTTTGTTTGTCAGTGTTTGTGTCATTGAGTGACAATTCAGTCTAAGTGCAGATTGATTTGCAAAGTCTGCACTGCATCACCTCTCCAGCGTAGGGAGCATCGCATTACAAACAAATGCATTTGAGTACTCAGATTACTGTTTTGTTTGTTTTGTACTTGAAGTAATCAGTTCTTCAGTTACATTTTCAAATAAGCAGTCTGTTATTGTTAACATTTCACCAGAAAATCCCTGACACATTTTCACTGTTTGTTTCTTTCCTTCTTCTGGAGAACACAAGTTCAGCACAGCTCCACAACACCCAGGTACCCTCAGTTTCTACTTACTTTCATTTACTTTCAACTTTTGCAGTCATTGCAGTTGAATTGGCCATATGCATCGAGCCCAAGTACCCTCTGATTTGATGTTTACTTGCACTTAATATAATCATGAATAAACAGCTGTGATAGAGTCTGTTATTCCTGTTGTTAACCTGCAGAGCTACAGATTATGAGCTGTACACGAGGTTATGGTATAATGGTGGAGTCTGAACATCCAAAGGTAAACGTGCATCACTGTGCACCCTCTGGACAATACAACAAACAAATGGGTTTTAATTTGTAGTAATGCAGCAGCACTCTAATGTTTTTTGCTGCATTGAGCATATTTTGCTAGCAGTTAAAACACTGTAGCACCCTAGTTGCCACATGCAGATATAACTGAAAGATTTAGGAGCACTTGTGCTGAAATTTCAAGCATTCTCAGTTCGTAACGACTGCTGCCTTCATTCCAAGGCGCAGCCAAAAACCAGTAAAGAAATGTTGGAGCGATGCAGAAAGGTTGCGACATAAAAACGACGGAGTCCAGACTGAACAGGTGGTTGTAAAACCGCCGTCTCGCCCGCATCTTTGCCTGCATCCTCTCCAGTTCCTGCTTTTTCAACCTCCGTGCTCTCACCCCACCCTTACCCTTTCTCCCCCTCCGTCCTTCCCTCGCTGTGATGATAAGGCAGGCAGTGCTAAGCGAAATTTCAAACTCAACTGTCAGACAGAAGGAGAACGAAGAGCGGTACAGGGAGGGTAGAAATGCTGAGGGAGGCAAAAAGAAAGGAGAGTCTCTCCCTCTCCTTCTTTCTTTCTCTGGGAACTGGTCAGGTGCCAACATCAATGTACTTTACTGTATGGCTGGGCGGGCACAGAGAGTGCTGGCCTGTCATGCATGGCATAATGTCGCGCTGTCCTTGCCACCATTTTTTACCCTGCCAAGCTAATGATGATAATGATGACAATGAGAAAGAGGAGGAGGAGAGCGAGAAGGGAACACTTAGAACTTGGCTCGGCTGCTCTTGGTATAGATTTCTGCGACGGAGGGATGAAATTGCTTGCGCCAGTGTGCACGCGGAGGATGAAGGTGTGTCAGCAGGAAGCGGGAGGAGGGTAGGGATGCGTGGACATGTGCTTTTTGTCACACTTACCTTGTCATTGTTGTAGTAGGCCAGACTGTCGCCGTCGAATCTCACCCACCTCCTTTGAAAAACACAATTTCTGCAAAGAGAGGAAGGGGTGCAAACTCAGTGCAGCTTAGTCAACCAAACGAAGCCAGTTTTGAGTGAAATAAGAGGCAGTAAAAGCACAAAAAAAAACTGTCAAACCAGCAAACCACTAACTAAATCTGCCTGAACAGGTACTCATATTTCATCAAGAGTGCCACTGATTCATTAATGTCAAGAGTTGTATCAACAGCTGTCAATTAGGATAATCAAAACAAATGGCCACTTTCAATTTGAATATTCAACAGCCTGAGGGCAGGTTGCCAAACTTATGCATATCAGGTGGTGAAGGCGAATATGAAAAGGAGGTAAATGATTGATCGCTCTGGTTTTGAGCAACGGTGACAAAGAAAACGTAGTTTTGCCAGAAAACGCCGAACTCAATGCGCTTCTCATTACTACAAGGTTATCTCCAATTTCCTCTGCTTTCCTTACGATGGGGCGATGTATTATAGATAAGTCTGCTTCAGGCTCGTGCATCTCATACCATTTATCAGTTTTTTTAATGGTCATCAAAGATAGAAGACACACAGGGAAGCAGAAAAAGGTGCGGAATGAGAAAGGTCTGCAAGGAAACAGGAAGCAGCGGTTGACTGACTGTGGTGACTTTTTTCGCCAATGACAGGAAGTGGCATGAGGCACATTTTGTGTTGTCGGTGTGAAATGCTGTGAGAACTTGCACCGGCCTTAATACATATTCATAACATTCCCTGTGCAACGTGGAGCTGCAGTACAACTGGCATTAGTGAGTGTTTCATGTAGATCAATGTAGCATAACATCATATGAAGGATTTCAATTGTCTGATAATCACAATTATCATCTTCAGCAGCACTGTAACTTACCCCTGAGGCGACAGTTTGTCCAGCCAACCCACTTTGAGCACCTGGTGTTTGGGGGCTCCATAGAAGCACGCATATGGAGAAATATCAGGCAGAGCATCTCTGGTCACACCCCCCAGAGCGTCTGCAGGCTGTGAGTAGAGGTCACACTCCACCATGATTAAAGACCCATCCTTAGAGCCAGAGGCTGCTGATCCAACACTCTCAGGGGTCACTGCAAAACTTTGGTCCAAACCAGCTTGCGGCAAGATGCTGGCGCACTCGTCCACTGTTGAGTATTCGTCTTTGTAGGGGTCTGGGATCGTCGGAGCAGGAGGAGAAGCTGCTTCCTTTGACTCTTTCTGTTTAGGCATCTTCTTTCTGTTGGTGCATGGACGAAGTTAAAGAAACAGTTCGATATTTTGGGAAATACATTCAATGTCGAGAGTCAGGTGAAACACACATATGCAAATATATGTAAATACATACATACAGTATACATACATGCATTAGCATATATATACATACATATTTACATATATAGATATATATATACACACATACATATATACATATACATACATACACGTATATATTTTGTGTGTGAGTGAATATATAATGATCAATAGATAGATATTCATTTTCTATTTTTTGTATTGATTTAATTTTTTACAACATCTGTTTTTTGTTTTTCCTGCCAAGAGATAGACGACAAGATTGACACCACTCTCTTGTCTGTACATGAATTATGGAGCTAGAGCCAGGAGGTGATTAGCCTAGCTTAGCATTAAGACTTTGGCTTAATCCAGAAGTCAAAACCACCATCTCTACAGCTCATTGATTAACACGTATCATTGTTAGCTGTCACTATTTCTTGGTGAACGGCTGCCGGACAGGAAGTCCCTGCACCTGCCGCTGTATGCTAGCTAGCACACACTTAGCCCTAAAACCACACCTTGTCAATTTTACAGATCTGTTTATGTATGATTTAAGCAAACAAGATACAACGTATTAATTAGTGAGCTTTAAAGGTGCTGGCAGGTGTTTTAACTCTGGTCAGAGTCAAACTAGCCATGTCCCCCTGCCTCCAGTCGTCATGCTGGGCTAAACTAATGCTGATAATTAGCATACAGAAATGAAAGTGACATTAATAACTGTCTGCATGAAAGTGAATGAGTGATCAGTAGATCAGAGTGTGGGACAACAGTACTACATCAGCATACCATACCTCTGTTTCTTCTGTTTAATCTTGTCCTTAAAACCCTTCTGTAGCCCTTCTTTAGCGCCCTGGTCCTATAGAGCAGAGAGGAGATTAGCATCAGATGAGAAGGGAGCGTCCATCGTTCAGTCGGACACTGTTATCGTGTTGGTGTACTAAGCTACGTTAACTTTAGTGGCTAGGTGACATTTCTATTAACCTCAGGGGGCACAAGTGAAACAAGCACATTTTCCGCTCTGCTATGTGTCCGCGGTGACAACATTAACACAGGGAGGGAAGTCTGGTGCACGGACGGAGGCCGAAACACCGCCGATAGTGTGGAAGATCTGAGAAATGTCTCCTCGTCTTCGGTTAGCCGCTACTCACTGTCTGCCAGTGGGAGTGTACGCCGTCTTACCGGAGTGCTTTCGGGGTTGTTGTACAGGAACATTTCTCCGTAGGGAGCGATAGGCGTCAAGGTTCTTTGAAGTGGAGCTAAAAAGGACACAGAGACAACACAATGCTAGTTTTGTCGCAGCTTTAAAACTTGCAGAACACAGTGCGAAGGCCTGAACGTGGTGCATGAAAGTAAGTAGCTTAACAGGATTGTTCCACTTAAATTTTAAATCACTCAGATGTTATAGTGCCCTTTGATTAAAGCAACTCATTGATCTGAATAAATGTGTGAACCCTTGATCCATGTAAGCAGTAAACCAATTAAATTTTGTTTTAGCATGCCTATCTCTCTGCCTCGGCCTTTTCCTCGCCCAACTGGGAGTATGATCCTCCTCAGTCTGCCTCAAACAGACTGAGTCCCTGCCAAGGCCATTTCTCTGTCCCGGCTCCTGCGGGGACCGTGGTCGGTGGTCGGAGGAAGCGAAGACGAAGAAGAAGAAGAGCGACTCTGGCCAGACACTATTAGTCTGGAGACCCGGGGGCCACCCTGCGTGGGCCACAGCCTGTCACTGTGAAAAATGACACCACCCTCTCCTGAGGATTGTGAGGGCCAGAAGACGCCGCCACGGGGGCTAGACACACACACACACACACAGGTGGAGAAGCAGATATGCACGCAGACGGCGGGGTACGAAGATCGAAACACTCTCAGATGCATAAAGACGCCTCGAGACAAACACAGACATAAAAGGACGGACAGTTAAATGAGCACCAGCGCTGATGTGAATGCACAGCTCCTTAAAGCTTTACAGACCGACACTTCCGAACAATGCAGGCCATTACAGACGGACACAAAGGGCATGTACTGGGCTTTATGAAGGGGTCAGTTTACTTGATGATAGAATCCACTCCAACACGGTCGCCCTCTCCACGGACAGGCTTGGTGGGCAGATAGCAACCATCAATCATCATCTATCAGCCGACCTTCAGGCCACTCGCAATTCTCTCCGAGGGGCCGCCGGACGCGACTGTACTCAATTCCTGTCCGATTCCCTCTATTCTTCCCTCGCTGGCTCCGTCTCCGGCTCCTGCCTTTGTTCCTCTCATCCGACCACGCGGCGTCTTTATCTGCTCCTGACCAGACGCCCTCTCAAGTCGCAGTCTGGGAAACGACCTAGATGCCGCCATCGGTTTGGAGTTAGTGAGGAGATTGATTTTGTTCCGAACTAAGCCTCAGCTCTTCAAAGGCGGGGAGTTCCAGGTCAGCTGGTTATTATCACTCCTGTGTCACTCCCGCATTGACCGTGGAGGTTTGCACAAACGCCACCGTATGAATTCAAATCGGTCACCAAACAATTTACTATTTCTGTCGCAGGTTCTGTGAATTCACTGGTGAATTGTTCCAGAGGAAAACAAGTCAAGAGTGTTTTTCTTGAAAATGATGACAATGAGGCTGATGTTCATCATAACTGATCATCATAAATTACAACGTCCCTGTTGGGAATCAATAATAATAATAAGAGCTGTTAAGGTTATATTATAATCATCGTGTTGCTATTGTTGTTAGGTTACTTATGAAAGCTACTACATTCTACACACACGATAAAAAAAGTAATCTACATATTTCCCATCATCCTCAGCTGTACTCAGCAAATCTTAGCATGCTAACACGCTAAACTGAGATGCTGAACATGGGTAACACACTGCTAACACCTGCTAAACATGAGCATTCTTGCCTTTAAGCACTGAGCTTATGCTAGCATGCTAACGCTAGCTTTTAGCTAAAGCCTCACAGAGCCATCATAATCGTCGTGTTATAATTAAATGTTATATCGTGGAGCTCCGAAACTCCCCAGCTGCATTGTGGAGAGGCGGTGTTTTCTTCTGGTTTGCAGATTCAAAAACATTGAGGGGGAAGAGCTGTGTGATTTGGGAAAAGTGGAGGAGGGGGTCTCATTTCCCTTTGTTTTGTACATACTATGATGATTTATGAGAGATAATATAAAAAACTAAAATCTGGTGTACAGATGATCAAAAATTGTAACAGCTGTTCAGTTTTGCTGTTTGTTTTCTGACTTTGTCTCAAAAGGAAGGCAGAATTTACTTTATTTTATTTATTTAGTACTTCTTCTGATGCAGTCTTATAAAATACAAGCCTTGTCAGCGATCTTATGAATTTTGTTGTGTGAAGGTATGAAAGTCTTCCCGCAAGGTCACGCCTGTCAACAACACAGCGATGACACAGAAACAAACACCCAACACATTTCTAGAGCTTGAAAAAGGAAGTGCATTGAACAGAGAGGCGTTTGTACAATGAACAATCAAATGTCTTAAAAAGTAGACACACAAGTGCATTTATTACTACTTTTTTTAATCACTGAATAATTTGCCAAGTTTGCCGTGTTACTGAATAAGCACAAGACTGACACGTGTTTTCTCAATGAGATTTTTCCTGTGAAAGAAACTTATTTTTAAGGGGAGGTGTTGGGGTGTTAATTAAAATTCTGTCAGCCTCCAATAGCAAGTTTTGATTGGGTACGACAACCATTCTGGGGGACTGCACTGCACATTTTTCTCTCGGTTTGGATCTCATCTCGGAATAAACTCTTCAAATATGCTCGGGTAAAATAATATGTCAAATAACGCCTTGCTAGACCTCGCTGTGAGGGGAGATTTAGCTCCCCGTTTCCCTGCTCTGGGACCGTCTTGGCTCCCTCTCTTCCTCCGTCTCTCAGCCTGTTTTGCATCCATCTCCTCTTCCTTCCTCCCAACCCGCTCCACCGGCTTGCCTTTCTCTCTAGTCTCACTCCCTGTCTTGTTCCACACAGAGAAAAAGTTGGAAAAACAAGGCCTACCAAGAGACTGCTGCAGTAAAGGTACACAGAACAAGCACGGAAAGGGAGGACAAAAAAGGAGGGCGAGGGGGGATAAAGTGTAGAAAACGGACAGAAAGCTGTTGATGTGTTGCGCATGGCTGCGAGAGATGTGGTCAGATACGGCCCCTAAAAGACCGCCGTGTTCGCAGGTGTTTCTAACACATTCATCCAGCCTGTCGTCACAGAAAAGCGCCACATGATCCTCGGAGAACGCGTCTACCTCGGCACAGAAAGCAGCTCACGTAGCATCTCGTCAGATGAGACGCGAGGGTCGGCGAAGCCCAATAAATCCGGCGAGGGAGGAGGAAAAATTCAAAACATATTTGTACTGGTTGTACTACAAGCCTGTGTGTTGTTAGCAAAGTTAAACAACTTCTAAAAAACTTCGGAGAGCCGGGCGACAGCAATACACACTCGGGTCTCGCTGAGGGACAAGATGTGAGAGAGCATATTCCCTATGAGATGCGCGCCTGGAACGGGGGCGACGGCGTTTCCCACGACACAGCTGCCGAAAGCCCCCACCCCACCCACGCACTACCCTCGTCTCCTCTCCCCTCTTTCATCCGGGCAAACAACAGCACCGCTGACTCTGCTGCCGAATGAAATATTCATGGCAGAGATGAAGCGGATGCAGCTGAAAGACTGTGTACCTTTCTGTATGCTGCTTCCACCGGTGGGACCCTCTGAGCCGGTTAGGTGTTCAGGGCTGGTTGTTTGCGCTGGTGGTGCGCTCCTGAGGAGAAAGAGAAATCAGTGGGTTAGAACCACCAGTGCAGCACGTGGGGAAAATAGGTAACACCGTTTTGACGTAAAGGCGTTCAGAATAGAGATGTGAAACTCTCAAAGTTAGTTTTGCAGTTCAAAAGTTCAACAACGTACAGTAGGACGGGTATTGTACATACATTGTATGTGGAAAGCAGAATTGAATATGAAATTAGAGGCCTCAGGTTCTCCATCAGTGTAAAGCTGAACACAGAGAGAAAGTTTCCACATTGTTTTTCATATTGGAAGTCTTGTTTTCATATTCTGTGCAAATTTATTTCACTGTGTGCTCTTCACCTTCTAGCTTGTTTGATTACTTGTCAAAAACTGCACATAAACTTTCATAAAGTAAAACTTTATGCTTAAACATTTTAGAAAAGTTGGGTAACAAATATTGATGCCACTCTCCTGCATGTACGGTATATATGAAGCTACCACCAGCAGAAGGGTTAGCTGAGCGTTAGCTGACTGGAGGAACAGCGACGTTGGCTTACGCAGATATAAAAGTTTCACTTCTTCAAAAGGAAAGTTCGACATGTGACATCCGCTCATTTGCTTTCTTGCCTTCTTAGCTTAACAAAAGCTAACCTTTCAACGTCTCAAAAAGCTCACAAATCATATGCAGCCTTATATTCATGCTAAATCCAAAGTCTCTCATGTCCACAGAATAAATATGAAGCGCCCGCCAGTAGTCGGTTAGCTTAGCTTAGCACAAAGACTGGAAATAGACCAGGGACTGCGCATGAAAATTAGCTTTTTGGCTAAATCTGACACATTTACATGATATTGATGTTAATTAGGTTGTGTTGTTTGTGGTAAGTGAATAAGTAAAGTCAGTTAAGTTGTTTTGTTTTGTGTATGAATGTATGAACATTATGTGTAAATTATGAGCTTTAGAGGGTTTTTTTTACCTTTGTACCAAAGCTAGGCTAGCTGAATCAGTCTTCATGCTACAGTAAGCTAAGCTAATCAGGCATGAGAGTGCTATCAATTCTCTCAGCTAACCCTGTGCAGCAAAGCGAGTGAGAGCATTTCCCAAAATGTGGAAGCGGTCCATTAAGTTGAACTGGGAGCGTACCTGTCCTGCAGTGGGAGTATGGTCTGAGTTGGGATTTGGGGGACGGGCCGGTGCCTCAGCCGGTAGGAGCGAGTGAGCCGTGGACCTTTAGGAACACTAAAACTGGGCTGCGACTCATAGATGGAGTTTTCCACCATTTCACCACGAAAGCCCCCAGTGTCTTCAGTGAGCGCTGAGTGGGGGCCTTCACCAGGACAGGGGATGGAGTCGGTGCTGGACAGCGAGGGATCCTCTGAGGAAATCTCCCAGTCTGAGGGCATTTCAGAAATGGAGAGGGACTCGCTGCTGCTGCTGCTGCTGCTGGAGGGCACAGCGGCAGGGGCGCAGGCATGCTCAGGTATGGATGTTCGGATGTTCTGCGGATTGCGGGGGGCCGGCTGAGGCGGCCGCAGGTATAGGCTCTCTGGGACGTCCTCGGTTTCAGGTCCCAGTCCGGCTCCTGGAGGCAAAGTCTGACTCCCCTCCAAATCGCACTCTCTCCTCTCCTTTGGCTGATTGTGCTGGCATGAATTCCCCCTCTTTCTATCCTTCAGGAAGATGTGCCTCGGGTGTGGCACGGGCTTCCTTCGGCGTCTCCCGTTCTCCATCCCTCCCTCTTCATCTTCTTCACCGCCGCTCTGCTGCGTCACCCCTAGTGCTTCCAAACTCCTGAGGATGCGCCTACGGTGGCCAGTTGGAAACACTCGAAGCTCCAGCAGGCGCTCGTCTGTGAGGTCCCTGCACTCTTCCAGAGTTTGATAGCGTCCTTGCTGGAAACATGAGGTATACTGGGACAGGCGGAGGGTGAAGAGCCACTCCACGATCTCCTGGCTCGGCTCTGGAGGCTCCGACATGACGCCCTAGTCTCACCTCTGCCACATCAGGAAGAACTTCAGAAGATGTATCGTAGTAGTCCAGCTTTAAACTGTAAACACACAAAAACAGATTTAAAAAAGTGACAGGCAACATGCTGTAAAGCTAACAGGCTGTCAAACAGAATCTAATCTTTGCATGACTCCACTCTAACAGTATTAACATCTGACACGTCCATGAACTCTAACAGGAATAAAACATCTGTTAGGCTCTTACTGTGTGCAAGTCAAGTCGATACTGATTTTGCCTGCTGGTGCAATTTTAAGGGCTGAATTTTTACCTTTAAACATCACTTTGATGGCATCATTCTCTGACTCATTGAGGGATTAGTCAGACTTTTTTGGAAATACCTTCCCTGGAGTTAGCTGACAGGATCGACACCACTCTCACATCTGCACGGTGCATGTGAAGCTCCAGCCTGAGGACAGTTAGCCTACCTTAATATAAAGCAGGCAGCACCGCAAGGGCAAACACTTAATTTGGCTCTGTACTGAATACAAAACCCAAGAACAAACTGTGGTTTTAAAATTCAGGAAGTCACCGCGGCAGGCCAAGAAATACTTGAGTACATAACCACCTGTGAAACCATAAATGTTTTTTTTACAGTTTGGTTTCTGTACAGATTAAACAAACAAAAACATCCTGTATTAACTGCTGAGCTTGGAGGCACATTTTTCTTTCACTTTTGGACATATCCAGACTAGCTCCCACCCCCTGCTTCAAGCCTTTATGCAAAGCTCAGCTAACAGTCTCCTGGCTGTAGCTTCACATTTACCTTGCAGACATGAGCGTTGTATTGATCTTCTCAGGTACTCTATAAAGCAAAAAAAAAAAGCCTTAATTTAACTGTCTGTTCTTTTAAGCCTTCTCTGAAAAGATCCAGATTCACACACTGTAGTGAGCAAACATGCCAGGCAACAAAACCAAACTTAAATTTGCAACATTTGGGGATGAAATAGCAGGAAACAGCAATAGTTATGATGAAACAGCGTGCCACCGTCATAGCGTGGCTCTCCGGTCAGGTTGTGGTAAGAGACTTGGCTTAAAGTCTGACACACGACTCAAACAACACACACTGAGTTATCACAGAAGGTCTTTGTTAAAACACCCTTCCTTTTATCTGCAGCACTTACCATATCAGAGTTTAAAAATCCAAGCTTTCCATCACAGCCTCGCAACACGCACTGGTGATAACCCTGCTAATGGTACTGTTGTCAAAGATTTCCTGATTTCTTTCACACCGTCTCTTCTTCTTCTTCTCTTAGTGCTGATGAGCTGTGTGGCAGAACTGCTCTATCTCTAACAACACGCACACTTTGAACTCACAGGAAGATACATCATCACCATCATCTTGTCATGTCCACTTCTCTTTTGGGTTGCAGACCTACGGTGCGCAGGGGACGTGAAGTGTTACTTCTGCTTTCAAGTTAAAACAATGCTGTAGCTCATGCATGCACATGCATTCGAGTGCTTGGTAACGTGCATGTCGTTCACAGAATGAACACGAGCAGATGAATTTTAAGAACATAGCATCTCTTCCACTCTTGTGTATTTTTGCACAACAACCTGAAATGATAGTTGTGCAAAGTCGTGCCCATGTATGCTCAAAGCAGAGGCCTTTTAAAGTTTTTATCTGGTTAGCATACACCCTACCTAGGACACTGCCTTGCTCACAGGAACAAAGTTAAAGTCCCAGCTCCACACATGACTGTAGTAAGTCCAACAGAGGGCTACGCAGCCTCTCAGACCTGCCCAGCTGTGTGTTGCAGTGTTAACATGCAGGGGCCCGTATTGGCTGACAGCCAGCGCAGGCACACGCCAAAGCTTGCAAGCACATTTGACCTGGCCTGCTCCTCCATCTCTGCCTTTTAGCGGATGTACACCCACTCACACAGTGCGCACACACATGCGAAACCGCACTCCACAGAGCCCACACATTCGGCAAACATTATTAAGGGCTAGATATAGGAGTTTTGATCCACAGCTACTGCCCGGTGTCAAAGCCCACGGAGTGTGTAGATCAAAAGCGGGGAAGAAAAAGAGAAATCCACAAGACAAACAGGCTGCACATGCCACCTGGGTTATGAAGCAGTGTGCGTGCACGCACACAGACACACATCATAAAGGCAAACACATAACAGGACAGCAATTCATCAGAGCAAGATATTGTTTCCAACAAAAGAAACTCGGTGTGAAAGCCTGACTGCCAGCGCAGGAGAGCTGTGTGTCCAAGCTGTGTCTTCTATAACATCACAGGTATGGTTATACAGCACAGGGGGGTGAGTCACAGCATGCACGCCCGTGCATGCACACCAACACACACACACACACACACGCCTCATACTTCTGCACATCCCTCAGCCAACCCACTTTGAACAAAGTCCAATGTGTGCCACCTTCCTGGTTTGAGAAAGAAATGCCTGTGGTTGCTCACCAATTCTGTATTTGAAATACTGCAACCTCATTGTCGAGTGATGTTTCGAGGACTACTGTAGAGCATATTTCATTAAAAAATGTCACTTAAAACTGCAGTAAAACCACTTCTGTGCAGCTGCCACTCCACAGATTATTAGCTGTTGTGTTTTCATTGACAGCAGGCACTCTGGAAAACAGGTTCGCACGTGCGACATGTGCTCGTGTGTGTTCACTGAGAAAAGACCATTACACCGCTGTGAATATAGTGTTAACAGATACCAATTAAAGCCCGGGTGACGCAGTTTTACCTCACCTTCGCATTACACTTTAATTTTCCTAACTTACCGGCGAGTGACACAAACCGCTGCTCACACTTCCAGCACTGACGCACTCAAAATACAATGCTAATTTAATTTAAGCTAGTTTATTTGAGTCTCGTGCGCACGCTTGGCGGCTTCTGGTGGGCAAACACTTGTGGAGTCACGGTGTTGACGTAAACACGCAGCCGCGCGTGCGTCCCCGCGGCCGCCGAGGCTTACCTGCCGGTCAGAAACAGGAGGACGCTTGAGGCATCACACGCACAGCTTCGCGCGCTCGCCCCGTCCGAGTTCTGTCATCTCACGCGGCACAGGATCTCCGATGGCTGTCGCGAGCCCTCACATCGAGACTCTCGTGTGTTTCCGTCCCGTCTGTTCAGGCGCCGCGAGCGACCACGCCCATTACAGCGCGGGGCCGGGAGTCCAGGACAAGCAGAGTCCTCTCATAAAATCTGCGACCTGAACACTGTAATCAGCGGCGGAGTGCACGTACTGCAGTACTGTATTTACTGTAATGTACTCTTTACTCCACTACATTTGTCTGGCAGCTTCAGTTACTCGTTACTTTTCAGATTACAATTTTACACACCCTTACTGTCCAATGAAAACCAAGCAACTCCAAATTTGGAGTTTTTTTAATGTGATTTTTTCTTTTCTCTCATGAAAAGTTAACTTTTTAGAGATTACATGATGATTTTATAGAATATGATGCATTGCTGTTGATTAAACTTCAAAGTATCTCATCACTCAACATCTACAGCAGTAAAATGCATCATGCACTTAAACGCAGCATTAATATTAAACTAAAAACATGATGTATTATAGGTTTTGAATGCAGGACTTTTACTTGCAGTGGATGATTTTGAGCTGTACTTTTACTTCAGTAAAGGATCTGAATACTTGTTCCACCACCGACAGAGAAGTCAATCTCTCTGAGCTCGGGCTGTTCTCAGTAAACCTTGCCTGCGATAAGCATTGCGAGCACAAAGTGGAGGCGCCTGCGATGGTTGCTGGGAATACGTGCATGTCTCAGCTTGATCCTGAGGCCTCGGGCTGCACATTCAACACAGACAGGAATGCAGCGGGCTGCCCGGCACACTTAACGAAGCGAGTTCTGAGGAATACAACAACACTTTGTGTTTCATTATTTTCATCTGTCGTTATTTGTTGTGGTCGATTATTCGAATGGGGCAGCAGAATACAGTGTGGCAGTGAACGTACACTGTATGTGCTGTTTTGTTGTGTTTGTGCATCAAACCTGACACACAAAAACAAAAACACTGCTTAAACACTGCTGGCATATAAAGATAGGTGCTGTTTTATGAAATCTACTCCTGCCAATTAAAATATAAATAAAACAACCAAAGGATCTGAATACTTGAACCTTGAACTGAACTGAAGTTCAAGGTTATTTGTCATTCTAACTATATAAAAAAACATTTCTACAGATAAAACATAAACTCTTCAAGACAAACGACAGGTTTCTTTAACAGTTTAGCCCCATTTATCATTAATAGAACATTAGAATTATTTTAACATATTCGGTTCAATACTTTCAGGTTCTTCCTCCATTGATGTGAAATTACTGGTCAGTAATAAAATAAGAGGGTGCAGTAAACAGAATCAACCACATGATGGTGACAGAGTGCTGCAGCAGTGCAGCTTCTTGCTCACTGTGACTGTGATGTCAGAGCAAAACAGGCCTCTCTCACTGGGGACAAAATAATAAGAACATTCAACTAAATAAGTTGTTTTCTGCTACATAAACCGCCTTTGTGCTACAACTTTTTTACATTGTGTTAACTATCTGATCTGATAATCCATATTCAAACCTGACAAGATCTTTATGAGATTCTTGTACTTTAGTCTTTTTATTTTACACTACGTAACACTTCTACTCTGTTACATTTCATCACACATTACTCAGCTACATTTATTTAACACTCATGGTTACTAATCGCTTTTCTGGTTTGAATTTTACAAAAACAAACAGTAAACTTAAACAAGCCCAAGTCCTGATCCAATCATGTGTTCACAAAGTGGTGAACCTCGCTCCATCCTCGCCCGTGAACGACTGAGCCTTTCCAGGACGCTCCTTTCATACCCAATTATGTCACTACCACCTGTTACCAATCAACCTGTTTACCTGTGGAATGTTCCAAACAGGTGTTTTTCCCACATCTTTCCCAGTCTTTTGTTGCTCCTGTTTGAAACGTGTTACTGCATCAAATTCAGGATAAACAAATATTTTACACAGCGTCCCAACTTTTTTAGAATCAGGGTTGTAAAATCCAATACAGCTCTTTACTATGAACCAGTAGTGTATAAAGTACCTAAAACTGTATCTAATATTACAGAATATTATTGATAATATAGCACACTTTACTTTTGACACTTGTTTTTACCAAAGAGACACATTTTCAGTCCAGGACTATTAGATGTAATTGAGTATTTTTAGACTCTGGTGTTAGGATCGTATGCCCTAACTAAAGGGTCTGAAGACTTCTTCCACCATGGATGACCTGGCATTGCAAAGCCAGAAATTCCACAGGAAACCCTTAAAGTGACCCCACACAGTGCTTGTAATGTTGTAGACTTGTAGACTCAGAAAAATGCTCTGGAGCCAGCCTGTAAGACTACAACCTCTTTGCATAATAATATTATGCAAACTCCATCATTGAGTAACCGCCACATGTTTTTGTTTTTGTTTTTCTTGAGTGATTCCATAGTGGGTGACGTTAAAGAGCTTTTACTGTCCGGACATAGGAGCAGTAAAATGAGTGGCAGAAGAATAGAGGACAGGGACGAGATGTCCGCAGGACAGCACTCTGTCTTCCTGTGAATCTTTTGCACTGTGGCTCCTCTTTTGTCCCTCCCTGCCACGCCTCCAGGGGTCGCCTTGGCAACATGCTTTACTGCTGGCAGCCATATAAATACGGCATTGGCTCCTAAACGAGGAACACAGCAACAGTCAATGCCAAGGACACAACAAACAAGGGGGCTTCAGCTTCAAATATAAAAGGAGGTACACGAGGGAATGCATGTATTTTTAGGGAATATTTGATGTGATTCACCAAAATGTTGTTAAAGGGGTGAATTGCTTTTGGCATCTGCAAGATGGACTGAAACGGGGACAGAAAACAGGCCAGATTAGATACTCGTGACTCTTATCTGTTGTATTTTTCAGCTCAGCATGGATGCAGATCTGCACCTGAACAAACAGATGGATGAAGCTGAGTCTTTTCCTGACAGGTGGAAGGAGGACGCTCTCCTCAACATGTTGACTGAAACTATTCGGGGGCTTGAGGCCGTCAGACGCCGCAGAGGTTGTCACAAGGGAACGAACAAACCAGGTGGAGGCAGAGGAGAGGAAATGCAGAGAGGGAGCAAAGAAGGGCCGCTCAGTTCAGGAGACGGCGAGGAGGAGGATGAAGAGAGAGGCGGAAATGCTGACGAAGAGCGGGAGGAGAAGGGGAGCATGCAGAGAGTTCTGGGAGTGCTGAGGGAATTGAGTGTTTTTCATTCAGACAGAGTGACAGCATGGAGGGAAGTCCTCAGAGGATGTGCCCACATGGTGGCCACGTCTCCACCAGGGGGCAGCGATCAGCAGCATCCACCTCCAACAGGTGTGTGAGTCGACCTGACTGATGCTCGTCCCTCTCAGCCTGAGTCAGAAGTTACAAGGAAGTAGAGTTTGAATTAAGGTCGGAGTGACTGCTACTGTTGAAGCAGTAAAAGGAGTTAATGTGTCAGTTAATTCAAAGCAAAAAAGAAAGTTAAAATGTGAGTTGAAGTTGCAACACTGAGAGCAGTTCAAGCGTCAGTGGAAGCTGAAACACAAGCATGAAAAGGGCTCCACGTGTCAGCTGCAGGACTGTAAGGCGTTAAAGCGTCGTTAAAACAGCTAAAGTCAATTATAGTGTCCGTGCTGAAAGCAGTTGAAGCGTCAGTGACAATATCAGTGAAAGGAAAAACAAAAGGAATTGAAGCATGACTTGCCAGTTCTGAAAGGCAGGAAAAGGTGTTGCATTGTCAGCTCAAGTTTAAACACTAAAAGCAATTTAAGTGCCAGCTGCAGTTTTAATGTAAGCATGAAAGGAGTTGAAGTGTCGGTTGACACTGAAGGACTGCAAGGGCGAAATTAACACTGGTGAATATTCGCCTCCCATCGGGAATTACGAAACATTTGCTTCCAAGGGCGAAGCAAATAAGCTCTGAAAAATGCAGTTTGTTGATTAAAAGTTCGATTTAATTGCTCCCGTTGTTCTGTGTGTCTGTGTTGTTTCAGATCCAGAATGTAAAGCCACACCCTGTTCAGACTCCTTCAGTGATATTTTTCTGGGCGTTGAGGAGGATTTACTGAACATCATGGACACGCTGAACAAAATCAGAACCAAGCTGGATGGAGAAATCTCAGCTGTGGATGCAGCGTCAGAGCAACCTGAGGATGACCCCGATCACCTGAACTCCCATGATCCTCCGGAAGTTGACTGTGGGCATAAACAGGACGCTGAAGGTGGAGATGATCAAAGCAATACGGCACCATCACCAGACAGTGAGGGGACATCAGAGTCCAGAGACAGCGACTCCGAATGCAACCATGTGGAAGATGCAGGAGAAGAACTAGAGGTCAGAAGTCGAGGGAGTGATAATGAGGACTGTGTTTCTCAAGAAAGTCAGACAGACGTCCTGGAGGAGACGAATGAAAATGACAAGGCGAACAAACAATGGATCACAGTCGGGTAAGTTAACAAAATCTTCACCCTTTTGTCCCCATTTGACCCTCAGCAAAGACTTTTTCTCTTTTATTTCCCTTTACGCACGGTCTCTTTAAGACGCCTGACTAAGTGACATATTTGATGAATATTTCAGATCCATTCATATCCAATATCAATTCTCTGTCTGTGTTATACATTTTTTCATATCATCATACTTAAAAGGCTTCTTTTTTGATGAATTCAGTCTGTTCTTCACCTCAACTCTTGGTCATTGTTCTGTTAGCTCTGTGGTTGTTTTAACTGCACACCTTTCTAATGCAGGATGAGGCTGTTTAGCAGAGAGTGAAGACTCTGTGAATGTAGCTTCAGGACTTCACCAAACCCTTAATTAAATTTAGTAATCTTCACAGAAATTAATGAAATACTATGATATAGGCCCACTGTATATGTTTTTTGACACCCCTTAAATACCGAGGAGGCTTTGCGGCCACCCTGTGAGGCTTCGGTGACCCCTAGTGGGATCAGGAACCCCACCTTGGGAACCAGTGCTATACAGTATCATATGTAAGCCCGTTCCAGCTCTACACTGAAGGTACAGTATATGATGATTACATTGTGTGGAATATTCAAACCCAGGAGCTTGTGTTTGTTATGGCTGCATCGTTCCATCTTAATTATTCCACGTTTCTTGTGCATCATTTTAAACACGTTTTCTGGAATGTTCAGCCAGACGTATTTGGTATTTTTGAAAACTTTGGGAGCTGACTCAGCCCGAATGGCTCCAGCTCGTGAGTCTGTACATGATTTGATTCCGTCACCTCATTTCTCCTGCTCACTGATACAGAAGCAAAACTCTCCGCAGTGGTTTATCTCAAGGTTCGTGGTGTCCTGACCGCCCGGCCTCCCCGTGGCCGCCTATTTCGTACAGTTCGCTGTCAGGTCAATGCCCACGTTTGTCCATAAGCCAAACAAATCAGAAAAATTCAGATCAGAGGGAGAAGCCAATCTGGGAGAGGCTGATATGGAAATGTGTGTGTGCCAGCATTTCAGAAATACTTAAAATGCTTGCACTTTTTGCTAGAAATATATTTCATATGCTACGACTCCCCAGGACTGCTAACATTAAGAGCAAACATTGTCATGTCAATGATGCAGGGAGCAAAATGAACATTTTGAAGCTGTTCCTCAGGGCATAGTTTTTCAATTTGTGCTTCAAAATAATGAGTCCTGTATACACTTTTATCTGTTTTGAAATGATTTCCAGGCTCACTGGTGAACAGGACGACAGCCACTCAGATGTAGCGGACACGTGCCTCCTCATCGCGCCCACGGGTGTGGCTGGACTGCTGAGATGTGAGGTGGCCGACGCCCTGAGCTGCCTGATGGTGGCCGGCTCGGAGGAGCTGGTCAGCAGAGTGATCAGGGTCAAAGTTCAGGACGGAGCTAACCTCCACTTCCCTGTGACCGTGGCCATGCCTTTCTGCGCACGTTACCGCGGCAACTACAGGGATGTCGCCATGAAGATAGTTGATGGGGAGAGGAAGGCGAGCTACGTCACCCCTGTAACAACAGAGGGCACATATGGAGGGCAGAGGGTAAAGTTCCTTTTAGTGACAGCTTGTTTTAAAGACACTAACCTTTATTTTATTCAATTAACTGAAAAGTGGCAAGAATGGTTCAAGAGTTGGTTCCACAAAGTCACATAAAAAAAATTTATCTTTATTTATCGCCATCACCATCTAACGGAAGTTTGTGAAATAGTCCCGAAATGTAATCAACACTATCTGTTTATGCAAACATGAATTTTCCATGTTTTTGTGACATTCAGCTCGATTTTCAAACTTACTGAGAAACATTTCACATGATGGCAGCGCTTTGGATAGGAGTAGGTGCCAAAATTTCTTTAGATTTAGGAAAAGATCATAGGTTTGGGTTAATAACAAATTCCTGAAAGCACACCTCCATATATGCACTCTCTATACTATGTCCATCCTTATTAGTTTTAAAATCGTGCTGGGTATCCACACGTGTGTACATGAATCTAGTAAATTACATTTCTTGACTATTTAACAAACTGCCCTGTTACTTGCCTGTTATAGCACATTAAAGCAGGACCTGAGAGGCATAAAGGAGAGAGCCTGACTACTCAAAACACTGACATTCTCATGTTCATAAAATATGAACATGGTAGCACAATATGAAGGCCTGTTTTAAGCTTGTCTTCTAAATAATTCCAAGCCCAGGGTGCAGAGTACAGAAATGCAGTTTTGTCTGAAATCCTGATCCTGAAGATGATCTGTCTTGTTAGGTCTGATGGCTGTTTGAATCAGAGGTAGACAGCATGGATGTCACTATAATCAAATTTATTTTGGGCATTATTTCCAGAGAAAGCTATGCATTTGTTTTTCTTCTGTGTGTTTTTGGGGTTAATTGTTATTGGTAAAATGGTAAGTACAGTTTGTGAAAGGCACATTATCGGTCAGTAACAGCCTGATTTAGACAGGGGCCAATGGCATGGATAACTGTATCATCTGCATAAAAACAAATCTGATTATATATTATTATAGTGATTAAATAAATCGAAAACACAATAGGTGCTAATATAGAGCATTGTGGTGCACCTTTCATGATATTTAGGACTTTGAAGTTACAATTATGCACAGAAACAATTTGCTTTCTGTCTGAAAGATAATTTCTGAAACAACCTAGCGCATATTTACTGAAACTAATTTACTTTAACCTCTGTAAAAATGACAACTCAAAAGTAAATACACCTCTGCAATGTTGTTTGTCGATGGAACAACTCTAAATGTACTGTGTTCTTTTCTAAAACCAGACTGAGCATCAGTCTGGTGATTGTTTTCTTACATAAACAGTTTGATTTGTGGGTTTATAAATTATTCAAATCCTTTGGCCAAAACAGATGAGTTCAGTTATGTTTTCTTTATGTCTTTGTCAGGGCTCATTTGCAGAGGTGAGGGTGTACTCCCTGGGCCTGTTTGCAGTAGTTTCCTGTCTAAAAAGAGAAAACTACACAGTTCCCTCAAAGGGCTTGTCACTCAAGCTTCCCATGGACCCCCGAATCTGTCTGAACTACCTCCCAGGATCCTTCACTGCTCCGTTGATGGCACAAACCATGGTATGGAGATGATGATTTGATTACTGGCCATCTGTCTTCCACTTTACTCTTAATACAAGACTGTTCATAACTTTATGCAACTGATTTGTTATGTGTTTTGGGCTGTTTGGGATTGAGAGAATGGGTACTTTGAGTTCAAGCTCTTAATGATTAAAAGAAATGTTGCAAAAATGAGATAAAAATAGAGAAATGGTCAGGGAAAGAGGGATATAAAAAGCAAATCAAGAGAAAGACAAACAGATAGACTGCTTAGAATTCACAGACTTGAGTTTCCACAGATGTTCGCTGCAGAAACACGAACAGCTGTGGCTGATGTTTGAATTGACTTCTGAGTCCAGTCATCTGTGATCTAACTTCACCACAGCAGTTTGTCACTTGATCTCACGTCAAACACCAACAGCTCCCCCTCTGCATGTCCCTCTTTGATAAAACAACAAGCTGTTGGCAAAACAAACGTGGGGGGAAACATTTTCACATCACAGAGCGTCTCAAACTGCTGCCTAAATAATGCAGAGAAGCCGTTTCCTCATCTGCCTCAGATCCAGCCTGTGGATGCTGCTCTTCTGGCCGCCGTCAAATCCAGAAGTGATGCCTATCACTCGGTGGTGTCTACAAGCCCACTCCTCCACCTCACCCACCCATCCTCTCAGCCCCTGAGAAGACCCCTCACCCTCACCCTTCCCTGTCCCCCAAACCCTGATAAGAAGAGGCACAGAGGGGGTCAAGGCGAGGAGCAAGATCACCGAACTCGGCCTGTCAGTGCTTCTCCACCGTGGGATCAACCTGCCTCCCACAGAAGGAGGTGAGTGACGTGTGACCAGCTGCGGCCATCAGTTCATCCACCCAACAGAAATATCAACTATTGCATGGATTGCCATGAAATTTTGTACAGACACTCATGGTTCCCTTGGATGTTATTCACCATAGCATGCTAACACGCTAAATGGAGGTGAACATGGCAAACATCACACCTGTTCAGCATCAGCATGCTATCATTTCATTGTGAGCTTGTTGTGTGTTAACGTCAGGATTTAGCCTCAAAGCATTGCTGTGCCTAAACGCCACATCCTGCTGCTGTTAGTTCTTCGTCTTTGCTATAAAGACATTTGTTTTTTCATGTGTCTGTCAGGGTCCTGGGGCTCTCTGTGAAGTCTAAGGTGATATCCAATGAGCTGCTGATCGTTCTGGGTTCAAGAGACAAACAGTGGAGCGTCCTGGATAAAGTCACCGTCAGGAACCAGCAAAATGGACTGGTGTCCTTCGAGCTGACAGAGAGCTTTGACAGGTTCGCAACATAATGTCTTTTGAAATCACTATTCACACAAATTCCATGCAAATTTAAATGGCTGGCTTAAGAATTCAACTTTATTTAAATTATCCCTGAAACATTAGATCCAACAGGATTAACAGGACAGCCAATGGAAAGTTCAAGAAAGATGAATACACACCGTACAGTACTGGCCTAAAACACACAGAATCAAAATAAGACATTGTGTTCACTTGATGGAAATATAAAACAGAGTGGACTGTGGGAGGTCTGCTCCACAAAATTCGATTACGTCCTTGATCAAAGACAGATCAGGTAAATGTCTTGGAGCTCGTCTGGACAGCGTCAGGTGTTCACTACCGTTTTATGGCCACAGGAGCTCAGAGACACGGTTCATAGTCAGGGCCATGACAACATAGTGCTTTGTAGAAAAGTCTTAACAAAAGTCTTCAACTCTAAAGCTAACAAGGAGCCACTGCAGGGAGGCAAGAGAAAGGTTATATGGTTTTCTGATCTTGTTAGATGCCTTGCTGCAGGGCCCTGAAGGCTGTAAAAAGAGGGTCGAGTGAAAAGTATTGAAAGTTACAGTAAATTAGATCTGAAAGCCTGGATGATTCTCTCCAGGTCCGATATAGACAGAAAGTTTTAGACATTGTTCATATTTTCTCCAACCTCTAACTACTCAAATCTTTATTATGAGCATTTCTGTGACTGCAGCACTCTGCAGATATGTTGTTGTGCCTTCCAACCCAAACAGATCACAGCACACACGGCAACATAAGGCAAAAACATCCAAAGAAGCGCCACAGACAGTGCCGACAGGCCCAGGGCCAGACTCGTGGGCTCATCTGAGTCAGATCCAGTGCTGGTTTGTCCAGTTTGTCCACCCAGTAAAAGAAAAATCTGAAAAACATCCAACATTATATGAAAAGAAGACCCTCAACAGCACCCTACAGGTGCTTGAGTCGTGTTGTGATGCCAAACTGTAATAATCTTCAGCCTCTCACCACATCTCCTCGCGCCTGTGCCTTGCTGCCGAAGCTGATCAACCACTGCAGTCGATCGGAAGGATTGAAGGCACTCATCTTGCAGCTCCTGTTTCCGAAGCGCAGCGTCAGGACGGGCCGGCTGCTCCCACCGCAAATGAGGATGTAATAAAACCTGCGCCTGACCACAGAACGGAGAACGCCCTCAGGCATCGCAGATAAAGTGAAACCAAAACCGTTGTCACTGACGTACCTTTGTGCCGCAATGCAGTTCGCGGAGGGCGACTCCGGGTTTGTCTGCCTCTCGGGGTGCACAGGAAACCAGCATAAAACTTCCCAATCATGAGCTCCTCTAAGCGTTGGTCCTGTCATATCAAGGAGGCTGCTGAAGCTGGAACACACACAGAGGACAGTAAACAACATCTGATGATGAAAGTCAATGGTTTGTTAGTTTATGAGGGCGAAGATAAGTAACTTAAACTCTCTTCGGCACCTTTCAGAGCAATACAGCCTTTTTAGTCTCCTTTTTGGCACAGAGTTAGCCTGCAACATACAGAAAACACCTTTAGGAAGTAAATGCAATGATGAGACTAAATCTTTAATTTAAAACAGCCATACATGCATGATTGGAGGTGTTGGCAGTTGCAGGTTTCTCACATGCATTTGGTGTCCGAGGCCCAGGAGCTGGATGAGCGTGTTCGACAGGCGCAGCAGGTTTGCAGGGTTCACGTCCACACACTGACTCCCAGCGGTGATGGTCATCATTAGTCCTCCCACCACGTAGAGGAGGGAGAGAACGTTGCCCCTGACCACAGAGGGAGATGGGACATTGGGGAATGTGGATTTGCATATTTGATGGCAACAATTTGTATCTGAGGCACTCTGAAAATCATGGATCCTTACTTGTGGACAAAGAGCTCCGGTGGAAACTTCAACATGAAGCGGTTTGATGTGTGAGGACCTACAGGAACAAGTGTGGCTCTGTTGACGCTAGAACCAATGAAATAATACAACTTCAGAATATTTATATGATACACTTAGACTTGGGTATACGCCTCTCACACATTTTTCAGTGGAACTACAGACGTCGCCCTTTCTTGAAATGCTGCATTTTCTTTACGACGTGGCGCTCTTGTTAAATCAGAGTCAAACATATCAACAAGATTTCAACTGGAAGTACTCACCACTCCTTCTGCCCGGGGTTTCTGATGTTAGGAGTACATCCCTGTCAAGTAGACATGTTCAGTGTAAGGCACACCATGAAGAGAAAAGCGTTACGCTACAACAAACCACACACAGACCGAGCTTTTCTTTACAGCAGGGCTTTAAGACAGGCAGGATCAAGGGGGGCCTGAATGCTTTGAATTCCTGGCTTTAGCATTTCTGTGTCAGAGCGTAAGCACATGGTAAAAATGTTAAGTAATCTCTAAAGAAGTCATAGACAGAGAAAATAAAGGGATCTGATTCTGTTTTTAGTGGGAAAAAAGCTTAATGAATATTCGACCTCGTTGTAAAATGTGAGCTGCTCCTTTAATAAGGATGGATTCTCATTATTTCTCTCCTTTCCTCTCCTATAATGCTCTTCGTCAGTCTTATCTAAAAGAGCTTCCAGGGAATAATAAATGTGCAGCCAGGAATATGAATTCTTTATTGTGTCGTTAAGTATATTAAGTCTGCATTCAGGCCTGTGATAACAGACTCGTCCCTTCCTTCTGTTCGGCGACAATCTAATCTCTGCGCCGAGCTGAACTTCTTCACTCCTTCCTCCTCCGTCCCTCCGCTCAGGCTGCTGGTGGTGCGTCTCCTCTCTCCGCTACAGCCTTGCCGTCTCGCCACCCTGGCGGAGGAGCTGGAGGAATCGGCCTGCTGCCACACGGTCACCATCGTCCTCCAGCGTAGGCAGGCCGAGCCCCACGCCGCCCTGGTGGCCGCTCTGCCCAGCAGAGACCTCGGCTGGGAGCTGTCCAGGCTGAGAGCCCGGGGCTACTCCGGCCTCCCCTCGTCGGAGATCTCCATGCGCGAAGGAGACCAGCTTCTCCTCCGGTTCAGTGGCAACATCACCTCCGCAGGTAGGGTGTGAGGCTGACTTACTGACAAATGTTCCATATTGTAAGAGCCTGCACGCTGACAAAAAATGAGAGAATCAGTTCATCACATGTACAAAATGTGAGAAAAAGCAACCAAACATCAGGACAACATGCTCGTATCTGACCACCTTTCTCCTGATTAACCTTTGCTGTCAGCCTGATGGCCTGTTTAAGGTTTAGGTTGATTTGGTCTGTAATTTGTGCTGATGATGCTGTGACTGTAACGTTCACTGTTTTTCAGTTTGTAGTTCAAGTAAATTGACTCTTTTTTGTTTCTTAAAAGCCAATTTTTGTTTTTAGCCATGCTAGCATGGACTGGCTGGGATGG
This sequence comes from Chelmon rostratus, assembly GCF_017976325.1. Taxonomy (NCBI): domain Eukaryota; kingdom Metazoa; phylum Chordata; class Actinopteri; order Chaetodontiformes; family Chaetodontidae; genus Chelmon; species Chelmon rostratus. The sequence continues at coordinate 11,385,087 of NC_055680.1, read as the reverse complement.
CATCGTCTGTCTGTTGGTCCACCACTTTGGTACAGACTGAAATATCTCAAAAATAATCATAAAAACAATGATAGAAACATTTATGGTTGTTAGGGCTTTGGTGAAACCCTTAATTTTCCTCTTGCACAGCCAGCAGGTGAAGGTTTTGATTATTCAGTGAAATATCTCAACCTGGATTGGCGCACAAAAACTATTTTCATCAACCCCTTAGAGAATGAATCCTAATAACTTTCATCTCGCAGCATCATCAGGTCAACATTTAAATTTGTCCAACACCTTAAATTTAAGACCAAATACCTGCAAAACTGACAATCCCACAGCGCTAATTTTCAATGGTTAGCATGCTAACGTAAACAGCTCCTCTCCCACAGGAGAAGTGTACAAAGAGCCTCAGAGTAAAACATTCAAGATGGAATACAAACACATACAACACACGGCTGACCATGACACATAATAAATTGTGGATGAATAGTATCAGCATGCTAGCATTGTGATTGTTAGCTGATGTTAGCATTTAGCTCTAAGAACAGCCTCACAAAGCAGCTTGCATGGCAGCAGTTTCACATTTTTTTCACCTTTTGTACCTTTTTTGTCGCTGTGTGGGCACTGTGCTTCTTTTCTATGATTATGGGACTGTCATCCTCAGCTACACACACCTGACGCTACTTCCTGAAAAGCCTGGGTCCAAGCCACTTTTACGTTTCCTCATTTCAAAAAGCCGGAATGACGGAAGATAAAACATGTTGTATGCAAAGCCGGGGTTTGGTATTCTAACACCGCAGTGTTGTCCATGCAAAAACATCTCTGAACACTTCTGCTCCCTGAGCAACTTCATATGGAGGGAAAGATGCAAAAAGAAAGTCGGATGCAGTAAAACACGTAAAACAGTAACCTTAAATGTAGCTATAGCAACAACATCCAGTCAGTAATTAAACAGTACTTGCTGCTGCTGAGGAAGTCAGGGTCAGTCAAATCAGGTTTGTCTTCCTGCTGCTTGTTGCCACATAAATGGATGCCACAGACCACACATGCATGCATGTTTTCAATCTCTTCGCTCTGACGTCTTCTATCGAGCTACAAGCTGCTCATCACAGGATTCTGTATGTTGCACAATAGGAGCTCAAAATGGCCAACATGATGAGCGAATCACCTTCCACAGTCAGCAGAGGAATCACCTCCTGGTGCATCTGACAGAAGTGGATCCGTTTGGGAACTACAGCTCCCCCCACTACAAGGGCACGGCCATGTTTTTTAAGGTCACCGCAGGGCAGCTGGAGTGGCGAGGCGACGAGCTCGCCCCGATGGACACAAAGCTCCTGGGAGACCCCGTCTGTAAGCTGTCTCTGACTCTACCCAAGGTGCAGAAGCATTCACAGGGAATTCTACATTGCGTTTGGTGTTAAAGCGTTGATCGTTACAATAAAAGCGACATCTAACATTTTAACTGTGTTTCCTTTCAGAAAGTGAGGACCATCAATCGGCCCATCGTAGCCAGGGTGAAGTTATGTGAGGAGACAGGTGAGTGGCATGTTCGGCTTCAGAGGAATCTAATCTGGCTGATGGCATAGTTTGCACATGATTTTTCATTCAAAAAAAAAAAAAAAAAAAAAAATGAACAAAATCTTTTGTTAGAGTTTGGTATGGTGTAAATTTTATTATATTTTGATTTTCCTACATATAATGTTGCTTTCATACCAAATTTTGATATATATCAGTATCAGGAAATATTTTATTGATATCGTGAAACGATCTTGACTATTTTTAATTTGCCTAAACAAGCTGTTTCTAGTGTTAAAAATAGAGATTCATCACTTTCAGAGCACCAGAAAGCAAGCAGCAAACTCTCTGCCTCCATCTCTTGCCCACCCACCAGACTCGCTGTCAGACTCCGTTCTTCTCTGGCTGTCCGGGGAGCTCTCAGAGGAGGAAGTGGCCCTTCTGGTCCTCGCCCTGCGTCTCCGTCGTAGCGCCGCTCAGCTGGTGAAGCTCCGGGCCGGGGACAGCCTACCCACCCAGGCCTTCCTTGTCCTGGCCATGTGGAGGAGGGGGCTGCCCGCTGCCACACACCAACCCAAGGCCTCTCAGCTGGCTCAGTGCTTAGCCAAGAGTGGCAGGCCGGACCTGGCCAGAGAGCTGCTGCTGCGACAGGCTGCGGCCTCCAGGCAAGGCTCACTGAGACCAGGAAGCCTGAAAAGTAGAAATCACACTGATTTTTAATGCATTCAGCACGTGTGCCTGCCAAATGAGATGGTGGTAGTGTTCCATCTGATCCACAAGGGGTCAGTATTGGACTGCAAGAGTCCGTGCTCTCGTCCAGACTTGAGTCGAATATATGTGCAGGAACAGGTCAACTGAATAGTTTTTAAGGGTCTAAAGACTTAATATTATTGAGTAAAAAAAAGAAAAACAGTAAAGATGAGAAATATCTTAAAAACTCAATCACAATTTTGTATAGCAAATACATTTTCTTGGCTTTTCTGTCCTGTTCATTGTCTTATGCCCCCTTAATTTTACCTTGAGGGGGTCCCAAATGAAGGGCTGGCAACCAGCACTGTGGGTAATATTTCTAAGCATTTCTTGTGACATATTTGAAGCAAGAATAGCTGCAGATCAACACTGAATGAGACATTCAGACAATCAAGGTCAACTATGGGAAAGTATATTTAGTTTTGCAATATGTAATCAACACCTTACCTCATATTACATCTCATAATGCAATAAATGTCCACAGTCTCACTCTACATACAGGCAGAGATAATTATCTGCAGCCACGGCTTGATTCAGAATTAATTAGTAAAGTTAGTGATGAACTGGTTGTGTGTGTGTTGCCACACTTTGAATCTTCTCAGGTTACTTTCACGTTTGAAGTCTGAAATCTTTGAAGGCATTAATCTCTGACAGCGCCCTCACATTCTGACTTTATTTTGGAGTTTGGCTCCGCGGAGGTACATGATTTACGCGACCAGTCGGCCGCCTCTTCTCTCTGGGTAAACAAACGCTGACGCTGAGCGGTGACCTGTTTTCAGCTCCCTGACACCGACTCGTTTTTAAGACTTCACAGTGTCTGACAATAAGTGATTGGATAACAAAGGCTTGTTTCTCAGCATAAGCGGCACATTTCTGATTTTGATATCAGTTGGAAGATATATATGTGATTTATGTCTCTTTATTGTTGCTTTTAAAATAAAAAGTGCTGATATACACAGTTTAGTAGCTAGCTACTCTGTAGTTTTCCCAGTTATCATGGAATTAACTTGAATTTAGTTGAATTCAAATCATATCTTAGCAATAAAGCAAAAGTGTCAGGAATGGTTTAAATAGCATTTTTGTGTGCTTCAACAGTTAGCATGTCCAGCTAGCTTGCAGCCAACAGTAGCAAGCTAGTTAGAAATTAGCAAGTAGTTCAGCTAACTTCTGCCTACGTTAAAGCTTATATAAAGCTTATATCACCTCTCATGCCAATTAAGGAACATTTTGCTAGCTAACTACAGCTTGTTCTATGATGAAGTACCCAGTTTCTTTGTTTAGCAATGTCTGTTAGCATAAGTACATAACTGTTAGCCATCAAGGGCATATTTAAGACCACTTAGGTGGATCTCATTCTGAAACAAATCAGCTGGAAACATTCAAACGTTTGCGGCAGACGGTGTTTCTGTGAACGTCATGGAGCTATGTTAGCTTAATTAGCTCGCTACAGCAGAGTTAGTCATTTCAGTAGCAAAATCAATAGTAGCGGACAACAAATGAGTAGCTTGCTTAGCTCTGCCTAAAATCAAGGACCGATTGTTTCAGAAGTTACTACGAATTTTGAGAGCAAATCTGTGCCACGCGAGAAGCGAAAGCTTAGCAGGTGCAGCTAAAGTAGCATGAGCGCTTTCAGGACTTTTTGTCCATGTTGGCTTCAAAGCTGAGGCATCAAAAGCCTAAAGAAGAGCCACTATACGAGCCTTGAGGTGAAACTGCTTTATTAACTGCCGGCTCCTACGTCAAGAACGAACTTTGAGCCTCGATCAGCTTTTAACTCGACGTGGAAGTCGGAAGCAGCCTTTAAATGCTCTGAAAAAGCGTGCATTTGAACATCAATAATTCCATGACAACTGGGCCAGCTCTGTGTGATGATGAAGATCGTGTGATGTGATACAGGTGCTGAATGGACCCTGTTCCATCTAAAAATCAGCCTCTCGGGTGAAGCTGGCGTATGTAGCGCTCCCGTCATAACTAAATGGCGGGCGGCAGAAGTGTGCTCTGTCTTTTTAACGACATTCACCGGGGTTGTCTTTTTCATCCGTCCTCAGAGCCTCGCGCTCCAGCTGTGTGACATTCTGCAGGCCCTGAGCTGAAGCAGGGGGGTAATGATAGATGCCATGTGTCCAGGTGGGGGGTAGGGGACTCCCCGTGGAGACCGCCTGGTGATGTAAACTGGGGCGGGGGCTTAATGAAGTATGAAATGGTAACTGATGGATTAAACAGGATGATCGCTCGGGCTCCTTCTCTGTCACCTGCCGACAAAAAGCGCCCCCTCCATTCATCGACCTCTCCTCTTCCCGCGCCTCCATTGTTCCTCACCCCCACATTGAGGTGGGAGTATTTCCCTTTCAAACACTTTACAATCCTTCTTCACCGATATTATCTCCCCCACTCTTCTTCCTTCCCTTTGGTGTGAGTCTAAAGGACATGTGTGGCATCACTTTCAGGAGAGTTTTGTGCCTCGAGTGAGTGTGCCAGAGGGGGGTATCATTAGTGTGGCACAGGGCCATCAAACACGCACACACACGTCGAGGGTCTTGCCAGAGGTAAATGTCACAGAGGGGGCTCCCACAGCGCCAGGAAATCGTTTCCTCTCTCATTTTGTATCCCTTCTCTCCTCCTCTACATTATTGAAAAGGCCACGCAGCAAGGCACTCTGGGAGGTTGCCCGTCGTCCAGTGGGGGAGGATACAGAGGGCTGATGAGGTGAAGAATTCCCACGGAGTGCCGGCGTAGAGAGACTCTGATTAAAACCTCGTCTGTTTCATCATTCATTTCATCATCATCCTCCTCCTCTTCTTCTTCGTTCGCAGCGCTCCGGCTGTTTTTCTTTCTTCCTCTTTTTTTTTTGCAGGAATCCTCTCTGCCTTGATCAGTCACTCTTCAAGCTGTCAAGGTGAAAAACAGTCTGATGTGAGTGAGATGCAGAAACGGTCATGAATGAACACCGTCACAGCTGATGATGAAAACCTCAGATTTGTTGTCAGATTGGCTGTTTGCATAAAAATGGAGAAAGTAGAAGGCCACATTAGTTATGCAAATCTATCCGTTAGCTTAATGTCTGATTGTTTTTGATTAAAGGCTGGTTTAATTGGCTCTTGTTTACTCATTTAGGCAATCATACGCACCATACTGCCTCACAGTAATTTAGATCTCAGCACAGCCGAATCATCATAATGATTAAATGTTAAGAAGCTGAAAGAAACAAACAAAAATAAAAGATCAAATATGTTTGCTGGTTGCAGCCTTGAAGCAACACAAAGTTATGCTAACACATAAGAGGACTTCATATGATCTTAAGTCAACAAATGCGTTGAACACATGCAATAAAATTAATTTACTGCCAAGTGCTAAATGAGGAAATTGCTCCCACTCTCATGTTAGAGTGGTGTCAATCTTCTTATTTAACTCTCGTCAAGAAAGTGAATAAAAGTATTTTTCAAAATCTCCAGTTTGCACTTTTACTGACTTTTATTCTTAACAGTGACAGGTGTTTTATATGTGAAGCAATTCAGATAAAGAACATCATATGATGAAGAATGGACGTACATTTTAAGATGCACCCTGGAAAATGCTGCTGTTGGAGCACCCAGTGGCTGATCCGGGTCACTGTGCGGCTCTGAACGCTGTGATGAGTGAAAAATGGACACAGCTCATGAGTGGCTGCCCATTCATACAAAAACAAGGATGGATAAAATCTCAGGGGTGACAGTCTGACTCACACCCTGGCCCTGACTGCGTGTGTGTGTGTGTGTGTGCAGGGGGAAATAGCCATAGAGAGAGACAGACCTCTCAGGTGTACTGCTCAGCAGCCCATGACAAACTCTACATTTGTCCCTTATTCCAGTGGCAGACGGGGGGGACTGCACACTGCTCCGATGGCCCATTATTCTGAAACCCCAAACGTCCAAAAAATGTCCCATCGGACCGAAAGCCCATTTGTCTGACAGCCCGTTATCCTGAAAACAAACGTCCACTGCACCGAAAATACACACTCTCCCTCGAGTTTTTTGCCCTTAATATCGTAGCGTATTTGAACGGGGACGAAAGGACGAAGTCAGGTGACCTTTAGTGTCAAGCTAACAATAACAAACAGTGTTTACAACATGAAATGGTTTTGGTTCGAGTACGTATATTAGCTACGTCAATTATGTTACGTAGCTAAGATGGTATATTGTTTTGTAACAACTGCAGGCCATCGGAACAACGGACTTTTTTTTTTTTTTTTAATAACAAGCTGTTGGACAAAGGGGCTTTCGGTCCAATGGGACATTTTCAGACTATTGGGGTTTCGGAATAAATGCCCGTCATAACAATGGCAGGACACCAGACAGCAGCTGGGCTGGGAGTCCGTGACCTGGAGGGTCTGGAGTTTCCATTTCAAAGAACAGATCTAGAATCACCCAAACGAGTACAGCAGGTTAAGCTGCTACAATCAGTGTTTCTATCCTGACAACAGACCACATGACTTCCATCAATAGAGCATTATTTCAGCTTTACGCTCTATGTTTTAGCAACTTGATTCACTTCATTTCATTTCTTTAGGGGGCTGCATGCTGCATACTGAGCACCAAACAGCAGACAGACAACGTTCGCAACTAGCTGGTGATGGTTGTAGAGCAGGAATGGTGGAAACCAAAACAGAGATAAAAGAGACGAGTAGATATTGTTATGACATTCATTAGGTGGTACATTGTGTACAATGTATGTGTAGGCAACTGTTTTTAGCCATTTCAGCTTAAATTATGATAAGTAAGTGTTGTGATCATTTCTGGCAAAAAAAAAAAAATCAGATCTTGTGGTGGCAGAAGTTCAAAAAGTATTTGTGTTAGCTTCCATTGTAAAGGACTGCAAGGACAGTAAAATTCACCACAACTAGATGTTTGACCCTTTAAATTTGTTCCTTCATTTGAAAAAAATATGACATATCTGAGGAAGTTACAGTGTTTGGTAACGCTTAGTTCGCCTAGTTGTCAGCACATTTTAAGTTTAGCTTTAGTTGTTGAAACAAACTAATTTTGGAAATAAACTGGTGATTTCGACCGCAGTGTCCGGGCAAATGGAAACCTGTGACATGACAGCAACAGCAGAGCCATACTTTTCCAAATCAAAACTAACTCATCCCAAACTGATGCAGCAGCAGAACACAACAGAGACAGACTGGGGCTGAGCATTAGAGCTCGGGACAAGATATAAAGAACATTTTTGAGGATTTTATACAACGCCAAGCTAGTTGGATGCAGTTTTTAAAGATAAGCCAGTGCTTTTCCAAGGGATTTTGGGGTTTGTGATTGGCCAGTGTGCCAAAATGTTTGAGCCAAAATTCTAGCTGGGTGGCTGTCCACTTTGTTTTTGTTAACATGCTGGCAAAGCTGGCAGCGCCAAACATAAAATATATTTCGCAGCAGTGTGCAGCTCTGCATCTGATGTGTTGTTGTGCTATTCCTCCGATGCGTGTAAACCCACGTAAACCCACCCATTCCAGCTACGTCCACATCCTTGCTGGCCATTTTCTGATGGAATGAAATTGGTATTGTTTACTCTGAAAATCCTCCAAGATTGTGTGAGATGCGAGCGAGAGCAGGAGAGAAAAAAGGTGAAAAAAGGCCGGGATGATGGGGAGAGAGGCGGAGGGAGCGGCGGCAGGGGTGAAGAGTTGTGAGAGAAGTGATGGGAGACGGGATAAACAGGAGGGGAGGGATGAGGAAAGGAGCACGGCGGACGGGGAGGTGTGACGCGATGGGAGAGGGTGAAACGTGAGGGGAGAGGAGGTGTAGCAACAGTGTGTCCACTGGTGTGTGAAACCGGCCTGACATGTGGAGTGTGTGTTTGTGTGTGCGAGTGTGATCGCAAGGCGAGAGAGTCACGGAGACTGGCTTGATTTCTCCTTCACACACACAAAAAACCAACAAACACTTCTGGTTTTGCTGGATCTTTTAAGGGTTAGACGGTCAAAAGGAGCGCATCGCTCGGCCTCCCATGACAGTTCTGTTTCACGCATGAAGAACGCTGCGCACCCATAGAAACACACCTAACACTTCCACTTAAACTACACAATGCCTCTTAGCATTGACACTTCAAGCACACTGCACAGTATTATCTTAAGTCTACAGAAACTTACAGTATTTTGTTGGATCGCCTCTCTTATTAGGTGCATCTCAGATGTTTTTGTGAAAATATGCATCATATTGTCAATACGTCTTTATTCCCCAGAACAGCAAGCTCTGTCACACTACTGCAAACCCTGCAGACATTTTTGGTTTAATTTGGGTGCAAACCCCAATACCTCATTTGCTGCAACTGTCAGACTGCCTGCACTGAAATGTGACGTTTATTGAACGGTGCACAGAAATTCCCACGTTTCGTGAGTCGCCCGCTCAAAAAGCTTCACATCTGTTTACATCGCCGAAAACCGAGGATGGGCGCTCCAGCTGAGAACATAAACAGACTCAGGATTTGATTTGCATTGTCTAACAAAGATTGCTACGATACTGGGGCTGCGCTGAAGAAAATCAGACTGTAGATTCACTGTAGGTTCACCATCCAACAGTATGAAATGTTTACTACAATTTATCTTGTGTCATAAATAATTCTGCAGTTACTCTGTGTCATCTTGTTGCCGTCTCCACATTGAAAAGTTGTTAAGTCAGGCGCTGAAGTACACCTGATAATATCAAAAGGACAAAATGTCAACCACTGCTTATATTACTGGCTTCGAAAGGTGAGTCAGGTGTTATTTTCAATTTTAAAAATATAGATATGAATACAAAGTCTGCTGTAGTAGTGTCTGGGAAGACTTGTTTTCTCCAAATAGGTTTTTTCTTTCCTCTCCATGAGCTTAATTGCTAACTTTTTTGCTTGTAAGTAAGCAGCAAACACAATCAAAACAACACACACATCAACTTTTAAGTGGCTATTCACACATCCAGCAGACGCAGAACAACATTGTCATTCATTCGGAGTCGTGTTTGTGTCCACTGATCACGTAAGTCCAATATTCACTCTATTTTTAGCTCTATTTTTGGTCTCCACCATGTCCTGAGAAAAATATCTGCCTCTTTTGCTGCTAAATATAGGAGTTGTTAGCTTCATTGTTAATCCATCTGACGTGCTGTTTGGCAGAAATGTTCATGTGAGCTAACGTAATAAAGTTTTATTTAGGTTAGTCACGTTCGGCGACTTCCTTGGTCGTCTAAAAACTGGTTAAAATGGAGGAAACCGGGTACATTCGTGCAGGAATGTTTCACAACACAAAAACGAAACTGCAGAGCCTCACAGTCAGAGCAAACGACAGATGATGTTTTTTGCAGCGTGGAGGTCTCGCGCTCCCTCTTATATTTAACAACCAGCTGCCCTCTCTCCTCACTAATTCCACCCATCCTCCTTCAGTGCCGCAATGCAGATGACCCTCGCAGTCAAGTGGCCTCATTTCCTTCAACATGAGGCCCCTGAAGTGTGGGTGATGTAAAAGCATTACAGTTAACTTTCCAGAAGATTGGATTTGTAAAATTTTCCGCTGGGATCATATTGTCCCACTTAAAGCTGATGTACGATCTTAATCTCTGTTTTCCATGTTCCTTTCAGATTTTGACACTTAGATCTGTGGACACACGGCAGATATTCAGCTGCAGTCAGCTGCAGATACGGCATAGACGTGCACACACCCACATTTTAAATCAGCTAACTGTATCCTGAAAGCAGATACCTTTGACTGTATGTTTTCTGTTGCCGTGGAGCTGACCCTGGTGGCACTACACGCTATTATGCACATCCCACTGTGACAGGAGCGAAAAGAGGAAATAGCACAAGATGAGAGCACAATCACAATGCAAGACAAACATGCCACACCTCTCGCCGCAGGCAATAATGTGACTTCCTGGTCACAGTGCAATATATCAAAGGATCAACATGGGTTTGACCATGTTTAGAAAAGCTATATTCTCATTGTACTACAAACGGGCTGTAATGTTTGACTACAAAAGCAATGTTTAGGTCCATTGGAGCCTTTGGTTATTAGACTCTGTGGTCAAGCCAATATCACTTCTCATGTCTACACATGAGATCTACCGTTTTACAAGCAGTGCATTTGAACGCAGATCTGCTTTACGATCTGCCTTTGGTTCCCGACAGGTTGATTGTGATCTGTGGGTTTGGCGTCTCCTGCTCGATGGCACAACAGACTGTTTTGCAGCTAATAATATTTTAGCACCATGCAGCAATCCATTTGAAATCCTGGGCTCACTCTGCCCTGGGGCATTGGTTTCATATAGACATTTACATTACATGAGCGTCTTGTTAGTCTCCAGCGAAAGCCGGCCGTCTGCCTGGTTGGCTGACCTCTCCCTGGCCTCTGATCTTTACCCCTTGGCCAGCGCTCAGCACAGCGGTTGCAAAGAGAGATGAAACAAGCCTGCAAATATTCACAGTAAGTGTGGCTGATAGACACATGGCCATGAAGTGCTGGGATCCACTGTTTTGTCTGCACTGGTTGCGCTGGGATTTGAAACTTTCTGGCTTTTCTCAGCAAAATGTTTAAGCCAAGACAAATAATCTCCAAAACTATGAAAATATGAGGCATTTTCTTTGAACCCATGACTAAGGGCTCAGTCACACCAGCATTTATGTCAGACTACATTGAGTTTATTGCAATGAAACCAAGATGAGTGGATTTGCTCACGAAGCTGTGTCTAAATAAGCTACTAGCTCACGCACTTCAATGTCACCCTGCTTCCAGCACCAAGGACACATGGATGAATTCTGCTGAGCCACTTTCAAGTCAAGTGTAGTCAAGTCAGTTTAATTCACAGCTGAGAAGCACACTTTGTCAAGAGGGCTTTACTCTAGAACAACATGCAGCATCCTTTATCTTTAGACCCAAGAGGCAGGCGACAGCAGCATGAGCGCCACTGTTAGCATCTAGACGCCACTGAGGCTAACAGTTTAGCGAGCTAGCAAGCAGGCAACATACTGCAGGAGCGCAAAGGCATAATGATACAGGGAAAAGATGAGGCCTTTGGGAATATCAGCATTTCCTTCAGGCATATAATGAAGGCCATTAGCACACAGTAGGTTACTATAAAGACTGAAAGCAGAGGGACGCAGCTAGCCTGGCTAGTTCAAAAACACGCCCAGCTAGAGCTAACGAATGAACACGTCACCCTTGGCATATAAAACTGTCGATTAAAGTACAAGTTTCAGAGTTTCATGCTAAACCCACAACGTGTTAGCAAAGGAGCAAAACAATGGATTTATATAGCCACAAATTATTTTTCACTTTTTTTTTTTTTTTTTACAGCCCATTGCTGGATAATATGTAAATGCACTGCATTTGGAATTACTTGAATGAACGTGGTATATGGAAAATTATGCCGAACTGTAATGGTTATGGTGGCTGTAATTGGCTCATATGCATTAGGTAATTAGTTGTGAGCGATGCATGCAAACCGACGTACATGAGGGTCTGAGCAGGAATGTGTGTGTGTGTGTGTGTTTCTCGGAGTAAATGCCACAGTTGAGATGTTAACAGCCGCGGGCTACTGCGCAGCAAGCGTTGTCGTAGTAACAGTAAATATTCACATCATGATCGTCTTAATGAGCGGTGGCACCACAGCAATTTGGAAGTGCTGTAAGGTCTAGAGCCTGCTCCCGTCTGATTATCCAGCACTTTCCACTTTTTCATACAGTGTGTGTGTGTATGTGTGTGTGTGTGTGTGTGTGTGTCCACTCTTTTTCTCTGCCAAATCCCCTAAACTGTAATTTCTCTTCTCTTAAGAGCATCAAAGTGGCCTTTAAATTAGCGCAAACGACGTGAGAATAACCACGGACAGACAGAAGCAGAAATATATGATGATCACGAGTAAACATGAAAGGAAATGAAGCATGTCGTGTTATTTCAAAGTCTGAGCTCCCACATTTCCATAATCTAGAGCCCACGTGTGTTTGTCTGTGAGTGCATGCGTGTGTTTGCAGATGAGGGCTGGATTTCATTCATTTTCATCCGGCTCACGCGTCATTCCTGTGCCCGAAATCCCAAATTCAGAAGGAAACATTCAGACCCATCATCCTGATTCATTTGACGAGTAATCTTGCAACAAAACTGAACACACAGCAGCAGTTGGTTTGATAATAAGCCTGAATGGTCTTCTCATCTCCACTTCTTTTTCCATCTGCTTTTCTTCATTGCAGCTGCAGATTGGGATTCAGGATGATTAGATGGGTTTATTTTTACATGAAAGTACTCCTTTGTAAGGCATTAAAAAGTCTTATTTAGCACAATTTGGATCTTATTTTCATAGGTTTGGTCATCAATTTTGACAGTTATGACAGAAGAAACCGCTGTGATCAGGGGAATTTTGCAGCTTTGCAGGGTCGGGAAAGGCAAGCAGCACAAGAAGCTATTAGGTGTTGACCATGTCTGGCCAGGACCTTTGCTGCATGTCGTTCCCAACTCTCTCTACCCTCCTTTCCTGTAATATTTGACAACTACACATTTAATAATAGCATTAAATGCCTGTTAAAAGAAGAAACACCTGCAGTCAGATTATACAGTGCTGGTTTTGATAAAACCTCTTGGTTATGGCTAAGCCTGTAAAAACACCGGTGCCTTGGCAATGTCTTCAAATCACTGTTATTGTTCATACAACAGTCAAAAACAACACATGTCACATAAGACAAAGCAAAGCAACACACCCATACAACTGAGATGCATTCAAGTCTTTTTTGCCAATCAATTTTCTCTTGATCAACTCATCAATAAAAAAAGAAAAAATCACATTCACACCAGGATTAACCTACAATATTGACTAAAACTACTTCACGTCTCCAGAGGGGTAATACCGTGAAGCTACCACAGTGAAATCACTTTAATAGAAGTTCACAGAATATTTCTTGAGCTCCACAGCCTTGTATCACTAATAGTTCTGAACAGATAAAATTGCTGAGATTTTCCAGGAAAATGAACCCAGCGCCCTTCACAAATGTCCCCATTATGGCTCGACAGCGTACTCAGTAACCCCAGAAACTCTCAGTTAAATACCCTTTTAGAGTCCAAGTCCCTCTCAGTTGTAAATGGAGCCGTTCCAGCAGTCTGCCATCATTTCCCTCCTGTGTGTTCGAGCAACATGCAAACAAAATGCACCGAAGCCGGGACAGGGCTGATGCTGATTAACTGAAAAATACTGAATGTGTGGCTTCTGCTGTACAGCTGTGAAGCCATAAATAGTCCAGACAGTGACAGAGTTAAAAGGATTTCTTCCTGAAGCCAGCCAGACGGATGATCAAGTTAACTGGCTTGATTGAGAAGAGTCATGTCTGCTTTGTGTCTCCTATAAGCACAGACATATGCTGCCTCATCTGCAATAGACAGCGGTGACTATCCTGTGTGGGTGTGTGTGTGTGTGTTGACAGTCCATGTAGTGGTGTGTGTGTGTGGGGGGGGAATTAGCATGTTTGCTCATGTGAGAACAGTACACTTGCAAGCGTTGCATGTAATCACACAGACTGTATTTACATATGTGTGTCCATATTTGAGTGCGATGTGAGGTATTTCACAGGGTGTATGTGCGTATGAGAGACGGACAGAAAGCAAATGTGTGTTTCTGTATGAGTATGTGTGTGTGTCTGCATTCTGCCAGCACCATTTGGCATTTCTCAAACAGCTGTCAGCTTCAGCCAAACTGTTTCAGCTGACTGATCCTCAAACTGGGCCAATAAGTTCCCACACAAAACCCCACATTCCCTGCGCATGGGCTCTTTGGGTATATTGCTGCATCTATCTCAACACATCACTCTCCATCCTGCCATCCATTACTCTCTCTCTAACCATCCACTCTTCCCCCACTCAATTCCTCGTACCTTTTCTTTTTCTGCATTTCTCTCCTCTCCCACTTCTTCTCAAACAATGCTGCATTACTTAAATTCAAAAGATTTTCATTATATCAGATCGGTTTGCAATGCTATTTGTGGTCAGCATTTGTTCAATAACACGCATTCAATGTGTTTACATTCTGTAATTACCTCGTTACATAGTAGTTTTGATTGTTAGTGGCAGAGTCCGCCATTCCCGCCCTGGATTCAGATTGCCTTCACATCTGCAAGGGTACATGTAATCTCATTAATGTCAGTCTTAACTGTTCACTCTCCTAATGCTATATCAGAGCTGTATTAAGTTGCTGCTAATATATAGAGAGACAGATAGATAGATACTTTATTCATCTCCAAGGAAAAATTTGCTAATGCTAATCCAACATTGCCTGGTGCTGCAAATTTACATTAAAAGCATTCAGGTGGTGGCTCTTGTTGCAATGCTATGTGTTTGTCATCGCAGTTAGCATTGACTGTGTTTGAAAATCACATTGGGGCTGTGTTTGCTGACTTCTTTATTAGAGCAATACGAGTTTGTTTGGCTGCACTGTAAACAGATAATCCAGTTGCTAATCTGACAAAGCAGTTGCTCAACAAGTGTTTTCAAGGCTAAAATCTTAAAGCAGCTGTAATTGAGTTTCACGAAACTTCACAGTGGATTTTAGCGAACTTTTTAGCTGGAGTTGCGGTTTCGGTTTCGGTTCAGTGTCACTGCTCTCCTAGTGTTGTTTGCAACAGGAAAGTCGTGCACAGTACCTGCTCAGCACTAAACGGGAGACAGATACCGCTAGCGACTATAGCTGCTTAACACAATGGAGCATTCAGCATTTAAAGAGATGAATATTTGTCACAGGAGTCGGAAGGGGCCAAAAATTGAGCTAAACAAGGCTGAATGTTGGACTTACATTTGACATGTGGACAGAAACAAGACTCCAAATGAATGAAAGTGTTGCTTTTTAACTCCTGTATGTGCAAATTTAGTGTTGCGTTGTTGTTTCTGCTGCATTTAAGTGCCAAAAATAAAACAAGTTATTAGAAGTTTGTGTCATATTCGTATTTCTGATAACCTGATGGGAAAGCTGTATTCCATTATGTAACACAGACAAGTGTCTTGTCTCTATTTCACGGTTTTCTATGTCCAGTTGCAACTGTGTGAATGAAACCATGTGTGTGTCGTCTGCAGTACATATGACCATGCATTTGGACCTTTGAAAGAGTGTGCATGTGTCAGTGCTGGAGGCGAGAAGCATGACAGAGCTGAACCATACAGCATCTCCTTTGGTCCCACCCCCTGCCCTCCAACTACCCCCAAGGACGGCCAGCCCATTACAGTAATTAACTAGAGAGGGGGTTGATGGGATGGAAAGAAAGAGAGAAAGAGGGTTGGGACAGAGAAGGAGGTATGAGAGCTAGAGAAAGAGGTTTTGAGTGAGAGAGGAAAGAGAGATGGAGGTTAGGTTTGGGAGGGAGACAGAGGAGGAGAGGAAGAGGGGGGGGGGGGGTCTTTTTCTGCCGAGGCAGCAAGTAGGTGGGGGCCTTCCTGCCTGCCGTTAATCCCTGAGTGACTTTCACTGCGTACAGTAAGCAGTGCGGCGCAAGCCAGAGCCCCCGCAAATTAATCTAGCAAAGAGCCTGGGATGTTGCCACGCTGAACCCCCCACTTTACAACTACCCCCACCCTGCTAAAAGACTTGGGAGAAAGGGAGGGAGGAAAAGGACGAGAGAGAGAGAGAGACAAATACAGGGGAGAAAGAGTGAGGGGGAGATAAGCTGCCGCTGCATTGTCCAGTGGGTGGAGGAAAAATGTGGAGGAGAGAAGGCAAAGGGGACGAATGAGCAGAGGAGGGAATGACAGGATGTGGGTGAGCGAGGAGGGGGGGGGTCGAGATAAGGAAGACGGTGGACTATTTAAAGCTCAGCAAAGGATGACCTCGCTCCGGTGACATCACTCAGGGACATGATGATGTCACTGACTGTGGGGTGCTGTTCTGGCACGCCATCATGAGGTCATTCTCCTGCAGCCTTAGCCGAACATCGTCACAAACGGTGGGAATTGCGCCTTAAAGGTCCTGCATGATTCACAACATGTGAATCACGTCTTGTGACTTTACCTCCATATAAATGTAGCTGACATTCATATTATAACTCTTAAAGGTATAGCTCAACATTTTGGGAAATGTGCTTATTCACTGTTTAGCATAGCTTAGCATGAAGACTGGAGTCAGAGGGCAAACAGCTAGCCTAGCTCTGTCCAAAGTGTAAAACGCAGCAACCAACAACTTTCAAGCTCGCTTATGTAAGAGAT
This sequence comes from Chelmon rostratus, assembly GCF_017976325.1. Classification (NCBI taxonomy): domain Eukaryota; kingdom Metazoa; phylum Chordata; class Actinopteri; order Chaetodontiformes; family Chaetodontidae; genus Chelmon; species Chelmon rostratus. The sequence goes on along the minus strand of NC_055680.1, from coordinate 11,368,673 downwards.
GCCTGTAGAGTAACGACAGTCTGTGATTTCAGGGGGAGTTATAAGAGCCTCTGTTTCTCGTCTTTATTGGAAATCTGAATTCTCATCAAAATAACAAGTTCATTATTTTGTTAACTGGGGTGCTCATGACCTTTAACCCATGCTAAGCTAAGCATGCTAAAAGTGAAACCAAAAGTGAACAATGTTTTCCAACAACTAACCAAGTAGTTTTGACGCCTTTGTTCTGATGGCTCCATCCTGACAGCTTCAGTACTGGTCTTTGATGAAATGAAAGGCTGCAGCGGTTTGAGGAATGAGTTTGTAGCTGCATCAGCTCACTAAAGCGAGAGTGGGTGGCGCTGTCTAAAATGAGGTGCAGTTTAATCCTCATCCTCTACTCTCCTCCAGGGTGTCCAGGGAGAGCCAGCACACCGTCTCCCCCCCCTCACCAGTTTGTTTATCCTACCTTCAGCCTCAATTTTAGTGCTGCTTCTCCAGGAAACAACATCCACAACTAATTGATTGGTACTACACTCTATAGAGATGGGTGATAGCAACACAAGGCGGCACAAACTCACCATCACCCATCCATCCTCTCATTCATTCCTCTCCTCTCTCCTAATCCCCCCCTTGTTCTGTCACATATGCATTTTTGTCCCATTCACTTCCATGACCAACCACAATTGTTTTTCTCTCCTTTCAATCTCCCCAATCAGCTCATATGTCTTTATCAGTGGCAGCTGCTAGTCTTCCTCACGGGGAGCGCAATAACCAAGCGCCATATTGTTACAGCCAACCGAGGGATGATGATGAACAACGATAGCACTAAACAATCTCCCCAATATCCTCTTTCATTTACTAAGCCGCCCCTGAGGCCAGCAGGCACTTATTGAGCCTCTGTGCTCCCCACGCCTTGCCAACAGTGGGCTTGATTGACCTGATACCTCATGAAGATGCCAAGCGGTTCTCTCATTTGCGACCGCTGCCGCTCTTTTATGCCCGTGCTGATTGCCGGACTGAGCGCAGCCGGGTGAGCGAGGGTGTCTGTTTTACCCGGCTGTGAGAGCAAACGTGGGAGTGCTATGAGCCGGACAAATCAGCTGAAAAGTCACATCGGGAAATCACGCGCCCCACATCTCAACTTCACACACACAGACACACGGCTCACGGCTGCCTGTAGGTTCGCGTTATCAGGCATGAAACTGTGCACATGCAAGAGATCGGCTGACCCGGAGCGAGGAGTGCGCTGACCGAGAGAAGCAGCACCATCACACCCATGAAAAGCTCTGTTTCCACTCCTGCTGCCTCTTGTTTCACCTCTGTCAGTCACGTTTAGTTTTTTCATTTTTTAATGCAACTTCAATACACTATTTATGACGTTTTAATTAATGTGTCAAAGAAAGTTAAGAAGAAAAAATGAGATACAAAGTAAACACTTTTGTAATGTTTATAGAAAGATTCTAAAAATACGTTCAAAAACAGGACAGAAATTGTAAAAAATTTGTAAAATGCACGACTATGCATGATCATACATTTTCCTTTCCCTGTGCACAAAATAGTGATATAGTACGTTGCATAATTATCAGCCAAAGTGGTTAAAGAATGAGTGTTATGTCTTTAAATGTGACAAAAAATTTAATGCAGAAATTTAAAGAAACCTAGTACTGAGCTAAATGACAAGGTTACTTAAATTAATTTGAAAAAAAATGCGGTGACAACAAGGAGCACTGCAAAACAGAAAAAGGGAAAATTTGAGGTTTATGTCACTCAAGCATGGAGTTTTAAACAAACTTTATTTCTCTCACAGCTGCTACCGCGATGCACACATAATCACTTAACTAAGGCGGTAAATCAGGAGTGAGATTCCTCTTAAGATCTGTTGCGACCTCTCGATATTATTGAGTTCACCGCAGCCTTTTAGTTTGTTATCATTATCCTTTATTGTCCTCTGGGACTTGGAAGAAAAAAAGTTGTCAGATGTCTCCACTCTTCCATAAAGTTGTGTTTTGAATAGGCAGAATTCATGCTCTCATTAAACAGACGAACAAAAATATCCAAGGGCAAAGGGGAATTATTTACCTCCTGGCCTAAATGGAAATGTAATTCTCTGTTTGTGTATTCTCTACCTTCACAACTATTGAGACAAAAAACTTTTTAAAGCTGACGAGAAATGTTGGCTTTCATTTGCCATGAAAACACCTGGCAGTTAAGAAAATGATTTGTGCAGGTAGTAATTCAAATGCAAATGTTTCGCTTCAAAGCCCTGATTTCAGAGCTTCCTCGCTTAAAATGTGATTCTTCTGACGAAAACCTCTGCGAGCCGAGTGCCGAGGACGCTGAAAGCAAAAGTTCATCATTTTTGGGAAGTATGCTTGTCTGCTTTCTTGTGGAGAGTTAGCGGAGAAGATCAATGCCACTCTCATTTTTTTTCTGTTAAATATGAAGCAAAAGCAAGAGACAGTTAGCTTAGCTTAGCATAAAGACTGGAAACAGCTAGCCTGGCTCTGTCCAAAAAAAATAAATATTCGGCTTCCAGCTCCTGTAAAGCTCCATTTTTAACTACTTACATCTTGTTTGTTGAATTTGTACAATCTGTACCAGGTTAGCTGTTTTCCTCTTTACTGTCTTCATGCTAAGCTAAGATAACCAGCTGTAGCTTCGTATTTTCTGCATATTCATGAGGGGGGTATTGATCTGGTCACATAACTCTCAACTCACAGCAAGAAAGTGAAATGTCTTTTCCAAAATGTTGAAATGCTTTAAGTTCCAGCAAACATATGATGCAATCTCACATGAGTATGTCCTGTATTCAATGTCATGAATGCACTGAAGTCATTGATTTGACCACTAACTGCTTTAAGTAAAAATATCTGAATCACCTTCAACTACCGGAAAGGTAACTGCAGAGACCAAGTCTCAAGCCACATTTCGACATCTGTCAATAGTTTTGTCCAACAGTGCAGTATTGCACAATAACCGTGGAGCAGGTGTCAACAGTTCCACCTGAGCTCCCCCAGCAAGCACTCAAGACTAATTACACCTGAAAATTGCCTCCATGGAACTGACTGGCCACCACTGACACCACTCAAAACATCCTGTGTTACTGGATCAAAAGGTTGTCAAGCTTGCTGGACTGTAGCCAAGCACAACCCATGAACTGTTGTTATTAAGCAGTTGGTCTATATACTCACCTAGCTTTTATGCCACCGCCTCCTTATGAGAAGCTCTGCCCGTGTGCATGTACCAGAAATCACAACTACGTCATTTTAATTCTTATTGTAGCTGCGTCGGAACGACACGTATGAAACGTTCTTGGTTTGCAGGAACGTACACTGCAGTGCACGCGGCTGGTTTTTCAATACCAGGAAGCTGTTGAGTCAGGGAGCTGGAGGTACGGATGATGATGTGGAGAAGAAAGAAAGGGGCTCTGGATGGTTTTGTACGCTCTAATTGGCTCCTCTGGCTTTCACCTTCACAGGTCATCGCGTCTGAGGAGACACAGAATATCGAGGTGTGGATGGCTGAGGCCAAAAGGTGATATTGTACTCTGTATGCTCTGTGCCTGCGCGTCTGCTCGTATCTGCAGATATGAAAGACGGTGTTGGTGCGTGTGTGATCTTCTTTTATTTAACTCAGAGTTTTGGTTTACACTGTTATGAGAAAAGTGCGAGTGTAAGAGGAAAGCCAAACAAATGGAGGCGAGAAGGAGGGGAAAAGCTCCGTAATTTGCTGGCTGCTTTACTAATTGAGCTACCACAGCACTTCTCAAGAGGCTGGTCGGCTCAGAGATTGGATGGATTGATACGGATGCACGCTCGCACACACATCCAGACGAAAAGAGAGGCAGAGCTGCACACACACACACACACACACACACACACACACAGAGGAAAAGCCTCAGACAAGCTTTCATCTGTTGTTTTCTTCGACAAACTCGATTAAGTTGTGCACAGGCAAAACAGAGGAGATGGTGGCCTGCTCTTAAAAGCTTCAAGAAAGCCGGCGCTGCCTCGCCGAGTGCTGTTTTATTAGCCCACAAGGATGCATCTCAATGAGATTTCGCTTGCTCGGAGAGGCGTTTATTCTATATGTTCGACAGGTTTTTTTCTGTGCATTTCAAACGGAGACCATTTTACACCTCAACATCAAAGGACCCTAAGGCAAAAATGACTTCAAAAAGGCTACGACATATACTCACACTCATTCCTCCTATCGCCACTGTGGTGGCGTGCAGGAATTAGTCAAATATTAAAACCACTGACGAGGCGCGAGAGGGAGGAGGCAAGAGAGACCTCAAGCTGTACGCAGGCGAATAAATCTCTGTATTGTTGTTATTAATCCTGTGTCAAACAGGAAAGCTCCCGCGTCATCTGGAGAGGCAAAGAGGCGCCTTCCATCGCAGCTTTGCATCTCAATGTGGACGATCCCTACGCACACGCAGCGCCCCTCAGATTAGCACATCATTTAGGATTTTTAATGACACCCTAAGGCGCGACCATACTTTTCTTTATGATGACGAAGCACACGTTTTATTTCTGACGTGTGGAGGCCGCCCACATGGAGTAGCTGATGTTTTAATGCTGGAAATGTGGGCTCACTTCACATTAGTGCGCTCGTTGTCCACATTGCTCCTGTATGCAGCCACAATGTCCATGACTACCGCTTCCACCGTCATGTATTTCTCTTGAGATGCATTTTTTCAAATTAAAGCCACATTTGATTTTTGATCAGATAGTGAAAAGGACCTAACCAATGATCTTACTCCAAAAGTAACCAAGCAATGAACGCTAACCAATCAGAGGCAGGGTCCTCACAGAATGGAAAGAGCACCAGTTTTTGTTGTATGCTAACAAAGAAATTGTCGCCTAGTTTCACTTTGTTCAAATCATGACGGTTTCATCTTCAAATAGTACTGTAATGGGACCAGTTAGTCTTAGAAGATAGTGACCCCCAGGAGAACGCCTATTTTCTTCAGAAAGAAGGATTAAATAATCACAGAGCTAGCAGAACAGAGGCTAGCCCGGACATGACTTCAGCTCTCTATAGCCCAGGATGCTAATTAACACTACGGGTGTAAAAGGACATTTGAAACCAAATGAAAGCGGTCCTACTTTTTATATGATGAATGGGCACATTTTGTTTCTGGGTCCACATGAAATAAATCATAGTTTTTAATGCCATAACTGTGGTTTTGCTTTGCAGAACGAGGCACTAACGTCCTAACAGAGATCAAGCTTGACCAAGTTTTTCTTTTTTCCTGTCACATTTCTCCTGACATCCAGCTAAAGGGAAATTTAAGCGAGGAAAAACCTCATCTTGGAGCCATTAAAGCCACATTCTCCTTAGATCAGATAGTGAAAAGGATCATTTTGGCTGAGATTTATCCACTTCTTTATCTCTCCTCCTACAGGAATCTAGCAAAGTGTTGTTCAGTTTAATAGAAGTAATTAAAAAAAAAATCATCAGCATTAAATTATTGTTTCACATTCTTGGGCTAATTTAGCTTAGCATGAATAGCCCGGGATGCTAATTAACTCTAGATGCAAAAAGCCCAGTCGAAACTCTGAGAAAGCGAGCTACCACACATTTGTTCTTAATTCCTTCAATTGAGCAAATTGCTTGTCCAATGGTTTCTCATATGAGGAGATTAGCAAACAGTCAATGAGGCATTGCACTATTAGCCACAACAATGTGCTGTGTGTTGCATGACTGGGGCGCATTAAGTTTGGTGGAAAACAGTTCAAGAAGTAATTAACACAACTGGGCAGCAATTCATTTCGGAATTAGCTGAATTGAAACTGAGCTTGTCAGACATTCAATAACAGTCAGGACAGTGAAATATTACAGCCTGACAAAATAACTGAGCTGACCTTCATTCTCGCACCCCCACATGATTATCCCGGTTCATAAATGTCCAATTCGCTCCTTTCGTCTCCATTGTTCAACATTTAATTTTTACCCAAGATGACGGCGGCACGTGCGGATCAGTCGGTCGACGACACGAGCGCAGAAAAACAAATGTCCCTGCAGTTATGCCGATAGCTTTTTATTAATCATTTGAAAGATTTAAGCTGTGATGCACCATTACCTTTCCCCGCTGGATTGTGAGCGACATTTTATTCCATTTGAACATCATTTGGGGGAAAATAATGTGAGTCTAACTAAGCCCAGGGGCCCTCTCAGACCGTATTTGTGATGACAGCTATAGGCCTGCAGGCTCACAGTGGAGGTATTTCCCCAGAGGATGCTAGCAAACAGGAATGCTAACAAGCCGGGCCAGCACCGTGATGGATTCCCCCCGATGTATTGTTCTGTCCCCTGATTTTTAAACCAGATCCTCATTCTAAATAATTCCTAATTATCAGCCTAGAAAAATAAATAACATCACTGGAATTAAGTAGTAAAAAAAAACAAAACATTAGCAGCCATTTTTTGCCATGACAGGAAGTCAAAGACATCCCAGCAGCCGTGCATGTCTCTCACATGCATGCCCACGGTTTAGGGGCAAACGTCCATTGCTTGAATTCACAAACAGGCATAATTAGCGAGCTCTGCTGCGCCTTGTTCTCCGTATGAACTGTGCGTTTCCTCCAGCAGCGCAAGCAAGGAGCATCTAATCATAGTCTCCTGTCGCCATGATGTGTGCGCTGCATCTGGAGGAACTGCCTTTAAGCAATTAACAAGTGTAAACAAGTCAGACTGGCACATGTCAGAGGCAGAACACTGCAGTGTGGTGACTGTATCAAGGGACCGACATCTCTGCAAGAGCGAGGGTGTGCCGGAACAGATGTGTGCAGATGTGTGTGTTTGTGTGCAGATGGCTTCATGCATTTTCACTATTTCTTTTTTTCCAAGGTTAGATTTCGACATTTTGGAAATCGGGACACCTCCTGTGAAAATGGTTCAGTATGGAATAGTCTGTGACTGTGAGGATGAAGCTCCACTGACAGTAAGTAACAGCAGAACTCCCAGGACAGCATGACAGCACCTGCTGCGATTTCACAGGACTTGGAGACATTTTTGGTTCACAGCTGGAAGAACAACTACTTTTCATGCGATATCTCAAACTGCATTACTCACTGATTTCATGCCAATTGACCTGCTCTACATGAAGTCATCGGTTGCCTGCGTGTGCAGATATTGATTTAAGGGTTTAAATGATGGCTCATTGACTGATTGATTTGACATTGTCACCAGTCCTATAATTCACTATGATCATAATGACGTTGTGTGTAACTGTATGAAACTATTGGTGATGGTAAAAGAGGTTGTTTGCCTTCCAAAAAGACCCATGTGAGTGTTTTCAGACATGCTTTCTCTGTGGTTAAAGTAGTTTCATCAGAACAATGGATCACATGACTACTTGTGTGTGAACAGGGATGCTCCGATGGTAAAACATGGCAAAGTGCCCTCTAAGGTGCCCTTCCAGTGGAGAAAACATGACGAAGTGCCCCCTAAGATGTCACTCCAGTGGTAAAAACATAGTGAAGTGCCCTTTAGGGTGCCCTTCCAGTGGAGCAAATGTGATGCAGGTGCCCTGAAACTGGAGGAAAATGTGTTGTAGTGCCATATTAGGCCTCTATGTGTCCCTAAATGCTTAAATAGTCACGATTTCCCTGAGGTAGTTATACTTCAAATCTCAATCACATAATTAAAACTTTTTAATTTGGGGCATTAATCCGTTCTGGTTTTGAGACCCATGACTTTACTGTTTTGGTTCCCTCTCACTGTTCTAATCTGCGATGTCTGCTTATCTTAGCTGGTTGTATAGAATTAGTTAACACACAAAGTTAGCAACTAGCTGGTGAACACTGTAGCATTTAGCAGCTAAAGAGCCAGATGTTTCCCTCAGGAGTTGGCGGAGACCAAAATCAGAGAGAGAACCTCCACCTCCACACATGGCCGACTCCAAATGAATGCTAATGTTGCTCTGTGTTTGCTAATGAGTTTGTAGTGTCAACTCAAAAGCTGATAATCTGATTTCTATACTAGTTATTGCAGGTTTATGGTTGAGGTAAGTTTAGGCAACTAAGACTACTTGATCATTGTTCAATAAACAACTTAGTTGATGTTCAAGAAAGGTCATTATCATGGTAAAAAGAGGCAGGAAATGAAAAGTGTGCTGAAAACTGAAATAACCTGCTGTGCTTTAACGCTGGATGTCACGTTCTGCCGATATGACTCTCGCTTCTCTCATCCTCTAAATTTTTTTCCCACGATGCAGCTTTTCATCATTCTTCCATCAGCGCGCGTGCGGTATCTGAGCAACAGGATTCCTATTAAAATTATATCGCTTCCCATTCGGAACAGAAGGAATTTGTCAAGATGGCTGCCGTGCCGAACCCCTGGGAGCCATTAGGGGCTCGTGTTCAAAGTCAGAGTGATTAAAGGATGCTTTGTTGGACACATGAAAGAGAGAGCGAGTGTGAGAGAGAGAATAAGGAGGAAAATGAGATGTTCTCCCCACGTCCTGCTCATCAACAGCATGCTGTCGTCAGCGCTGGTTGGATTTGATTTTTCAAGCTCCGCTGTCATCTAACCCCTGACTGATTCATTCATTCATTGATGCAGGGATTGGATGTTAAAACATCACCATGAAAACAGCTGCTGTGGTACAGAGGGCTCTGAGAGATTCCGTTTGCTTCATTTTGTACATTCATGGTCCCCAGAGGACGAAGTCGACCGAGTTTGACTATTCTCTGACTTTTCCTCCAGCTCCGTCATCATGTCAACATTTTTAATGGTAAAATACTTTGGTTTATGAGCAAATATCTGCAAAACTAATGAAGTTCCAGCATCAATTGTTGTTTTTGTTTGGTGCTAATGAGCAAATGTTAGCGTGCGAACACTAAAGTAAGATCAGAAACAAAAACATCAGCATGTTAGCATGCTTATGTTAGCATTTCAAGCACCACTTTGCTAAGCCCAAAGCAAAGTGGTGCTTGTGTGCTAGCACGGCTGCAGTTGTTTTGTTGCTTGGTTGTTAAAACACCAAGAGGGCAAGTCTTACCGAATATAAATATGTCATCACGGACAGAGTGAAACCAAATATGAGAAATTTTGCATCAGATTTTTGCCTGCATTCTGCAGGAGCAAAATAAAAAGTATTTGTGGAGGCCATGATTGACAAATGGCTCCTGCATCCCTAAAGCAGGCTTTTGTAAGTGTTGTATACCACCCTACCTCATTAGTGGACTAGGTTATAGTAGCCTCAGTGAGGAGTGTTAATCAATTTACCTGGACATAAAAATGATCACCCAAGTACAACCTGTGCTCACAGAGAAATTAAGAGTTTATTTGCAAAAACAGATAAAGCCTGTTCTTAAAATGAACAAACAAAAATCAGTTTGACTGATATTCCCTTGACTAACGTCTGTCTCTGCAAACGAACCCCTCCGTTGTGAAACTCTTTAAAGAAAGTGAGACATCATAAAACCATTTCTCGCCGTGTAAAAGTTGCTCCGGAGGTTGTGTTTTATATCCAAAACAAAGCAGATTGAGACGACAAAACTCGATTGGATGCCAGTTGGTGTGACATATTGTGCATACGCTCTGTCTCTGCTCAGTAAGCCGGGATGGAGTGCCGAGCTCTGCCGGGCTAATTTAGAGCCCAGTTGGGTCCCCCACCCACACGCCCTGTCACCGTCCCCGAGCTGATGTTCTCACTGCCCTGACTTCAGGGGGGAGACCACGCCGTCGTCTGACTCAGTGTGATTATCTGTATTGAGTGTGTGAGGGTACTGTATATATAGGCTTCCTATATCCTCCAGAGAGTATGTATGTGATTTTGTGAATGTATGAGCGTGCTGTGTATGGAGGAAAGTCTCAGCCAGAGCGTGTGCTGATATATTGGCTTTTCCAAACAATCCCCAGTGATCAAGTCCAATTCAGCAGCCCTGCCCTAATAAGCTCTGCACATCAAGGCTGTTCTCCCGGTTTCTTTCCGCCTCACTCCCTCACTCTTATCCTTCCCCCTGCTCTCCCTTTGACTGCCACCCAAAAGCTAACCCAGACCACACAATAGAACCCAATCACATCTGGCAATTTAAATTAGCCCTATTTTCTCTGTCTCGTGCGTTTCAAAACACCTCTCAACAGCCTGGCCCCCGTGCTTCCGCTGCACCCACATTATTTGGCATCCATTTATCCATGCGAATTGTGCGTGTGTGTGTGTGTGTGTGCGTGCGTCATTATTTCTGAATGCTACTATGAGCATAAAAGGGGGGAACAAAGAGACTGGAGCCCAGCAATGACAGGGCCACACTCATTAGGTTTTCTAAAGATATTATAACAGAATTCCAGCACTATTCTTGTCGAGGGCAATTAGTTTTTGCATATTCACTGTATGCGTCGGTGACGACTGCAGTGTGCACATACATAAAGACAGAACGAATTAGACAGCTTGTCAATTAGAAAATCCCTCGCCACCTCTTTCATTGCTCATTCCTTTTGAGTTGCTGGCAGGGGAAGCGGGCTGCACACGCACACACACACACACACGTGTACATGCACACACACACACAAGCCTAATTAAGAGATAAATGCCATGTTGATGCCTTTATTTTTTTATTTTTTGGTTATGTAAAAGCATCATGCGTGAGTGTTTGTGTGTGTTATGCCAGTGTTTGGAATTAGCTGTCATGCAGGCTTCTTGGGTCCGTATCCCAGCATGCATTTGATGTGCGTGATGTAGGTTCTCTGGCAGCAGCGCTGTGAGATAAACACATTAGTCGTAACAAGCTGCCCGCAAAGGGAAGGAGAGAAAAACTGCTTTAGTAGTCAAGCAAATCACACCGATCGCTCCGATCTGTGTATTTCTGCTCACACATGTTATCTGTATGTTGGGATAAAAAAACTTTATATTTCCGTCGTATTTGCATACACACACACCCAGACCCACACACACACACACACATCTGCAGCCTCTTACAAGGCCTTTCTGAGGAGAAAGCCTGGCAGACAGCTGAGAGCCTCGGACCTCGCTGTGACTGATTGGGAGAGTACACGGCTCTGAAGGCAGTGACGCCTCTAACCCAGGGACAAATAAATCACCATGGTGAAGAGAAAGAGAGGCAGGGGAATAAGATAAAGAAGTCTCGCTGCGAGGAACAACACCGCCCCGCGTGCCAAAGAAATCAATTAGACTAATGTGCTGTACACATTAAAGGCAGCTTTAAAGTATGAAACAGGCTTTTGTACGTGTACACATGCAACATGTACATCTGCATGGAGCTGGATTAAATGGCTTCCTGAAAGCACTTACTGCTCCGAAATCTCGCTGTAACTATTGACCCTCTAGATGAGATTACCGGTAACTTTAAGTCGTTGAAAAGGTGGACATACGTATAGAGGAAAAACCTGCATTTCGTGCTGTATGTTTCTCAAAAATACTGACATAAACCAAACTTTAAACCTACCAGTTGATTCTTTTTATCCACAAGTGGGCAGCAGAAGCTATAAATAACACTTATCTAAATGTGATATAGCTAACATGCTAGCAAACAGTTACTTCGTAGCACATGTAGCAGTCATGGGGCAATGTTAGCATTCATTTAGATTCGTGTTGTTGGTGACTTGGTGAATATAAGCTAAATATTCACTCTTTTTAGTTAACTTTTACCTCAGTTTTGCTCTCCACCAACTGTAAGGGACGTATGCTACACTTTAGCTGCTTAATAGTCCGCTTACATTACTAGCTGGTTGCTAACTGTGGTTTGGTGCTGTGCAGCTAGCATGCATTGGTTTTTAGAGCTTTTTTTTTGCTAAACGCAACCCAATTAAGTTTATACACGTCATATTAGTATCTTATTGTTTTTGGAGCAAGTAGATGATGAAACATAAGGTGTGAAAACTTACCTGCAACACCTGTTAGGCCTTCTGTTATGATGTTCATGTCATTCCAGGTTATAGCTACAGGTTGGAGTGTCTTTAGCTTTGTGTAAATATAAAAGTTGAGCCCGGTGAGGGGTCACACATTCTCCCTTTAACTTCAGTCAATATGGAGTCAGTGCAGTGGAAAAGACGTGTCAATCAATTCAGCAATGACAGCAGATTGCAGCGGCGCGTTCAGAATCTTAACGCCGGGGCTCCCCTTCTTGTTTACGTCGAGAAAACAGATTTAAGTGTCAGATTGAGGAAGATGTAAACATTGATTCAGCAAATGTGACATTTTGAAGATGGGAAAGTGTCCACATTTGTATTGCTTTAGACGAGTGTGTGCTGGAAAAACAGACCTTGATGCAGCAAGCTGAAGTCATTCTCCCAGTCTGCCCTCCTTCCCTCTCCTTCCTCCGCCTCCTCCTCCTCCTGTCTTTGCTGTTTTTTACCTGTGTCTCCCACCCACTCTCCTCTCTGTCTGCCTCTCCATCTCATTTGGTCAGTCAATCAATAACGCTGCAATAATTTGTCTCCATTTCCCACACAGCCTATTCACATGTCAAAGAAGCGTCTGAAACACACTGCCTACAATAATCCAGCTCTCCCACTCACCCGCCGCCAATTAACTTAGCAAGCGACTGCCGCTAGGCTAATTAGCTTTGTTGCAAACGCGACTACAGTGAGGCAGCGATGACCGAGTGTTACAGTAGCTTGTTCACTAATTCACTTGCTTTTCAGGTGTAACGTAACTCTTCATCTCATATCATAACCTTGCGGTCTCAGTGTGATGTTCTGGTTTGTGAATGTGCCCGACACGTTGTTTACAATCTCCGTTACAGCTAATGAGCCAACTGATGGCTAATTACGTTGGTGTTTATTTTGGGATGGAAGCAGCGTTGTCTTTCATCAAATAAACCGCTTTCCCCCCACCCTTCCATGCTGGCACACACACACACACGCGCTATTGTTGTAGCTTCCCCGGCTCTTTCTCTTTACTTTGTGACGTCTGCGTTGATTAAGCAGCACGGCGAGCAGCTGGGGAGCGGCAGCGTTCGGGAGTGATAAAATCCCTTCAGGTGGAACACTGTCAACACCTGCCATCTCCGCTCTGCTCTCAGCAGTCGCGGGCAGACACCAAGCCGGGCGGAGAGAGGAACAGCAAGCACAGCAGTGCAGCGCAACAGCACTTCTGCCGTCTGGTGCACCCTGGACAGCTGAGTACCAAGGACAGGGCAAGTGTGTGTGTGTGTGTGTGTATGGCGTCCACAGAGGAAAGTAAGGCAGCGAGTGTGTGCATCGATTGGGTCAAAACTTCTCCTGGAGAGCAGATGTTTCCACCACGTCCCCTCGTCACCTCACTCTGAATCAGACGTTTTGATTTTTTTGGCCCCTGGACGATGCTGTTAGCTCCATTACCCAGCATCCTCCTCTTTCACAGCTCTCACTCCTTTCTTTTTGGAGAGCAAGTCATTTCCTGCCTTCTTTGCTGGGGCTACTTTTGTGGCAGGCCTGCTTTCAACTCCCCCCCTCCTTCAATAAATGATGGTCCCTTTCTCCCTCGACAGACACTAACAGCTGCATATATATGGATCCAAATGAGGCTAGGCGAGCTTTTTATGGCTCTTTATGATATATTAATATTTATGCCACTGCCAACCAAGATAACGATAGCGTTTGAATTTAGCGCTCGCAATTAACAAGTTCCAGCTGCTGCTCTTGGGGCTTGTGTGGTTGGGTCGTGCATGTGTGAGTGTGACTGTGTGTGTTTGTGTGTGTGCGTAAGTGCTCAAATGAGAGAGCATGAAGAGGGGGAGTTAAATGTTCCATTTAAATGTTATGTCACGAACTAAAGGGCAGATTCAATCAGTCTTACCGAAACACAATCAGGATTTTCCTGCTATGAACATGATGCTACTTCTCACACACACACACACACACACACACACTCATGCAACTGAGACAATGAATGTGTGAATGCAACAGATAAGAACTTCTTCATATGAGTTTATGATCACGCTATTAATATTATGTTATTAGGAAGTAGCAGAGTGATGGTTAGATCAAGTTAAATGCATTTATTCCCTTCTTCTAATACAGCAATGATGCTCAGCAAATTCCGGTTGAAATCTAAAAATAGGAGATAAATAAAGGTATTATTTATATCACTCTGTCAGGAGCCAGCAGTGCACCATGCTTGGTATCATGGGGCTTTCCTCGTAGCTCTGAAGTGTGTGTGTTCGTGCTTGTCATACGCTCGCTGACATCTATGGAGCTGAATGGTCCTAGTCACTCTACCAGATTGGGGGGGGGGGGGGGGGGGCAAAAAGGACAGGGCATGACAGCAGCCATGACTCATATCTACAGCGGCAACTTGAAACATGCAGACGTGAGTGATTACATTGGCGGTGGCAGCTCAGCAGGGCGGACAAATACGCATCTACTACCTGTTTGTGTGTGTGTTTTAAATGGTGTCTGAATGGTGCCTTAAATACATCCACAGACAGACAGTCCCAATAATGTATCTCTGAACAAGACAAAAGCTGTGTCCCAAGTCCACATTGTATACCTCAGTATTTATTTTGTGAATTTACTATATCCTGCATGCTAACCTTGGTATATGTTTGTTTTTTCAGGTTTTTATACAATAAATCAATAAATTGTAATGTTTTATATTTACAGGAAATGATGCAATAGTTGCACTGTGCAATTTCAATCAAACTTTAAAGTGCTGCTGCCAATTAAACCTTTTATTTTATTTTTAATAGTTATTTTTAGTATTTTTTCATAGTGCGTTATGGGAGAATAGTGTTAATCAACAGCAGAGCTTTGAGTAAACCTAATCTTGTCATTTTCCCAGTGTGAATAAACTATGTACTCAAAACCTGCTCAGAATAAGTGCGTAGTATGGATTAGATGGTTGCCTGGCAACTGGTCCTAGATGAGAAATAGCCTGACACATATGCTCTCACATAACAATAAATTGTCGTTTTTACACGTTTTTGTTCAGATTAAGCAAGCAGGATAGAACTTGTTCATTTGTGAGTGCCCGGCTAGCTGTTTCTTCCTGTTTCCGGTCTTGGTGCTAAGCTAAGCTAACCTGCTGCTGGTGGCCATCATATTAGGTGTGCAGACATGAGAGTGTTGTCAATTCTGTCATTCAACTCTGCAAGAAAGTGAACAGTTCAACATTATTTCCCAGACTGTCAAACCTTTATTCTAACAGTCTGCAGCCATGCTAGTGGTTCTGATGCTACAGGCACACAGGTGCTTTGAGCTAACTGCAAACATTCTCACAGTGACCATGCTAACATGCTGAGGGTGTAATGTTCAGCATCTACAGAGTCGTAGTTTAGCATGTTAGCTCTAAATACAAAGTTTGCCTGAAGCTGATGTTGATGCCATTAGATTTCACTGGATACGTAGAAACTTAAACCTGCTGATGGTGCTAAAATTTCATGGCAATCCATGGAATAGTTGTTGAGTTATCTCAGTCTGTACCAAAGTGGTGGACTGACCAACAGAGCCACCCTGCTAGCTTGGCTAATGTATTAGTTTCTTGTATTGTCTTTATTACTTCAGTCCTTGCTTTTTCCTCCATCCTGTGTGAACATGAAATTATGCACTTCAATACAGGCCCCTCAAAGCAGAGAGGAGATATTGCGGACAGATCGATAGAGACAAGTCAGACTGGAAGTGTGCAGGTAAATTCATCCCAAAGGATAGACAGTCACAACACAGATGGACATACCAAAGAGGCATGAATCCTGCTACGACTCATATTATTAGCATAATCAATTCTAACTCGCTTTCAAACGCAAACACAAAAGTCAATAAATATCTATGAGAATGCTTAAAAGTCAATTTTCTGCTGGCAGCTCTAACAACAAATAATGAAGCCATTTCTGGTGGCGCACATAAGAACGCTGGAAGAGGTTGACGGACGGTCGCATGCTTTGTAATTCTTATCCAACTTTGCACCTTCGATTTCTTGTTGAATTCTGCCTGGCTGACTTTTACAGCACTAATAAGGTATCCAATGTTCTCTTGAGCCCAGGCTTGACATCTCTTTGTGATTGCCAGGCTATACTTATAAATACCTGGGCATAATAAGAGCCGGGGCTGCAGGCGAGTGAAGACATCCAGTCTATCGGCGGAGGAGACGGATGTAGATGGCTGGGCCCAGCTGCTCATTAGTGAGCAGGTCCAGTTATCCTGACAAGTTGGAGATGTCTAACCTCACGCCCGCATAGCATAATTCTAGACATTTCTCCAGTCAAGCACAGCGGAGAGCCACAGGAGCTACTGAAAGGCATGAATTTTTCACAAAAACATCCATGTGACTATTGTTATTGCCTCGAGCTCTTGATGAGTTCTGGTAATTTTTTACAAATAAGCGTGTGAGCAAAGTGGTCCTTGAAAAACGAGTTTAATTTGAGTTTCGGGGAACAGAAATCCCAGAGAACGCCTGTCTCTTCGGCGTTAACAGCAGCACGTTCTCGTTCCCGTCCTCCCACAGCGTCCTCACACCTGCTGCCTCTGCCTCGCTCACATATTCTCTCCAGCCGTCAGCTCGCATCCCTTTGACAGTGATGAGCAGCTACATGTGAGAGCGCCGCCGCACCACAAGCGAAAAACCGAATGGCTTGGCATCCAGGTAAACAGCTCACACCGAATTAGGTGAGACAAGGGTTGGACTTTTGCAGATTGAGGACCAAACAGCGAGTTCAAAAGTTAATATCGGTGTTGCATAATAGAACATGTTTTTCTCTTGTGAGACCATACAACTGCTTAAACTTGTTTGAACTTGAACTGTTTTTCATGAGATGTTTTAGCTCCTGTGGGGCAGCACTGAGTATGTGTATTGTGTTTTTTTGTGGGTTGTGCCTCAGCTCAAAAATACTTTGAATGATCCCTTTATATTGTATAGAAAAACCTAAACTCTTAAACCTGCAATAACAGATTTGTTTTTTTGGCCACCTGGTGGATGCTGAAACAAGCTGTAAACACAATATGGGCATGTTTGTCACCTGTAAAGTTAATACAGTTAGCAAACTGCTTATTTACACTTCCTGCAGATACAAAGCAACATTAGGATTTAGTTGGAGTCATGTTCCTGGTTGCCTGACGTCCAGTATCTACTCTCGTTTAAGCTCTGTTTTTGGTCTCCACCAACTCCAGAGGCAGATATATCTGTCTCTTTCTCTGCTAAATTCTCCTCTGTGTTCAATAGCAAGTCGCTAACTTTGCCACTGGACGCTCAGCAGGTAGCGCAGCAGCTGTGGTCGGAAACTGTGCCACGAGACGGAACAAAAGCACGAAATATTATTGATTATATCCACCTTAAGAAATTGTGACCTCCCAGCAAAATAGCTAACCAAACCAAACAGCTTCAAAGTTAGACAAATTCACAAGCACATCACTGCACGTAGGTCCCTGCTTGCTGTAGTCGGACCAACAGAAAGGTACAAATTTCAGCTTTCAGAAAAGCTTGATATTTTCTACATGGCTTACATTGTTGAGGAGTCTCAAACATGTACACAAAAACACTGTCATTGTGCTTTGTTAAAATTGTTGCAGTTATGAGTCAGTGCCTGCGACAGTGAGTTGCAGTAAACAACGTGACTACTTGAGAAAGAAAAGTTTAAGAGCTGCAGCTTTATTTGGGTGAGTGTTTATCTGAAACGCTCCTCGGGGACTCCGCCGCCTGGTGTTGGGAGAAGACCTATTGATGGGTGCGTTTCTCCGGCTCGGCCAGGACAGGCCTGAACAGACAGCTCATTATTTATTTTTCATTCGGAGGCCAGAGATAAAATGGCTGCTGGTCTGACACTGATGTATGAGCATCCCATCGAGGGAAAATCCCCTCTGCTGATCCTTTGAATCTACACCCAAGCTAATAGGCAAAAATCTAATCGAAAGTGATTAAAAACTAAATGAATAAAACTGGGAGGGGGAGCAAACGCTGGCCTCGTGCAGCATAAACGCCAACTCAGGGGAGCGATGTCAGGAAAGGATGGGTGACGAGGAAAATGCAGCAGATTTCATTCTCATTTGCTAATTGAGGAGATAATGTAAATCATTCTCGGACTCAGTGGAATAAACGGCCCTTTAAAAATCAATGGGAGTTACAAAGCGCCCACTTCTGTGGTTCGAGTCCTGGAGGAGTGAATCAGCATCTCTGGATCTCATCCTGGGGTTTGCTTTCTTTTGCTTTGCCTCGAGACTTGTAAGATTGAACATTTTAATCGTGCTAAAGGTTAATAACAAATCCGCAAGCAAGCGAGAAGAGGGACTTGGGGATGTGCAGAGCTTCAGCTGGCGAGCGCGTCCCATCATCAGCAGCTGCTGACTTACCAAGCCAGTTTGTTCATTACGAAACTGAGAGCCTGTAGGTTTCCTTGAGAATTAAAGTGATATTTCAGTATTTGTCAAGCCATTATGTCTATAGAGATGAGAGACAAACGGATAAATCGGCTCATGCACGTGCATAGATGGACGTCAAAGGGGTCCTGAGCACCTGCCATTTGGCCTCCTGGAGAGAAAGTGCTGCTTTTCTGGAGTTTTTTTTTAAATAGATTAATAAATTCCAGCAAAATTGCTAATATGTGCACATATAGGCACTCAACAGTCAGTGTGAGACAGTCAGCTGAGCATCAGATATGAGGCCAAACAAAGTATAATAATATAGTATAAATATGCAGTTCATTTTTGTTTTATATTGATATTGACACACTTTTGGAGTAGGGTAGGGTCCTTCTTTGCTCAAGCTATTCAGCAGAAATGTGCCTTGCAGTTAATGCAAATTGTAAGGTCTTAAAATAAGAATATTGTTATTTATCTCAGGGCCTAAATCTTATGGCCTGCCAGGCGAACCATTATTTTATGTTGTTGCTGATCAACTATCTGCATCAATATATAGAAAAAAAATTAAAAAAGGGGAGTTGATGAGTGGATGAATCTCCAGGTAATGTATTTCTGTCATTAAGATGCTTTATTTTTGCTGTTTTGGTCATCTAATGTGGCTTTACTGTGAACTAATTACACTGCTGTGGCAAAGGAGACCAGTTTCTATTTTGATATTTTGTTAGTTTGTGTTTATTGCGTGTCCCTCTCCTACTAGCCGACAGAAGTAGAAAATGGCAGGTTTAGCCCCACTTCCTGTCTTACTTTATGTTGTTTACAAGGTTCATCATTAGAAGCCAGGTCAGCTCAATTTATGTGAATAATTAATGTTAAAATACCATCTGCTCCCAGTGGTCTTTTGAATGGACATACCGTTTAACCAAACTCCATTCGAAAAGCGGGTGTTTTATGGTAGGGCCATATTTGTTGACGGTTCACTTTAGTGACACTATCACTAAGACTCTTTTCTGATTCGCTTTGACTGACAGACACAATCGGCACACATATCATTTACTCAGTGACATCACTGACGAAGCTGTTAGCATACATGTGAGCTAAGTCAAAAGCGAGCTACTGCTAGCCTCACTGCTAGCGCCCCTGTGTGCTTGCAGCCAGTAAGAGGCCTTTTTACTTGTCAGCCACATCGAAGAATTTTCCTGTGATCAACAGAGCTTTTCTAAATCTGACCAAAAGCGGATCCTATGCTATGCTGTCCAGTTAGCCATGAAAGCTACAAGGGTTTTATTAGGGAACTACTTTATGAGTGTATTTGTGGCCTGGCCTCTACACTCAATATCCTTCAGGCAGTTTTCAAAATCTCCACAATGGAAGTCGTGAGTAAAATGCTATCATGAGCACATTCATGAAGGACAAATATGAGAGTAAGACCTGTGCTGACAATAAACAGAATGTACCTTTAAGTGGAAGGCTAAGCTAAGAACAAAAGCTTTTATTGGCCAATTTCAAATACCACTCCATCAACAACCTTGATTGCGTCTTGGCCAATTTTGTCAATTCCTGAATGGCGTGTAGTTCTTACAAAACACTGTCTTTTTCCTTTCTCAATCCTGGTTTCAAAACAATCAATAGAAGATACCAATCTAATGCTGTACTCAAAAGGTCCTTGGTGTGATTGTATTGGAAAGCAGGATGGGAAACCCTTAATGAGAGAGTGGGAGGAAGGCTGCTGAGATCATTTAATCATTGTTCCTTATACATCCACTTATCATGCCACAGCAAAACTAGCCTTAATGGCTTGGCCGTGCTAGGCAGGATATTATTTCATACATGGGGGAATTAAATGAATGCATGGCAGAGTTCAGTCTCCGGAAAGAAAATAATGGGAATCCACTCAGCTTAAAATATTGGATTTGTTAATGAATGGAAGCAGTTAATCTAAAGCTCGACTCTGAGAATTGTCAAAAAAAAAAAATAAATTACAGGGGATGAAAAGAAGGGGGAAAAAAGGAGTGAAAAGTAATAAAGCAGAAAGGGAAACACTACGTTTGCAATAAACACTCATTTCCTCCATATTACGACCAGCATCTATCAGGAGCGACACCAGCGTGAAATGCCGTGAATGCACACACAACGGCTGTCAGACTCTTCCCGGTGGAGGGTTTAGATGAAGGTCACCCGTTGTTTCTCCAGCACTGTCATTATCTGACAGGGAGGGAGAGATAAGAGGTCGCCGATAATAAATGCTCCTCCATGATTGGAAATAATCTTGACAAGAGCCTCTCCAACGGTCCAGAAAAGTCTATCAATGAAACAGGATTGAGCATGACATGTTTTTGTCTGTGCCAGCCTCATACAATGTGGACTCGCCGCTATTTCAAATAAATCTGTGAGCGCCGCGGTCGATGGGGGATGATTTATGCGAGAGCGTTAACTGCTAATGCTCCTCACTGGGCATAACACTTGTGCAACCTTTACCTCAGACTGAAGGAATGAAAGGGGTGATGTGTGGCTGTTTCCACTTTCAAGTATGCTTTGAAGGCAGCCAGTTGGGAGAGATATACTGGCTAATTTTCAGAGACTGAGGTGGTTATGGAAGTAGTCCAGCAGACTGGGTTTTACAATGACTTTAAAGTGAAAAGTGCTGATTTTTTGATCATCGTTCCAGTGTTCATTTTGTCAATGTAGATATTCACGATAAGTATCCGCTGACGTCCTTTCATTTCCTGACTAAACTGTAACAACAACGCAAACGCAAAAATATAAAATATTCGCAACAAAAGTCAGGGCGAATTCTGTGGTTGTTATGAAAGCAAGTTAGATCACTGTCGCCACCTCAAAGCTGGTTGTTTTCCCTTTTAAACATTCATTTATGTGCAAGTGCGAGCATGAATTCTCACTTCCACCATGCATCTTTCTTCGGATGATTGTTTTTCTAGCTAGCTTGCAACTACCTTGCCTTGCTGCATTGACATGTTGTTCAATTTAACGCAGCCGAGCTGACGGTAAACACAGACTCCTTCCAAAAGATAATTCAGGGTTTCTTACAACTCCTAAACAGACATTCACTCATTCAGCTAACATTTGACAGACCATAATTTGTTATTAATTTTATCTCTGTGTACTTACTTCCTGAATTCCCAGCTGACCACCACATATTTTATCGGTCACGTTTACCAGCTTTAGCTAGCTAAGGTGAGCTAATGCTAACACCAAAACTTCTGTTTTCACTCTCTTGTCAAATGGTCTTTAATGTGAACACGATGAATTCAAACAGATATAATCCTGCTATCCGGCAGGCTATGATAGAGTATTATTTATAAAAACCTCATTAAAATGTTCTATCCTAACCTTTCAGTGCCTACTGTAGAAGAGCATAATGGTACAAGCAACAAAAAGAGTTGCTAACTTTAGTGTCAAACTTTGATATATTAGCGTGTTAGCTGGTATGTTCCAGTTGTGAGGAGATATTTTCTAACATTTACCTGCAACCTCACAAAATAAATCTTACTACATGCCATAACGGTAGGTTACTACTGTAGGTTGTAAGCTAGTTTGTGCTGTGTTGTGTCCAGACTCTTTAAATGCTGGGTCATCTCTCATATTAGTGGCCTCATGCAAACACTGTTTCAGCAGGTGGAGCGATCCAAAGCTTCACCGGCCCGCCATGCCTAGTTACTGCTCCAAAGCTAAGACTGGACTGTTGCGGCGGAGTCCAGGGTTTGCAGTCAATTCCTGCACTGGACGGGGACAATTCATCTGAACAACCTCAAACAGCGTTAAAGCTGAAATTCATCACTTTAACCACAGCCATTGTTTCATTTTGAATCCAATTGTTCTTGAGCACAAAACTAAATCAACAGAAAATTCGTCACTGTCCAAAAACCCGGAGCCTGCACTTTATATTGTGGTCTGGTTCAAATGAGCAAGCTGTCATATGAGCCGCACTGAATTCTGAATATCTGTTTGAAATGGACTGTTTGTGATCCTGGAAGAAACGCGAGGGAGGGTCATGTTTCTCCCATTGTGCAGCATGCATCATTGTCTCTATTTGTCTTGTTGGGTGTGCGTTATGTACAAACAAAAAGGCAAAGAAATAGATGCATTTATAAATATACATATGAAAGTCAACAACATGCAATGTCTACATATAGGTCAATCTTTTTCTGAATACTCACAACAAATATACAAATAGAGCTCATATCTTGGTTGTATTAGTATGCTGCGTTTAATGCCTCCCAAACAACACTGTTGAATGTTCCCGTTAAAATTTCAATTTTATTCATTTTATCAGAGGTGTCAAACATCTCTGTACCTGACGAATAGCAATTCTGGGCTGGAAAAGGAGCCTTCAGCGAGTCACCGGGAGGCAGAAATCACAATTACAGATTTTTGGACAAAGCACCTGGATGAGACGAGGCCAGGATGTTACGTCTTTTAAGTGTTAGAATATAATAGTTGCCAGTATAGAGTGTGAGCCCAGTAAGCTAATACACATACAGAAAAACATATTATGATCATTACTGTTATATATAGTCCATACTGTGTTCTGTTAGTTTGCAGTATGAATTGGGACACTGTAAGTTCCCAACATGGTCCATGAGTCATGGACAGCAGTGTGATGGACAGACAATGTTCCAGGAAAAAGTGCTTACAGAGTGTGAGATAGACGACCATATCAAGATTTTGTAGAGCTTGTCAGGAGTTTCTGGAGTGTTTGCGCGAGTTTATCCATCTTGTGGGAAGCGCAGGTCAACGTTTTGTGTCTTCAATTACATTAACTCTGGCTGTTTTTTGTTTCGCTCTTCGGACAAACTGCTGGAGCTGCTCATTAATCTGTGTTTTCTCCATTCAAATCTGAAGATCCCAGTCAATACTGTACCTCACTGTGAGATAGGAAAACCCTGGCGTGGTGAAGTCCGCACAGGGACGCAGGCTTGGTGAAAACTGCTGTTTTATTGACTGCAAACAGAAGAGCATGAGTTCAAGAAACATGAGAAATGCTTTAGGTGCCTTGGAGATCTAGTGCACCAGGCTGAGGGGGAGTACAGAGGCCGATGGCTGGGAGTTCGGGGAGATGTGCTAACAGTGCAGTCACCTTGGCAGGCTTCATGCTTCCTCCGGGGACAATTTTGCAGAGAAACAAAAGAAGCCCGAGCTGGAGCGGCCCCGACGTCACAGATGCTCACCTTTGACCGTCCTTCCACTCTTTTTGTAGGCTGCAAAGACAACTGCTGATGAGTAGCAGCTGCGCTGAATGGCACACAGGTGTGGGTCATTATAGGTGATTATCAAATCCTTGAGTTCTTACTCGGTACTTGTGTGTCTTTGAGACAAAAACCTCGTCAAGAGCACTGAAAGTCTTTACAGTTTCAGTTAAACTAGTGATCAATTCAGGCACACAGGTTTTTGTTTTCCAGGATGATGCAACGAGTGCAGCTCTGAAGCACAGATTCAATGCACGGTTAGAAAGTTAGAAAGCAGCACAGCGAAATCCTCACGAAATAGATGGAGGTTTGGTGACGCTTGCTAACGTCGAAGTATGTCGATAACTGAAAGGTTGCAAAGAATTGGATAGTACAACACAGCTGATATGATAAGTATAGAATGTGTTAGCATTCATTAGCATTCGTCTGGAGCTGTGATTCTGGACAAAATACAAATCAAAATTTGCCCACTGACTCCTGAGGGATATCAAGCTCTTTAGCAGCTAAATGTTCAGCTGCTAGTTGCTAACTTCTTCTGTCCGCTGTTCGACGTTGGGCACTTAGCGTACGCCTGGAAACAACTCCGACGAGAGCCCGATCACCATAACACTGAGCTAAAAGATTCTAAAACGCTCCCTCGATCTGAGAGGAGCCGTTGTTTAGTGACAGCTCTGTGTGTGTGTTTGTCACCATTCACATTTACACGTCATGGTTTGACCTTTTGTGCACGTAAAAACAATGACTAGTGCAGCTTTCAGGTTGCTGAGTTGCGTTAATTAACCAGATCAACAGACGCCATGTTAGCTGACAAATAAACCACTTCACATGATCCAGTCGCTGTCCTTTTTATACTCCATTATTGTTATTTTGCTGCTGATACATTGTGTGATCATAATGTTTGCACATCTTATATTAAGAACAAAGCTACAACGGACACAGTGAACCTTTTTTATGTGAAAACACTGTCAGTGAATCATGAGGTTTCGACTTTATTTAGCATTTAGGGTCACTATCATTCATTCAGTCGCAGAGCTGTTACATGTCACGTCTGATGCAGAATGGAAGATCCATTAAGGCACAAAAACGCACAACAAAATGGACTTTACTGCACCTCTCTCCCCCCGTCTGTCTCCCTCTCTCTCTCTCGCTCTAGCTGTCGCTGGCCTTGGTGCTGAACTCGCACCGCTGTCAGCATCTGCTGGTGAACAACTGACAACCCCAACACAAGCCAACTGCAAGCGAGCCGGAGCGGCACTTTGCATGTCGAGCAAGTCTAAGTAGGAGAGCGGCAGGGCGAAGTGGAAGGAAGATGAATTACCAGAGTGACCTCGTCTTAACGGGGTAACTCTCAGCCAATCGCAGAAACTTCTCCCCTCTGCATCCACCTGCACGCACACGCACGCAGCGTTTCACATTTCAGAAAACATGGCGCGTGCATTTAAATGTTTTGTTTTAAACATGAGGCTGCTTCGTACATCAGTTTAAATCCAATTAAAACGCGTGATCCGGGAGAAGTGTCAGCAGTGCACAAGCACACAAAGTGCACACAGTTAATGAGCCACAGTGCAACCAGCCGGAGTTTGTCGCCACTTCTTCCTCTTCCTCCTCCTCCCCGAGCATTAATGTGTTTCTCGCTCTCCTGCTCTGTGCGTCAAAGGATTACAGTCTCATTTGGAGTTAGCGTTTTTCCTTGTGTGCCTCTGTCAGGGGACCGCCTGCCTAAGTCTCCCTGCAATGAAATGTTAATCTTGACTCTTTTTTTTTTTTTCCTTTTCGCGGCTCAGTTTGAAAACATTTTCCCGCTGCAACGTGTGAAACGTTCTCCACACCGAGGGCGAGATAACGCCAAATGAAAGAGCCTATTTATGAAGGAGTGAACCTTGAAACTACCCTAAATAAGACATTAGACAGCCTCTAATGTGAGCTGAACTCTAGTGGCAAGTACAAATGTCGAAAGAAAAATTGCATTTTAATTTAGAAAAAGACTTTTTACAAGAGATATTCTCTGTGCACTTATCTACACACACACACACATAAAAACCCTCCCTTCCTGTCAACTTGAATGCACTAATCTCCCTCCTTCTCTCGAGTTTCTCTCTCTTTCACACCCGCAGTTATTATCGACTCTTTGATGTCTGACTATTCTTGCTGCCTTTTTTTAAAAAGAGAAATCGGGCGCGGGAGAACGGGCAAAATGGAACAAATCACACAACCACGCTGGAAGACACTATTTGAACAAAAACACACACACATGCCGCCACTCTTCTGAACAAGCTGTGGAGAGCAAATGAGAGCAAAGCGACACACTGATGGGAGAAATGAGGCGAGGGGAAGGGAAGGGGGGGGGTGCGGAAGGTGTGACAGATGAAAGCCAAAAACGTGAGAGTGGGGAGAACAGAGGCGAGGTGACACATTAGGAGTGAGGGAGATTCTGGGCTCAATTTTACTCTTTCGTTCTCCCTCCTCCTATCAGCAGCCCCTCCCCTCTCTCCCGTTCTTTTCCCCTCTCCCTTTCCTCCCAGCGTTGCTGCCTGCCCGTTGGAGTTCGCTCATTTGGCCTGACAGCTTCGGTAGACAGCACTTAGTCCTGATTGAGGAGGTATTTCATCTGTAATTCTCCCAACACCTTCCGCAAGCTGGTCCTGCAGAGGGCCGTCACACATAAGTCCACTTTTTACACACAGATGAGGAGGAGGAGACTTGGTATTATGTTTCATGTGGAAATCCACACACTGCCGCCTTTAATTTGCAGATTTAGCCACTTATTTCTGCATATTTACATGCACTTGCAAAGCCAATAAGGATGCTCCCTTTCAATACTCCCATAAGAATAGGAGATACTTCATTCACAGCAAATAATAGATTTTAATTTTGAGAGCGAGCCCAAGAAGGAATAAGCCACATAGCTCTTCATGACATGATCCATTCGAGGATGATGTCTGCGACATGTGGTTTTCTTTTCTCCACTGTGATGTTGTTGGTTAACCAGTGGAAATTCCAGGAAGTAAAAGCAGCTCATGAACCCAAAACTTGTTGATTGTACAATCACATTTTTGTACAAATGATTAAACATGCTAACTGGTGAGCTTTAGAGGCGCTTTGGACAGAGCCAGGCTAACTGTTTTCATTGATTCTGGCCTTTCTGCTGGGCTAAGCTAACCATCTAACCAACCTGGTATTATCTTCTCAGCTACCCCTTGGCGAAGTAAATAGGATTAAGCATGTATCCCAAAATGTTGAAATCCTCTCTTAACTGGAGTCCAGGTGACAAATGAGGCGACAGGTATGAAGCTGAGCATCAGGTCGCTGAAATGCTGTGGCAAAGGTTTTCTACACTTAACTCCTGCAAGCTGCAGTTACTATCAGCGCATCCGAAGCTGTGTTTTGGAAATATACATATGCATGTATGCACATATTTTCCACTGCTTCATACATGCACACAAACACATACAAATGTGAGAAGTCTAAACACAGCTCTCCCTGCAAGGAAAAGTGTGTGCAGACTGAAAATCTGCAATGGAGCGGAAACCTCGCCTACCTGACTGAAACGGGCACTGATTGGATTTCGGAGCCACATATTACTCCAGACTTTGTCACCTCACATAATTCCTAGCATAGCTTCACCTAATCAGCCAGATTCAGTGAAAACACTTGAGGATGTGGTAATTAAAATGCACGATTGAATGCTTGTTGTCTGGATATTTCTATCTCTCAGTAGGTTCTATTATGAATTTATTAGCACACAGAACAGTTACTCACTCAGTCTGGTTTTCAATCAAATCCAATACATTTTCTGCAAATACAGCTAATTATGAATGCAAACACCACAGCTAGCAATAAATAATCTATGCTAATTCGCCCTCTCCATAGATGCCTACTGAGTGTTTTATGCCATTTGCAAACAATGCAAGACTCCATGCTGCTTTACACACACACACGCACACACACAAATCGCCATGGCGAGACAGAATCGACTGCACTGCATCCCCAGGCCGCTTCACCGAAATGCAACCAGACAAAGTCCTCGCCTCTCACACACACACGACTCATACAGTACACACACATTGATGCACACACGCACAGAGGGATTCCCCAAACAGTGCATAAACATGCATCAAACACAGCACACACACAAAGTCGCATGCTTACACACACACACACAGCTGACCACAGCATGCAAGCATCTGAGGAGATTTATTAACAGAAGCAGACAGGAGGGAAGAAATCTGCCTTGCTAAAGGGCCTAATGACCTCATCTGTGGCCGGCAGCCGACATGACTGATAACATCCAAGAACACACACACTGGCACAGACACACACACCGCCGGAGGCTCGTCCTTTCCTGCCCTCTCCAACACTGTTCTCACTGTGTTGTAAGGGTTTAATTTTACACCACGCTACACTGCACCCTGATTAGCAGTGAGCTGCACCTTCCTCAGATTCAAAAAGGAAAAAAAAAGAAAGAAAGTGTTGTCCGCTGTCTTTTCCAGCACTGAGCTGAGCAGGGGCTGGTGCAGAAGGCCACCGTTTTCCTCAAATAACCTAAAATACACAGCAACATCGCACACGGCAAATAACCTGAAATGCACCGCGGCGTCGCACACAGCTGCGTCTTCATTTCCACACGCAGCAAAGCGCGGCTGAACTCCACCAGACAAAGACGGACGGGTGGAGAGAGTGAGAGAGAGGGAGAGATGGGGACTACTCAAACAGATCAAAAGATGGATTGAGACTTCCTGGGAGAGAGATGAAAAACAGATTATCTGTCCTCCCGACCGGTTTTTGGTTTTTACCTGTTCTCTCTCATGGATTTCTCTCTGGCTTTTTGTTGTCTGCTGGCTGGCTTGTGCGTTGCGCTGCGAGGGGTGTGTTTGTGCGAGTGTGTGTTTGCGTAGCATTTGTTTGCATGACATAAACCTTTCTGACAGGTCTGAGCGTGGCCGACTGATGATGATACCAGCCGCGCGCTCCCCCCTTCCCTCCACCTGAACTCAGGGTTTTCACCTTTAACTATCACATAATCTGCCTTTTCATCAAGACTTGCACCATTTCTGCTGTCTCACAACAGGCTCAGCTGGCTACCTTGTAGATACAATAGACAGTGTGTGTTAAATAGGCCAAATAAGCCAGTCTGCCTGCCTCCAAGGCTGTGTGTGCATGAGTGTGTGTGTGTTTCTGCAGCACGACACCTCTTAAAGTGGATTTTCAACTAATATCCTCCAACTTACTTCTTCCCACCCCCTGGCTATTTTATTTTCTCTCCAATTTCCAGTGCTACAGCGTAACAGCACGCTGTCCGGCCCCGTGCTGCTTCCTGGATATTTCTCTGTTTTGTTTTGGTTGTGTTTTTTTTTTTGTTTCAAAATTTTCTTGGTGCCTGATCCATTATAGCGTAAAGCTCCGCCGGCTCAGCTCTCCAGGATTGGCTGGAGGAGATATCCATTTCTAGATGTAAATAAATCTGTTACTTCCCTGACAGCACAATTCATTAGCCCTCGCAGCAATCTGCCTGTTCACGCAGAGTGCTTTGACGCAGCGGCGAGTGTGTGTGCAGCGAGAGAGAGAGAAAAGGGGGAAGTGTTGAGGAAATGTGTCAGCTTGCTCTTTGCAGGTTTGGGTGTGATTACAGCAGCATGTGTACGGGCTTTAACACTGAGTAATTGCAGTATTGCCCATTCTGTTACCTCATCGCTGGCTGTTGTTGCTGATTATTAATTTAATTTAATAATTTTTTCCCTCTCGAACTGGCGTCTGAGGTGTTGCTTTCGGGAGAGTTTGCACAACAGCTCAGTTTGAAACATATATGTGTGTACTTGAAGTTTGCATGTGACACGCTAAATTAGTTTTAGCTTTACTCAGCTAATGTAGGCTACAAATAAAGCATGAAATAAAGCACAGACTCCTGTAATATTCTTATAGGGCCTGGTGGCAACAGACACAGTGAAAATCATCATCACCTGTCTAAGGTAAGTGGTTCTCAAAGCTTGGACAAAGTGACTAATGGAAGAGCTAGTTGGTGAACCGCTGTAGCTGCCAACCACACTGCTAATGTGCTAGCCAGCCAGGAACATGTCAGCAAATCAGTCACTATGTCTCTGTCCTGGCCTGTTTACGCTCCCTGGTATTTTGCTCCAATTATTGTTTATAATTTCTTTCAATGAAGAGTTTTATTGAAGGGGGGGAAGCAGTCTGAGCTAACTGCTTGTTAGCAAAACAACTAGCTGTAGCAGACAGTTAGCAAGCAGTTAGCATGTTGTTAAGGTTAAATTAGTTAGTGTTAACTCTTAACTGCTCAACTGCTGCTTGTCACTTTGCAGGCAGTTAGCATTTTTGCTAGCTTGGTAACTGACAGAGCAGAGGTTAAACTAGCTACTGCTAACTCTTAACTGCTTGTCACTTAGCAAGCAATTTCCAAGTGTGTTAGCTTGGTCACTAACAGGACATAGGTTAAAGAAAGGTGAGGTGAATAAGGTGAATGGTACAAGGTAGCAGTAAAACTATGATGGCCTCCTGCATTTTGGACTCTCCCATCAAAGGTCAGCCCTGTCAAAGGGTACATCCCAACTCTCTTAAATTGCATCCAGGTTTCTCTCACTGCCCTCAAACTGAGGATGCATGGAGAGACAAGAAAACCCTGCAAGGACAGAAGAAACAAGGAAATCTGTTTTTCTGCAGAAATGAGGCGTCCTTTCCTCTGCAGCATCACAAAGCTATGTCAGCGAAGGCGGCAGCTGATCACAGCTGGATCAGCTGTCACTCGGCTTTAACAGCTGTTGAGACTTTTGATGAATCTGTGTGGGCACATGTGCTAATAATAGTACAAATACCTGCACAGGTACCTGGATTATATTTATACTGTGCACTGTGTCATATGGTGTGTACATATGATTTTGGTGTCATTAGAAATCATATATTAGGCTAAATGTTTCTTGCTGACGGACTGAATCTCCTGTTCTCTCCCACTTCAACTGTATCCGTAATAAAACTTAATGAGGGAAATAACAGATCATTCATAGAAAAATCTTTCTCATAAATTAAGTTATTTGTGGTCCTTTTGTTGTTCAGACCTATAATTAACACAGATTTGTAACTAGATGGTGAATCAGAAAACAAAATCTAAAATCTTCACTCTGGTATGAAACTCGAGTGATGTTGTGATGCATCAGATCAGTCCAATCAGCTGCAGCGTTAAATCAATAACTGCTTTCCAATAAAGAGCTGTGTCTGATGGTAACTGTCAGCTAATCTCCCGTGTGTCCTGGCTCCTCAGAGCAGAAATAAGAACTTGAAGATGGTGTTCAAGATGGCGGACCTAAGCAACTTCTGGTTGAAGCGAGGACTGACCACAAGCATTTAAAGCCACTGCTCCTTCTGAGTTTTATTTACATCAACACGAATCCGAATGAATTCGTCACATTTAATGACTGAGTCTGCAAAGCTTCTCTGAACTTCCAACAGCTGCACAGATGTGCAATTGAATCAGCATGTTATCTCAAGAATTATGTTAATATTTTGATTCAGCAAGCGGGAGCAGTGCGAAACAGTTGATTTCATGAGGTATTGAACTGTGAGTACATTACCGCCTGGTAATGAGCTTACAGGCATTATACTTATATTGATCCAAAGCACTGTTTGCATTTTAATGTGTTAGACCACCAAGTGTGATAGATGCTGAATCTACTCAAGCAAGTTATGACAGTGTTTATTTGCTATTTTTGTCCTGCTAGTTACTCCACCATGCTAGTTTTTGGATGATATTGTTTTGATGTAATATTCATTAACTGCTTTTGTTTGCAAAGAGCGTTATTATGTCTCTGATGGTTATTTAGTCCTCTCTGTGTCTCTGCTTCCCCACAAGTGATCAGATCAGCTGAAGTGATTGGTGGGTGGATGCCACACAATGAGGACAACACTTCTACCCTGATAAAAATCCAGTTAGTCACCGTTTCTTTGAGAGAATCTGAGCACCTTATCAATGCCACCACTTTGTCAGAGCGCTACCCGATGTTTGAGATCAAAACCACGAAAGAGTGGCGTGGAGTCAGCAGGATACAGAAAAGGTGCATTTGGTGAGGAGGCCTAGTGAGTGAGGAGGTAATTTAATCGATTTCATATTAATTCACGTGATTTAGATGTTTGCCTCACCTGATGCTATGAAGGACAATCAGCAGGGAAGGCTGTGGGGATCTTACATTCTTAGCTTCAAATAAGCTCGATTAACTTTGATGTTTAGCTAATTCTCTTTCTTGACATATTAAAATGAGTCCCTCCTGTGGTTTTAAAGGAATTAGACATTTTGGGAATTCGCTCTCTTGCTGAGAATTTGATTAGAAGATCAATACTACTCTTATCTGCCCATTAGCATGAAGCTACAGCCAGGACAGAGTTAGCTTAGCATAAGACTGGAAGCATCTGGAAACAGTTGTTAAATGAGATATAATATCTGATCTAGTGATCTTAAGACGTGCTGGGCTGTTTCCTTCTGTTTCCACTCTTCGCTAAGCTAGTCTAACCCTCTCCAGTCCAGTAAATGAATTCACTCTGATCCTGTTTTTGTCAACATTTTTCACTTTGTGAAATAAAACCTGACCTGCTTGGCATCCAGGGTTTAACCGATTCCTTCTGGTCACTGCACTACAGAGAAATAGCAAACGTCATTCACAAAAATCTGCAACAGATGCCATCCAGTCATTAACAGTTCTGAGTGCTTCAACAGTTACTAGCCAATAGCATCTCTGCTAACAAGGTTGGCAGGGCACAATGTGAGTGACAGCCAGCTCAGACTGAGGCTGAAGCTCTCAGGAATTAGCCCAGCCACTTTTCAGTTTCCATTGATGTTCACAATTTCGATGAGGGTTGCGTCGAACATTTGCAAACAATGCTGCTATAGCTTACAGTGCAAAAACAGTGCTGTTTATTTAACGGTTAGCAGAGTCCAGACTCTTACTGTTTGTGGATAGCATTGTAGTGTGTTTGTTAGCTTTGATCTGAAACTGTCAATTGCTAAAATCAAACTCATGGATCATTTGGCCAAATACAGTTGGGACCGGAAACCTCTAACCTGCTTCTCACGAACAACGACCACACCACTAATTCATGCAGACTGGTTTATGAGAACAAGTGCTGGGTTTAAAGAAATAAAATGAGGTCGAGATTGTGATAATGAATAATATGGCTAGATCAATAATGACTGTAGACAGAGAGTGTCGTGGTGAGGAACCCGGGGAGTGATACTGGGGATGGGACAACATCTTGATAGGGCATCGCAGCTTGATATCGTTCCTCCTGTGGTTCTTGTATTGAGAAGGAAGCAGCTTTAGTGGTGGGGGGCACAGGAAATTGGATGATGACGAGGTGTGGTCTTTGTGCCTAAACCTTTTCTAATACACAGAATGCTGCTGCTTTAACACATCTTTAAAGCTACACAAATATATAATTTTATGTTAATGTGAAAGGGATTGTTTGCAGTGACAAACCCACAGAGGCATATCACCTAACGCTGCAGTTTCCCACAGCGCTACGCAGCATTTTAGCATCTTTTAGCCCATTGTTTTGGCCTGCAAATTTACTGTGTTGCTTCACTCTCATCACTCTCATCAGTGTTGTTTCTACATGTTTTCAACAACAAAGCTCCACTGTACATGACCTGCTCAGCAACAAAGAGCAGACAGACAAAGTTAGCACCTAGCGCAGGCATGTCAAACTGATTCCATAAAGGGCCGTGTGGCTGCAGGTTTTCGTTCCAACCAAGGAGGAGCACACCAGGCCAACGAATCAACATCGAGGGATGACTAAGTTATCAGCTGAAGATCGGTTTGACATGCCTGAACTAGCTGGTTAACACAGTGGAGCATTTAGCAGCTAAAAAGTGGGTGGAGGCCAAAAAAGAGTCAAAAGGAGAAGGAGCATTAGGCCAACATTTGTCAGTTGGCCAGAAAAATGACTGCAAATGAATGGTAGTGTTGCTCAACATGTGCTTAATGTGTGCTGCATTTGTTTGCTAAAGTGAATGAATGCAGCTTTCAAGAAATCTACATTATACATTTGAAATGAGCTTAAATTTGATATCATTGATGGCATGTTTTAATAAAGCTCATTCTAATACCAGCACCACTGCAACTCAACCACTGAACAACGCACATTATGGGTCACCACTTGCTTTAGCTTTAAGTCCCTTTCCAACAAGTACTGTGCCCTGTCATAAGCTATCTCGTTGTGTCACTGCGCTGTGCTAGCCTATGCCCCCGCCGTGGCCTTCATGTGCTGCTTAGGCAAATATAGAAAGAGACATTGCTTGTGTGACATGCGAAGCCACGCACAGAAAACCCCTGAGAAGGTGCATCCGCAATTTCCACACACACTGTTACATAATAGATGGCAAAGGAGCAAGGCTGCACAAAAGAAAGAGGGGGACTATTGTGGTGTGTGTGTGTGTGCGATAGAGAGAGGGTGTGTGTGTTGGGGTGGAGGGGGGGCAGAGAGAAAACTAATTAGCACAGCACTTTAAGCATCACGGGCCACAGACTGCTGCGAGTGGGGACTGCCACAGACAATCCCAGTCAATTTT
Source organism: Chelmon rostratus (assembly GCF_017976325.1). NCBI lineage: Eukaryota > Metazoa > Chordata > Actinopteri > Chaetodontiformes > Chaetodontidae > Chelmon > Chelmon rostratus. The sequence goes on along the minus strand of NC_055680.1, from coordinate 11,334,683 downwards.
CCCACTCAGCGGAGAGAGCTGAGGCATGCTCTGACATTGTGTTTTATCTCAGCGGGCCTCTTCACTCATGTCAAGAGCTGGAGAGGGAGGAAGAGAGAGAGAGAGAGTGGTCAGAGAGTGGGGAAAAAAAGACGCTGAATTAAGAAGAGAAAGAGCAGTTAGAGCAAAATAGAGTAACAGCGCAGGAGGGAAACAGCTTAGGAGTAAAATCCTGAAAGACAAAGACACAAGCAGAGAGGGAGGTAAAGACAAAGAGAGCAGAGGAGCTGCAGCACTTGGACAGCAATGTTTGAATAGCTGCATTTATTAAGGATTTGTCTCTGATTTTAAGATGGAACATAATATCAAAAATATTGGTGGCACCCTGACAACACATCACCACATCCAAGCAATGGCATTTGCAGTAAAGTCACTGGATTGTAGCTTATTCGCAGATGACAGAGATGGACGACCCGAAAACTGGGGTATTGAAAATAACGACTGCCCTTTGCGACGAGCATTTGCTTTTGAAGCTGCTGCAATGCACAACAGGGCTCCTGTGCGTGTTTGATGAGCACTGTCCTGGAGCTCCTGCACACTGTCTGAGGAAAACAAATAAAGTCAGGACTCCTCACGGCTTTGCAAAGGCACCCAGCATAAAGAGGGACTGGTCGCATGTTTGCTCTGCCCTGCGAGTGCCCAAACGGCTCCTGTGTGTGCACTCGTATCTAATCTGAATAAATCATTGCATGAGACAGCCTTTGCGCTTTAACAGCTCTATTTTTATGGTCTCCCTCCCATTAGCATAGACATACAATACCCATCTACTCCTTCACACGCTGCAATATTCATCAGCCCAAACCATTCATCCACCGGGAAGCATAATGAATCTGAGGTGGAGCTGATGTTGTCAAAAACACCATGCTGCGCATCCTCACAGAGCTGCAATACACATTTCCTTCTTTAGGGTCAGCACAGCTTCGTCAAAAGAAATTAACGGAGAATAATGGATTTAAATGGATTCACACCATTAATGTACTTCATGGTATGGGTAAGATGGAACTTCATATCAGGTGGGTAAATATATTGCGCAGCCTGTGTTTATTCAGGTGTGCTGTTGTTTCGGTTCAAGTAAACGTTCAGTAGGATGCATTCATACGTGTAAATGATGCTGTTAAACATGAAATATTAAACGCTTTCTTCAAATTGTAGCATTCGTTGTGTAATCATCTCTATTTCATGGAGTGTCTCCCTGTAGCCATGCTCCCTGTTCATGTTGTTATTTCCAGACACTAATCGCTGCACTCAGTCTGTGCCGTGATCGCTCATTTATTCCCTGCTATTCTCCATGTGGGGGTGAGCACAATAAGTGAAAATACAGGAGGAGTCTTAGAGACTCGAGCGAAAACAAGGACGCTTTCACCATTTCAACCACCCCACTCTCTCTTTCACACACACACCGAATCTGTTGGTATTCATTAGCCGGCCGCTGATTTATGGCGCACTGTTGTCAGCGCATAATTAGCAGTTGAGGATTGTTTATGATAGCTTTTCCAAGTGGAGTGGAAAGTGTGTGGCGAGGATTGTGGTCCAAGGTCAACACAGGCTGAAGGAAGGGAAGGAAGGAAGGAAGAAGGACATAAAGCGACCTGACCAGATATATTTAGCAAATAAGTCAACGCAATCAGCCGATAAAACTGTGTTCAGACCCTGGACGAGATCCCGCAGGTATAAAGAGGACATTTGTATTTTCTTTAAATAACACCAAGATTATTTTGTAATCATGAACACACATTTCACACATTTCATGATGTCAACTTAATAAATCACATAATCAATATTTCTTAAATATTCTATCCTGTGGTCACATAAATATTATGGTGTGAAAGCTTGTTATGTTGAGATCAAGAGATAATTATATTGGGCTCACAAGGAAACACAGCAAGTAGTAATTATCCTCTCTGGTCTCCATAAGATCCTGTTATGTGTACCGAGCTGCATAATTACAGCCGAACCCAGACAGGGTTGCCAGCCATTATGAAAAAGGCCATGACGATACACACCAATCAAAAAGTTTGGATTTTGACTAATGTTTTCATCCACCTGAGAGCTCTTGTACTCTACCTGACAAGAGCCTCTAGGGGCTGCTAATGGGACCAGCTTTAAGTTGTTGCAATACTGCCAAACGGAATACAAACTACTGGGGTTTGTCCACTGTTCACATTCAGTTAATCGGCCGCAGCAGACAGCTGTTTTCAGAGAAAAACCTCTGAAAACTGACTGCACACGGACACAGTTAGCAACTAGCTGGGGAACATGGTGCATTTAGTCACTGAAGACCAAAATATTTCCCCCCAGGAGTTGGCGGAGACCAAAAATGGAGCCAAAAGAGAGCGAGTGTTGCACTGAACATTCATCAGGTGGCCAGAAACACGTGAATAAAAAATGTTGTTTCTGGATAAGCAGCTGTTTTCACTGACAGAGACCACAGCAGAAAATGTCCACATGGGGAGCTGTTTTAATACATGACGGTTCGTCATTCTGCTGGAGGGCTTGTTGGACTTTTGACTTTCTTTGGTCCATACTTTGTTTGTCTTTGGAAACTTCTTCTGAGAAACTGTGTCCCAATTGTAGCTTTGCATAATAATTACCAAGTGTCACTTCAAATGTTCAAACTCTCAAATCCTCTAATTGACACTGACTAGATTATTATATATTGGCCAGATTGGCTAGTGGTCTTGCTAATGTTGCTATAGGCTACCATTTTTGGTGCAGGAAGGTCAGTGGATTGATATTTGTCCACAATGTTTATATGTGTATTTGTATTTGTGTGTGAGCGCGCACACACACATACACACACACACACACACACACACACACACACACACACACACTTCCTGGACACAGAGCCAGCAGCTATCATTATCCCTCTCTGTCCCTGTAACCCACACACACACCCATCATGCTGGACACACACCTCTGCACACACACACACACATGCAGCGCTGAAAATCAAAGGCGTGTTCATCTCAGAAGGAGGCTGAATCCGTGTCTGATCTGATCTCAGGTCAGCCGGCCTCCCTTCAGCAAAGCACATCTCGCGGTGTGTGTGCGTTTTATGTGGATGTGTGTCAGATCAATACCCAGTTACAGACAGCTCAGCCCCACCCTGCCTCAGGGCCTGGGCTCCAGGGAACACACACACACACCTAACACACAGAGAAAAAAGAAAACACATAGCTCTGACAGAGGCTGAGCTTTAACCACCACATATGAGTCTACTTCTGAAAAACAGAGAACGAAAGCAAGGATAGGGAAAGGTGAGGAAGCAGTGGACAGGTACCCCCATTAGAAACTAGTTCAATCATGTGACCACGTACACAGAGAGACGGTGGGGGGGGGGTAGCGGTGAGAGAAAGAATAAAAATGACAGATAAGGAATCAGAGCGACAAGGACAAAGAGACAGAGAAAGCAGGAAAAAAAATGTGCAGACTGCAGAAAAAATAAAGACCCAGCGAAAAATGTGTATTGATGGCCTTTGATTTGTTCTTGCTGTCCTTTCTCCTGCCTTAGCGTAAATGACAATGTGTCACAGCAGCCCAGCTGTGACTTGCTGATTCCCGCCTCACGTTGTGACAGTGTGCAGAGGTGAGCCTCCTCCTGGTGAAGGAGTTCCCTCCACCTGCAGTGTTCCTCGCCTCCATTTGGGCTTTTCACGAGTCCCTTTTGTTCGTAACTGTCTGACATCAAGACAGAGAAAGGGAGCGTGGGGGAAGCGAATGGGAGAGCGAGATTCCTTCAGGCGCCCGCTGAGCTCCACAGCTTGGCAAGGTGTAAATCGAAATAAAAATGTGACTTGACTTTGATTAAAAACTTTTGCATTTCAGTATTTCACATTATCTCCAACCTTGTGCTGCTCGGTTTCCCTCTGAGAGCTTTTAAAAAGAATGCACAGCCTGGTTTTTCTTTCTGTTTGAGCTCTTTTCTTTAAAGGAGGATTTAGAGGAATTAGCAAATTTGCTTTCTTACTAAGGTTTAGATGAGAAAATTGACACCACTCATGTCTGTACAGTAAATATGAAGACAGAGCAAACAGCTAGCTTAGCTTTGGGATGGAAATAAGGAGAAACAGTTAGCATGGCTCTGTAGAAAGGCAGACAAATATCTGCTTACCAGCAACTATGAAGCTCAAATAAAACGTTAAATCTTGTTTGTTTAAGATGCAACCAGGCACTTTTTCCTTGCTAGGCTAGCGGTTTCTTAGCTGTGGCTTCATATAGCTTGTCTACTTGCTGTGTACTATAAAGTCATCAGAAGCTTATTAATCAGCCTGCAGTGTTTCTTTATCCGTTCACCATTTATTTCTGACAAATAATGATTCGAACAATGCAAATATTCTCAAATAAACACAATGATTATGAGAGAGAATTTACAGCTAGCCAACTTCTCTCCAGTATATGACAAATACGAAAAAAATATGGCTATAATGTTAACATACATGACATGATCTAATCAGATTCTGAAAAAAACATGTATTACAGTTCTACTAATCTAAAGATGTTATATTGTAAAGATATTTGTAATAATAAGCCTGCACGGCCAATAGTGGTCTGCCTGTAGTAAACTTGAGCAGATTAGCTTGCTAGCTAATCTTATAGTGCTAGCATGCTAACCCTGTCACTGTTAGAACTTCATATATAGATCAATAAGCTTTAGTGCATTTACTTGTTCAAGGACAGGTGTGCAAAGTGCTTCTTCTCTGACTACCTTTCAGTAAACACGTAGAATAAGCTACTGAGGCTAACGTAAAGTGGCTTATTGTTTTTGTCTGTAACAAGCCCCATCATTAAAGCCACAAAACATTTCACACTTGTGTTTTTATGCTTATGAAACAAGCTAGATATAATGAGCCACTAAATTAGCTTTAAAGGTGGTGGTAGGTTGATTTGATTATCTTTGGGCAGAGCCAAGCTAGCCCATTTCAACTCTTTATGCTAAGATTAGCTAACCTGCTGCTGGCACGTATCTCCATATCTTAACAGACAGATATGAAAGTGGTGTTGATCTTCTCATGTAACAAGAAATGTCACAGTCTTTCTGTTCAGACTCCATTCATTTGTGAGGAAATAAATGGGCTTATTGATCGGATTCCTCTTCATCCTCCCATCCTTCATATAACAGCATCTCAGAGATTTCATCCATCAACAAATACCTCGGATTCCACCCATGCGCAACACAGCCCTGGCTAATCAAAACACAAACCATGGACGGATCAAGAGAAATGGATACGAAAGTCAGTTTCTTCGACGCTCTCCTCAGAATTTATTGATTGCCTTCCCTTTCTGTCTCGCCCCCTTTTCTTCCCTCCTCTCTCCTCCATTGAATTTTGTGAAACCGCTGTAATCACCGGCAATTTGCAGGGTGCCTCGCAGCTGGACGCTTGCCCGCTGCTGACAAAGTGCGAGCATGTCCGTGCACAAATGTGTGAGTTTCTGTGCAATTACTTTTTGTATGCATTTGCGAGTGTTTATATGCCTTCACGCATCGAAAAAGATCTATTTTGGGAGATGGGGATCGTCTCGGGATTGGATTTGGTGTATAGGCTCAGGTTCAGGAAAGGACAGAGAGAGATTTTTTTTTATAGATTGTTGATTACCTTGGGTGGTCCCTCGACTTAAATTGAGTCTAGGGCCAGACTTACACACACACCATGACCTTCTGAGCACCCATACCTTCAGGTTTGCTTTGGCTATGAGACTCTATCCTCATTTCATGTTTTAACAGCATCAATCTTTGCATTAAGATGTGTAATGCAAATGTCAATACATGACAATTTTACAGTCTGAAGAACTAAAAAAATCTTAATTTTTTGTCTAAGTTTTGCAAAACTCTGAGCAAACAGTCTAGTAGCTTCATATTTATTGGGCTGACGTGGCAAAAGTGTGAAAATTTGAAATAACTGGCCTCATTAATCAAATCTAGGCTATATTTTTATTAAATGTACATAACCTACATACAAATGTGTATTACTATTAAATATATTGCAGTAATTGACATTACTTAAAACTTGTTTCTCAGAAATGCTTATATCTGTAAATGCAATAAGTTTTATATGGCTGAGCTGGCTTTTTAAGAAAATATATGAGCAATCTAAATTAAATTGTACTGCATTTTACATAATATTGTTAACTTTATCATATATACTGTTTTATTCTCTTTTTATGTCTTTTTACATCTGACCAGGGCCGAGAAAATAACAATTTTCTTCTCCATCCTATACTGGAAAGCTAGAATGGATCCAATGCAAATACTGAGCGGAGCAGCACCTGTGAAGACGGCCACAGAAATTGTTAATGCTGCTGGTTGATTTTCCTGCCCTGCAAGAGCTCTGCTGTCAGCGTCAAGACTTTCAAAATGATCCTGTCCAACAGCAGCTGGAAAATCCGCTGACACTGGATGTGAGAGCGAAACTCCTAACGCAGCTCTGGTTAAATTTTATATGAGACTGAGAATATCGCTGGCTGGAGTGAAAAGTGCGTCCGTGTCCTGCAATTTCCTGCTCTGCAATTTCCATTTGGACGGACAAATGGAGAGGGAAATCGACAAGAAATTCCATATCGTGGCATGTAATGTCATGTAATTATGTTGTGATCATTGAGAGGCCGTGGATTATTAGGCTTTTTATTGTCACGGATGTTGTTCGGCCCAATGCCAAACATGATTGCCTCCCATTAATTTTCAGCTTGGTTTGTGTCATGTAATAGCCATAATAAGCAATTCTGTCCTTCTATTATCATTTTTATTATTTATTTAGGAGCTGTAGAAAATCGTATCATCGTGTCAGTCATTTAATGCCTCATGGAGAGTCTAATGTTTATTATTACAGGAAATATATGACTGTTTGACAGCTGATACGACTACCTTCTGTGTCGCTTGACACAGCACACCCACCTTATTTCTACTCAGACCCTAAACTGTCTTGGAGCGAAAAAAAAAAAGCACAATAAAAGTTTACACACAGACACTTGATAAGAAAGGAAGACACCTACACACCACCCAATCTCTTTCAATCACCTCCCCCACACACACGCGAGCACAATGGATGCAATCCATTCCCCGGAAACATCAATCGCCCCGACAGCTGATAGGTGTGATAATAATATCAGGGCAGCTTGGTGCTATTTGAAATAGACTTAGCCGTCATTAGGAAACAAGGGTTTGTAGCACAATAGGAACCGCACAATCCCCTGACAGGCCAACAGAGGGAAAGGAAATGTGTCTTTAATAACCCCCAAGGTCAATAAAAAAGGATAAAGTTGTATTTTCTGAGCGTTTTCTAATGATACCTCATTTATTTTATGCCACTTGCTTGCTCGAATCCAGGAAGAACAGATGCACTATAGGGTAGAAACACACAACAATACACACACAGTCACAGTGCATAAACTCACACTCGTATTCCCACAATCCCAAGACACTACGCAGTCACCCTGAACCCTCCTTCACACCTTCTGATGGTTTTCCCCCAGAGATGACAAGGGCACTCCGCATGGGCACACCTCTCCAAAAGGTGATGGAGGAAATGTTATGCTTGCCGGGTGTGTTGGTCATTCAGGGATATTTTTCTTGCACTCTCCACCAAATGGCCCCAAAGAGACATCACGTCACATGTGTGACTTGGTGCATGCTTATGCGTGCACTTTTTCATGCAAAACATATTGCACTGATTGTCCCTAAGTCCTGGAGCCTTTGTCTGCTCTCAAAACACTCTACTTGGTCCCAGCAGGACTGGTTGCTTTTGGAGCAGCTGATAGCAGGGCTGGCCACAATTTGTCCGTCAAAAGTACGAACTGAAACAGCTTTAATACCATACGCTTCTGAACTCAAAGAGATTTGACATTCGTCTTGTTTTAGCAATTCAAGAGCAGGACAAGTTAATCACAGCATAATGATTTAAAGCATCTTATTGCTTCTGTGCCATGTGATCTTGTTTTAATTTGTGTTTGTTTTCTTGTTGGGCATCAGACAAATGGGTGCACTATAATTAAAGGTTTGTAAACTTGAAATGCAGTAATTGCAACAGTACTGTTCCCAGATGCCTGCTTTGAGTAGATGGTGTACGATGGTTGTGACATCTGCAATATGGCTTGATGTGTTTTGTGCAGGGATGACAAAGACTGTCTATGGGTCCAGACCATATTTCAACAACTGCATTGATGGACATGAAATTTTGTACTGATATGTATGGTAGGAAACGTCCTACTGACTTCAGCAATCCCCTGACTTTTCCTCGAGTGCCACCAAGAGGTTAACATTTGTGGTTTTTCGTTAAAAGTTTCAACAACCATTGGAAGGATTCCCATAAAACAGACATTCATGGTGCCCAGAGGATGAACCCTAATGGTTTTGGGTTATGACCTTTCATCAAGCTCCAACATCAGGTCAACATTTCAGCTAAACCGAGATGCCAAACATGGTAAATAATACACTTGCTAAACTTGTCACAGCATTGTCACTGTGAGAATGTTAGCATGCTGACATTTAGCTCAAATCACCGCTGTGCCTAAGTACAGCCTCACAGAACCGCTAGCATGGCTGTAAACTCTGTTTCCAAAACCACTCTCTATAATTGCTTATGATAGTTTAACCAAGAGAAGTAAATTGAGATTTCAGATATTAACTGATAACTATCATCTGGCGTCAACATTGCCAAGTGTAGAGTCGCACAATGGCAATTTCCTCATCTATAAAATGAGGGAGAATGTGGGATTGTTAGCAGAAAGGAGCGTACATGCAATGGACACTATTTTTTTGTGGAATTTTTGAGGACACTCATGAAGTAAATATAGTTAATTCAACATAGAGGAGACATTTCAGACACAGTCTTAATAGTCATAATTCCCTGCTAAGATCTTAAACCTCAAGTTTTAAAAGTCTTGATTGATCACACTGCAAATCATAATCTGCAGATCCACAAATTGAAACGAACAATTCCAGGTCTTGAGCTCTGGATAAAGGCTTTTGTCAGATACCAGAAACCTCAGCGCACACACACTTACACACACTTCTGATTTATCGTAAAGCTATTCTTAGATGCTCACAGATCTTCATTTAGTATCAGCCACGAGCTCAGATGAGTCTCAAGAAGGAGCCATTTTTACAGAGATGATTTCCAGACCCACATGAATAATTACGATGCATCAGTCGGGTAACATGAGAAGGATCAGTTTCTAATTTCAGCTTATTTACTACGCCATGTTTACGGTGAGAGTGCAAATGCATCTTTAAATAGAATTGATGTCAAGCTCAGTTTGAAAATAGATGTTATTAGTGCTCGTACATCACGATGCTAACAGCCTGAGCACAGACACGCAGCCACACTCTGCAACCAGCACTACTTTCTGATGGTGCCATCAATCAGAGCAGACTGATGTTAGCTGAGGCTGTACTTTCACTCCACTATGTGTGCCTTTCTATGTGTGTATGAGCGTCTCTGCGAGTGACAGGGTTCTCAACGCAGCGCAACGTTTAACGGGAAAACGGGGAGGGCTCGTGACAGGTTGCAGCGGTCATGGTTTATTTGACAGGCGTTCCACTCACAGCCCCGTCAAATAACCGAGCGCTGGGAATGACGGCTGACATCGCTGCAGAAACCAGCGCCGACACCACCCGTGACTTCTCGGGAGATTTCAGCGGGCTCAGCTGAGACTGTGATAGGTGGGTAACATGCAGTTCAAAAGGTGTGCAACCAATTTATACGTGCAGGAACTGGTTTTCTCATCCATGTTCAATTCTTCAATTAATTAATTCTTCAACAACCACATTGTATTTTAAAGGCCTCTGAAATGTGTGCATTTCATGTATCAGGTATTAGGTGCTGGATTTCAATGTCCTGGACAAATGGGAGAAATTCTAGTCAAATATTTCCTGTGTTTATGGACCCTATTTTCCCATGTTTTTGTCTGTAAGTTACTCATTTTTTAAATTGGTCCAGTACTGAATGAGAGTGCTGCAGCTGACAATCCTGAAACGGGCTGCAATGCCCTCTGGGTGTTTTTGCCACTGACAGGCTCAGATTGTTTCCTAAGAGTCGGACAACATTATGGAAAGGATCCCTACGGAGAAAGACCTTTTTGTTTAAGAGTAAGATCTGTGTTGTTTCACCAGAAACAGCCGATGTGTCACTCTCACCAACGCCACCAGACTCCATTTAGAGAAACAGTAATTTTATTTTATTGCAAAACACTTCATTGAAACTCAACAGAAAACCAAATAAAACTCATGGAAACATTGTGCTTCATCCGTCCACTGTTCCAACAATCAACACCAACTGTGGGTTGGTTTAAATAAGTCAGCGAATCAGGAGAGGACCGAGAGGCATCAGTGGAGCAGCAGGGGAAAACAGCATGTAGACTCGAACACTTTCACGTCTACCTCTGGAGTTATTTTCACTGACATTATGACTGGAGATGCATAAATATGTCTGACATTTTCCCCGCAAAGGGGTCACAGTGATTACCAGGTAACAGAAATCCTGCTCTGCATTATGAGCCCATCATCCTGTATTTAAATGTACACATCATTAAAATACTAAGTATAACTGACTAGTATCCTTCCCTCTATCACAAACAAAACAGGCACTCACTTATCAAAACGTCGCTTCTTTTCTCCACTCGTGATCAACAACTTAACAGGGTGCCTTTAATTCAGCGACACATTTAGGATGCAGCAGGAGGTAACCTAAATACTCTCATGTCGCTTTGTCCTCAAACACACAAACTAGGTTTTTCCTCACAGTGCATTTTTAAGAACACTGCAGACCAGAAGAACAGTAAAACTCACTAATTCCATGCATGCCTCAGTAATTTTGGTACACTATCATTAAGAGTTCACTCTGAGCTGGAGGTTTCCATTTTTGGCCCTTAGAAAATGTGATTAGTCCAAGCTATCTTCTACAGTTGGTGTTTTTTTTTTTTTTTTTATGAACTCACCTTAAATCAGAAAGAAACATACCTTCCCCAAAGCAGCAGGAAGAGGTTGCAGTGATAATGAAGATATGAGTTTATAGGCTGTTTATGCACAGACTCACAAATCGAGTTTCACTGAGCATTATGAATAAATGAGCACATAAAAACACAACCACTGCGCACACAGGGCTGCTGAATTGAGTTACGTCTGGGACGCTGATGGAGTCATTGTGACATTGAATATGTACTTAGTAGCTTCTGAATATTTTTGCTAAAATCAAAAGTGCTAAATCAGCCAATAAAATACTGGAATTGTGTCTTAACATTTGTGTTGATGTTGGTAAGATGTTTTCAGGAACATTGCGAATATAATGAGTCAAAAAAGGAGAGATGTATTAGCATATGCTGCATTGTAGAATACATACTCATTAGCGACTGCAGTTTGTGTGTTGTTAGCGTGCGTCTACCAGCTCAGTGAAATAAGGCTCATTCAGTTGTTCGTATACAAGAGCATGCTGTACTTTGGCTAATTAGAAGATTTAAACTGAAGGAAAATGCCGGTATATTTCTGCGTTTAATGAATCCTGTGGCTAAACCTTCCGACACCACAGCGTGTGATGAAATGTGTAGCGTGGCAGCCTGTGAGCTCCGGTCAGCTGAAGACGTGTTCAGCAACTCACTGCTGAATTTGAACCAGCTTCCATTAAAACATTGATTAATTTAAAGGCACTCCAGAAGTCGCCAGAGCATGAAAGAGAGAATGAGGAGGGAAGGGGTGTATGAGTGTGTTGGATGACTGTGTGCACACATGTTGGTGAATGTATTCAAACTATGGACAGAAACAATCATGAACAGTGAATTAAAACATCTGAGATAATTACTCTTCTCCTAAATTGACCCTATAGGGACAGTTTAAAAACTGCTTGGGTCAGGAGGGGGCGTAGAATCTTATACTTAAGAAAAGAAAAGCATCATGACACTCAAGCAATCTGACAGCTTCCTAAAATAACACTGATGTTTGAAACAACAAATCTCGTTAGCCGTCAAGCCTGCCTCCCCCTCCCTGTGTGGCGGGAATCCTGACAGGCAGCCAGACATGTCCTGCATCACGGGGAGTCGCAGGATCAGCACCGCAGACAGTAATCATGACGCACATGGTGCAGAATGGTAGAAAAACTCCAGCTGTAAAGCAGGAGGCTGCTGGGATAAACTGACACGCACAACTACAAACATCACAAGCGCGCCTCATTTGACATCAGTGACGTTTTCAGCTTCGCGACTCAGAAGCCTCCAGGCTGATTGACAGGTTGCTTGCATCATTTTGAACATCTCCAACTATTTTTGCCTCTGGCCTCTCCTTTTTTAATTTTTACAAGTTAAAATTTTAATTGTGCTTTAATAAAGGTGGTGACGCATGAAGGTCTGAATGATAGCGAGACTATTATGTTAATATCCTTAACTATGACAGTTGCAGTCCAGTCTGATCCCTGTGAGGACTGTTGTTGGTGCAGAAGATGCAGAACACTTCAATTTGCAGACATTCATTCACTAAAATTAAATGTTTTTTTGACGCCTGAGATTGGGCTTTTGGCTATGCGTCGTAATTAAACCAATCAAGCTAAGTGAATCTTGCGCCATACAACCTAAAGCGTAACCCAGGTGTGTTTTAGAGCAGCGGCTGGAGACTCACTGTTCGACACATTTAAATTCACTTCAGTTCAGCTTTCTGTTATGATGCTGAATGAATGATGTGCTAACAACTCACATCCACATGCTGTGTGTTTTTCCCAATTAGCTACCTGTCTGGTGGTGATGGGGATTATAAAATCCTGGCTCAGAAACAGGATGAAAGCTGTCTTTATGATGGGATTATTTGATGTCTTTCTTGAATTATGAATCTGAAGGGAAGACAAAACTAAAATCGACTCCTGGAGTAAGAAAAACTTTAACTGCTCTCCCTAACGAGTCAGATCACCATCCCTTTCGCAAGAATAAAAATTTCACACCCTCAGCCCTTATTCAGCCCTAAGTTGCTGCTGTTACGCCTTCAAAGCTTGTAGTTACATTTACGATTATAACCGATGACAATCACTTTTGCCAACTGAAATGTCAACTGTCACAAGCAGATTTCGTCAGCTGTAGCTAGCTAGCGCGCTAGCCAATGAAGCTAACGTTAGCTCCATCATTTGGATGAAAACAGTTTCCAGCTGGCTCATTTCAGAACAAGAACCTTGTATCAGTGTCTTAACTGTGCACTTGATGGCTAAATGCTATCGCGCTTAAAGACTGATGCTAAAGCTGCAAATCACGGGCAAAACGTCAGCATCCTCGCATTTAACAGCAAATTCTTGTATGGCAGTTTAAGTTAGTCCTTGTAGTTTACGTATAATGAGGGAAATGTAGCTGTTAGGATGAGACTCTTCTTTCATTGTAATTCATATAATGCAGTTTGGCTGCTTAGCTAACATACTAGCACGAGACTGAATCCAATTAAGAGCAGGACAGAGGTGCTAACGTAGAGCAAATCAGCACATTTTAATCCATCCCTTACATGATCCCTTTTTTTCTGTTTCCATTTTTGGCTTTTAAGAGACTTCTTCAAAAGACACCAGCCCTCAATCTCTTAATACTGCTCTTGCATCGCGACAGGCCTACGCAGATATAAAACGTAGCAAAATCCAAAGCTTGACTGGCCTGCTGTGCCTGGTTACGGGTTGCTAAAGCATGATTAGACAAGCTCTGTTTGGGTGAGGATTTCAGTAAAGGTGATTCCCAAACACGTACATGAAACGCGGTCATTCAGCTCGTATGAAATGATAAAAAAGGTAAAGGATCCCTGATGTCTTCAAAAGCCTGCCAACCCAGAAGAGGAGCTTGATTGTGGAACTGTGGCCTCATTGTGGCTTGCTTTTGTGTTGCGAACACCCTGGCAGACACTCACAGTCAGACATATTTTTCTCTGAATCTATAGTAGAAAGGCCTGTTGCTAATAGCCATTGATTTCAATTTTTTTAACCATTGTTCTCCAAGGTGAGGCTGAATACAGTCCACCTCACAATTTCCATACAGTTACCAAGACTACAATGCAGCCTGGTGCTCCAACATAAAAGCCTTTGCATTGCTCAAGGACACATTTACGAAATGGTTATTCAATTCTTCACAGCAGGTTTCATACATATTCTCCATTTTCAGAATGAGCAGCATTCTAGTCACAAGCTTCCCTGACCTTTAAGCTTCGACTGCCGCCATTTAAAAGCAGTACGAAATTTGAAATGCAAGCGGTGACCTCCCCCCACATCACCTGCCAATCATGTGGTGCACTCCAACAGGCAGATGTTCAGACAGCCAATAGGGTGGCTGGTGGCATCCACAGATGTTGCTTATGCCCACGAGGTGCAATGAGTGGCATGTCCAGGTGTTGGAACACACTTTAAAAGCTAATCGCTTGGAGATGCACACATGCTGTTGCAGATATTAAACTGCTAGTTAATTACTTGTGATTGAATTGATGAGTTTATTGTGTAATCAAAAGAAACACACAGAAAACAATCCTATACACACCCACAGACATAACAGCGGTTTCTCTTTCGAGAGATACCTGAGGCGCCGTGCCTTCCTCCACGGACCACGTGTTGTCTTGGCAACGGGCTGAAGCGGCAGCTAATGGCCTTCTTATCAATTTAAACCAAATGACTGTCAGGCAAAACGACGGCTGAATCCTCAACCCGCAGATGCAAGCGTGGCTCAGTCGTTCTTGAGATTTACACAGATGTGGTCGAAGGAGGGTGAATACAAGAATGCAAAAATCCACAATTCACTCCATGATATGGTGAACTTGTTCATATGCCTGCTCTGCATGTTTATACTAGCATACAAACACACTCCATCATGTTGGCAGGTTCGTAAGGAGATTTCAGTTTCAACTGCATCTCCACTGGATGGACACACACGCACACACACACACACACACAGCCATGTCCCAGTGGAATCCATCTTCATTTGCTGTGTTTGAGAGCAGCCCTGAGATTCAACCCTGTTCTCCCCCATAACTCATCCTTATGTCTCCAGATGCTCCTCACTGGTCCTGTTTGCTGTCTGAACAGAGCAGCAACATTTCCCACAACCGGTGGCAAGGACGCGATCTTCGCTCTCAATTATCTCCCTACAGATTAAACAAGCAAACTTTTTTTTATGACCAAATGTTCTAGAAAAAGTATTGCCCGATCTGAGGTTCTCACTATGGGCCTAAACAGCTACAAGACTGTCACCCTATTTACAACAGGTATTAAAGTGGGATAATGATCCGATCTTGCCTTTAATTGCGTCCACACCTGGTGTTTTTAATGCCTCCTTGTTATCCTCAGTGAGATTGGATCTCTGTCCTCCAGAGCAAAACCGAATTTCAATTTGCAGCGGGTGAATTTGCTTGTGATTCCGTCTTTCCATTGATTTTGT
This sequence comes from Chelmon rostratus, assembly GCF_017976325.1. NCBI lineage: Eukaryota > Metazoa > Chordata > Actinopteri > Chaetodontiformes > Chaetodontidae > Chelmon > Chelmon rostratus. The sequence continues at coordinate 11,319,281 of NC_055680.1, read as the reverse complement.
TTGCAAAACAAAGCCTCTGAACACACAGTAAGAGTTTACAGCCATGCTAGCAGCTCTGTGGGGCGGTACGTATGTTTTGCTTTGAGCTAAAAGCTAATGCCATCATGCTAACATGTCCCCATTGACAATGTTTAGCATGTTAGCAGGCAACACGTGCTGATTAGAACTAAACACAAAGCAGGCCAACAGCTGAGGCTGATGTCCGTGGAAATTTTGACCTAATGTCATATCATACTATCATCACATTTTAGGTTTATATGGCTAACTTGCTAACTAGCAGTTGCTTATTTACACATCTAGCTGCTACGAAGCAACATAATCATTTACTTGGAGTGTATTTTGGAGAGTATTTCTGGTAACCTGGTTCAATAGTCCCTATGATTTAGCTCCATTCTTGGTTTCCTCAAGCTAATATATAAATATATTAAGTCTCTTTACCTGCTAAATCGTCCGCTGTGTTCACCATCTAGTCGTTATCTGTGGGTTTTTAGAGTTTTTTTGTTGAAACAGGTGTTTGCTGTGGCCAAAAATGACACCATGAGGACAGTGATCCAAGATTCTGCGTTCTTTTTATGAAAGTATTGATTAAAGCCGCACTAAAAATGTCGGAATGGGACATGTGGCCATTCTTTGAGGGTTGTATTTCGACACCATGTTCACAATTTTAACCAAAACTCACAAAATGAACTCTTTGAACTCTCTTTAACTCGCTAATAAAAGGTTATCAGAGTAATATCCCCCCATCTGGTTGTGGCTAGTTTTTGGAAGCAAAGTGCAGTTAATTATAAATGGGTTGTCCTGGTAAAGTACAGCTCAGTGTGTGTGTGTGTGTGTGTGTGTGTGTGTTTAAAGGGTGTTTGCTTGTGTCTGTTTGAGAGCATACAGCCAGGTGTGCTGAGAGTGATTAATACTTGGGCAGACAACAGAGCAGAGAAACTAAATTAGATTAAGATGGTATTTTTCAGTTGAGTACTTGTGCCTTTTTTTTCCTGCAAATGATGCCGATGCAGAAATAAAAGATACAACACAAACGCTGTAATATGAGCGCACTAGAAATTATGCAATATTTAACATTCTGAGCTAATGTAAAAAGGGGATGGAGGCAGAGATGTGTTTATATATCATTCAGAAAACTGGGGTGGCCTGTGATCTGCTGGGGGATTTGGCAAGCTAAGATAAGCTAAGCTAAGCTAAGGCTAGACTGGGCTGCGCTAAGCCGGCTGGTAATAAGAGAGTTGGTAGAGTAATCTGTCAGTGTGCCAAAGTGGCACTATCCTGTGGGAGCTCATTAGCTTAGCATTCTGCCTCGGTGGTCCTGCTTTGAATGAACAGGAGCACAAAGACAGAAACAAGCACCCGTCGCGTTGCCTCCCACAGATCATTCTCTTTCCCTCGCCATCCTTTTTTTTTTCAACCCAGTCTTACTTTTTTTTTTTCGCTGGCTGACTAGTTTAACACGACGCTTATCATCTCCCTCTGAGAACGTTCCAGTCGCTTCCCAAGCCGTACTTTCACATTCATCAGACCACGATTTTTAAAGTCGCCCCAAAGGAGCCCGTCAACGAGCCAAACGGCCCTTTCAGCGGCTCCCAACCTGGCCCTCCATCACGCAGATTCTCCTCTGACTAAAGCTACCTCACTCAAACTCCTCTCATTTTCTGTTTCACTTTTAACTCAAACAGAAAAAAAACTTTTCCCAGGCTAAATAATATTCTCCTTTTTGTCAAAGCTTTCATGCACCATCTGCTCCTTCCTTACAATTAGCCCTCTCTGCCTGACAGCCGGTGAAACATTTACATCTCCATTGTGGAGCTGCACTTCGCCTCCCCGGCTACGGGAGAGGTGAGCCAACAGTCGAGGATTCCCGTTAATAGACGTGCGGAGGTGAAAGCCAGCTTCTCACTGAACATGACGCTCTCCTGTGTCTCGCTGGTGCTCTTTGACAGCTATGAATCAGTGCCACCTGTGGAGCCTGATATATGGACTTTAATTACAGGCTTTTTAACTGAGATGTCAACTGTGTGAGGCGGGTTATTAAGATGGGATTGCCTGTGCTGCCTTAATGATAAGTAATGAGTGTGCAACCTCTGTGGAAATCAAGCCTCACTCTTGGATCTGGAGCCAATCAGGTTTCCCCTTCCAGGATACGCGCTTTGTGACATGCAGCTTGTGTAAGAGGCCGTCAGGCTTCACAATAATATTTCATGTTTATGCGCACGTGCATCGCGGTGCAGCTTTCTCTGAGGGATCGCGTGTCACTGAGATGACACCACGGGAAAAGGAAAGATAGGAGAGCGAGACGTGAAAAATTCAGGTGCACAGACATATTGGTTTTATGAGCTCTGTGAATGTACACCTCCATTATTTAGCGGTTCTTGGAGTGCAGCGTAACCGATCAAAGCCCTCGTGCTTCCACTGCAGGGAATTTTTAGTGTTCCAGGAAGGAAAGTTGTCGCCGCAACCCTCTCATCGAAAAAAAGGCTTTTGATCATTTACGATCACAGGACGGCATGCATTATTCTGTGCCCCACACACACACGCACACACACACAGTGACACATATATCATCTGCGCTGCAGCAGGCAGATGGATTATTAATCAAAAGATGAACCATTTGTGAGTAACTTTTTCATGTGCTGTGGGAAAAATGCCTGAGCAATTTGTTCACATGCGGCCAGATTTGAACACAAACATGCGTCTGCACAAAGTCAAACTACCAGTTACTCACACAGAGTGCATTACATAACAAGACTTCCATCACAAAATGTACAGTTGGAGCCCTTGCATCGCTAAGGTTTTGCTTATAACCAGAGAGATCGGTGTATGAATTACAGAATCGTACAGAGCAGACTAAATCCGGTGAATAGAACCAGTCGGGATCAGCAGGGGAGGACCGGGGATCAGAGCCCAATCCTCTCCGACATACTTCACATTTCTGCTATTCTGTTGAAGCTGTCGGATGTTGCGCGCACTGAGAAGAAGGGGAAATTTGTCAAAGCTTTGCGGGGGTAAAAAAAGAGCAGAGACGAAGAAGAACAGGCAGTTAGTCGCAGAAGAGAAGGACGGGGGAAGACTTCCCGTCAGCTTTGAGCACGAGCCGAGGTACAGTGGAGGGACACGCACCCCAGAGGCGAGGATATCTTTGAAGTGCCGCTACATCAAAGCACACTCCCTTTCATACTCATTTTTAATCTCTCTCCATCCCCTCCAGTCATCGCGCCTTGTGTTTACCGCTCCCCCTCAGTCAATGAGGAGAGTGACTGACACTGAGTGGAAAGCTCCACACCTGAGCTCGAAGCTTTGGGTACTCGCACATGCAGCCCAGGGCGTTAGACGTGTGCGTGGGGCCTGATCAGACCGGAGGGGACGACTGTCTCACCCGAAACCTAAACAAAATTCGCCTAACTTTAAGGTGCGTTCCCTCATTTGTGGAAAGATGTAGTATGAAATAGAGAGCAAGATTCAGGCTATTTTCCACAAGTTAAATGAAAATAAATATAATATTAACATTTGTGGACATAATTTGCTGCTGATTCAACTACAACTAATAAATGGTTCACTCCAGTTGTCTGGAAAGCCATGATATATTCTTTTCATAGTTATGTTTTTGTGGCCATAAATGAACAACATTTCCCACAATTCCAAGACCGCTGTCGATTTCTCATGAATTTACAAGGCAGCAGCAACATTCAAATAATTGTTTTCCTGGTTTTCTACAGGTAAAGGGTGTATAGAGCATCTCCTCCAACTAACTCCTCCTGCTGACGTAAGTTAGTTAAAACAAGGCGTTCGAGGCGTTGGTCTGACCTCAATGATGTACACACAAAATGCATTTTAGTGAGGAAAAAGTACTATAAAGAAGTTTTGCCTTAGAACTGTTTTCAGCGTGCTTGTTAGACCTCGTGTATACAAGCAATGAGTGAAATTTAATTACACGCTGTGTATAAACTCGACCCAAAATGTACTATAAAAATTTCATCGTTATCTGACCATCAAGTGTGAGGAAATATAGCTGCTGCTCGAGGCTCACAGATGCATGTGACGGGAATCATGACCAGTCAAGGGTCAAGACTGACACCTGCCCAAAGACGTGAAAGAATTTTACATCAGTGCCCTCTCTTTCCTGGAGAATCATACAAAACAAAATCTCCGCAGAATCCTTTTTTCTTCATATGCAGAATATTTATGGGGATTGAGCGTAAAGCTCTTTGCATGCCTGCAGCGAGGAACGATACACGCTGTGATTCCTGTTATTGTGACCTCTGACACTCATTTGAATTCCCGCAGGTTGCGTATTATTCAGCCGCTTCATCTGCTCGGGCTCTTTAAGCGGCGGATTTCGGAGCAGAGGCGTGAACGGGGACGTTCGGAGAGAGGGAAATTATGAGAGCAACACACATCTATCACCCCCATGTGATTGCCCATGAGCTGAATTCATATCATCTGGTTGTCTCTTCCAACCATCTCATAATAAACCGAGTCGATCTCTTTGACCATCACCACATATCTATCCATCTGTCTGGAAAAGTAATAATTACAATACAGCTGTAATTATGGAGATCTTTAAAACACACACACACACACACACACACACATATAAAACATTAATTCAAAGCCATCCTCCACTGGTCCCAACAGGCTTTACAAAAGGTTGATTTATCTCATGTTTTGGCAAAACTGTGATCCATATTATTTAACCTCAGTTCCCAAGTGGAGACTCAGATCCAAAAAGGAACATACAACAACAATAATCACTGCTTTTGTGTTTTCACTAAAAGCCAGCGGGACCAGAAAGAGATAAAAACAAACTGTTTTGCTGCAGCAGGAGAAAAGACGGGGGATTTCAAGCATGATGGACTCAGCAGCGTTTTTTTTCTCCCTCCTGTTCCTTCATCTGTTTATGTCGTGTTATGTTACAGCTACCTGTGCACGCACAGATTTAAAGCATATACACAGAATCATTTGCAAGTGGAGGGGGGCTGGGTGTCCTTTCAAACGCATGAACGTTGAACGCTTCTGTTTTCCACATTCGTCACGCTGCCGGGACAAACATATGGCGGAGAAACGAGACCTGTCATTGCAGAAATGCATCCCCAGATGTCTTTGATACGCTATACATCCCAGTTTAAACGGCACACTTTCTTTCATGGGAGCTCAGAGTAAAAGACTCAGTAATGAGTTATTTCCTCTGAGCTCAAGCAATGATGGAGGATTCACCTGTGACTCACATGGAATTGGTTTAATGGCACGACGGCATGCTACATCCATTTAACATCCAGCCACAAGACATGGCGCACACTCACACAACCGCAGCACCGCCGCGAGGAAGTGTTAATGAGGAGGAGGATGGCAATGCACCTATTTTAAAGCTGAACTCTAAAGTCATTTTATACAGACCAGCAGACAATCATCACCTGACTCTGCGGTTCCCCTCAGCTCGATGAAGCATTTTAGCATCTGTCGGCTCATTGTTTTGCTAACTTAACTGTTTTGCTTCACTCTTGCTGCTCTTATTAACCTTCTTTCCAGCTGCTGACTGCTGTTTGAATCTACCTGCCCAGCACCAAACAACAGACAAATGACGTTAGCGGCTAGCTCGTTTGGCTAGCTTGAGTTGCTTTTGTTATTTATATTCAGTTCTGTTTAGTGTTAGCAGTGGTAGCACATTTCATTTTGCACCATGACCACTTAAAAATTCTCATTTCTGATTGGCTGGAAAATGTGAATTGACTTTGAATTGACTCATTCAGAACCTTGCAAACATGCTTGATATGTTAGCCGCGGTAACGTTAGCTGATCCTTCATGTCCAGAACTGAGCAGAAACTGAAAAGTTGTGGAGATGTCTCATGTAAGATGATGAATGCGAGAAAGAGATGCTGGTAGGCAGCTAACGTATCTGTGAACTATGAACTCATTTCCGATAATTCTCATATCCGTATCAATAGCGGTCTCAATTTTGCAAAAAAGTTTTTACCCCCGTTTGTGTTAATGTGCTACCTCACATGACTGTTTCCATGCAAAAATCCCAAAGAAGAAGAAGATGAAGGAGATGCTGTTTCTGCTGTCGTCGTCTTCCTGAATTTTCCCATAACACACAAAAACATGGCTAGCGACAACAACAACAGGTACGAGAAAACTCAGACAATACTAGCTGCCGAGGAACTAAAATTCTTGCAGGTGGACGAGGCGACGGGTGTTGTTTCCGGTTTTCAACACTCATCCTTTACTTCTCTGTTTTTTTATAGCCGCACATAATGTAGCTTATACCGCCAACTTCTGTCGAAAACTCCACTTTTGCAACATTTCAAAGTTTTGCTCAAAATCCGCTTGATGATCGTTGGAAACAGCTACTGTCTATGAAGCCATATCTAAGTCATATTCCGACTTTTTATACGGAGGGAGAAGCACAAATACTGCCTGTGCTTGCTCGGGCATTGAACTACAACACCTGAATTCCCTAAAGGTATGGCATTCCTGTTTGTTAATATTCTATGTCACTATCAGAAGGTTCACTGGGAGACATCAGCACCAACACACCCAGACTTTTCTCTCTGAAGTCGTACTTACAGCAGCTGACATGACTAATTATCACCAGATGGAGAGTCATATTTCCTGTCCTGACATCATATTAATCCCATGAGACAAGGACGGAGAATTAGTCGGCTACCTATCATCTTTAAATTAATGTGACAATAGGTTACGACCATGCTGCTGTCATGGTTCTGCTTTGTAAGCTCTCCAGCGAGCTGAATTGAGTTTAATCGAGTGCTGAGGAGCTCCTCGTATTCCCACACTGCTCCTTCTGCCTCTGAAGTCCGACATGGTGTTTTCTGCTTTGTTTTTGTCAGCGGGATGGCGGGAACATCAGGGGATCCGTTCCCGCAAGATTAATCCTTTGAAATCATGACGCATGTGACGGGATCTGCTCACCGAACATAACGGCAAACTTGTAAAGATATGGATCCCTCTACAGGATGGATGATTTGTTTCTCGCCGTTTGAATTGTCGCTCTCCGTCTGTCACTTCCTCTGTGGGTATAATTTAACCCCCACGAGCTGCTCCTAATCGCTCGTCCTTTTTTGGCAACATCGTTTCATGTGTCTCCACGCTGAGGCCAGTTTGCACACAAAGCTCTGCCATTGCGTGACTATAATTCCTAAAGCAAATGTATGCCAGGATGAGCCCTTATTGAATGTGACATGCTTAAGCAGCCATATTTCTTCTGGTATTTTGCACATAAATAATGCAACATACGGCAGAGCATTTCCACTCAGCTGCTGAAGAGGATGACATGACAGGAAACGCGCATGCAGACGTTTCTATAGGTGGGTTAATAAGCGGGACAATAAATAAGCCAGTACAGGATTTTTCTGCTGCTAGTTAAAGAAAACAGGTTCATGAGGGGCTGAGCAGGGAGCTTTGTTTTTTTATGCGCTAGCAGATATGTGGCCATTACTGTCATCCCTAAACTTGGCAGCCTGACAGTTCAAATTACGGAGAGAGAAATAGCAACGACTTTTTACATTATTTATGCTACATTTCCTGGCAGTTGCCTCGCACACTCTTATGCTGTGTTTAAGTCAGTTTGCCACTTTTCTCACTGGTTTTAAACAAGAGCTGTTTCGCTCCAAGACCTCCTCCTAACACACACACAAACACGCGCACCTTCGCTTTTTCAGACTGATCCCGGTAATGTGAAGCAGAGGGAAAGATGGCAGCCTTTCCACTCTGGATGTCATCTTGGTAAAGTGTGATCTAATGAGGAAACGGGAGCTAGCCTTCCCTCCTCTGTGCCTCCTTCACAGTCTCACAGCTCTCTTGTGTCCAGACTGGAAGAGCTGCAGAAGACCAGGACCAATTAGCCCTGCTGTCGTGGATCCCATGCAGTTAAAGCTTATACTGTATGTAACGCAAGCAGGTGGAACGTTAACAGTTTTGTCACATCGCTTTAGTGTACAGACTATCAATAAAGAAATACACAGCTATGTGAATGCCAAGTACTTGTTTTGGCATCTCCACAGCGGGGCAGAGAGGAGTTTTCAGTGCCAAGGCCATCTCAGCATGTGTTTTCGTTTCATCTTCGTGTGTATCACTGACTACTGGTGTTTTCTTATACTTGGGAGGATCACAACAGTTACACAACAGTTTAAAATGATTTGCATTTGGAAACCTGCAGCACTGAGCTGTAGGAGTAGAGCGGAGTGTAGAACTAGGGAACTAGATTTTAAAAATAAAGGTGCCAATACAAGGCATAATGTTATGAAAATGTAATGTCTAAGTAGTAATTTTCTAATATTCTGGGCATAAATTTACCATTTAATAACAAAAAGTTATGATATGAGAACAAAATTGTAATTCTATGAAAAAAAGTCATGATATGAGATTAAGATGTTATTTGTGAGAAAACAGTCATCATATGAGAATTAAGTCCTAAGTTTAGGAGAAAACAGTCATGATATGAGAATAAAGTTTCCAATAAAGGGCATAATGTATAAAAATGTACAATGTAATGTCGTAATTTCCAAATATTCGCATCATCATTTAATGAGAAAACATTATAATGTGAGATTAAAGACGTACTTTATGAGAAAAGAGTCATTAATTTGAGAATTAAGTTCTTATTTTATGAGAAAAAACTCATGAGTATAATGTAATTTATGAGAAAAAGTCATGTGAGAATGAAGTTGCAATATTATGAGAAATAGTCATGATTTTATGAGAATAAAGTAATTTTGTTAGGCAAAGTCATGATAGTGAGAATAAAGTTGTAATTCTATGAGATAAAAAGTCATGATATAACTATTATGATAATAAGTTAAATATTTTTTTGGGGAAAAAAAGCGGTTATCAAGGTGTCTAGACATTAATGAAGCTTGTATCATGAGACCTCATTACTGGAACACACATAAGTCATGGTCAGATATCTAACTGATGACAGGCCCGTTTCACAGCAGATATTTTGACACGACATAGTAGGAGGAACAGGTGTTCCTGATAAAATTACCAATGTTCTAATTAAGTGTCCCACTAAGCCACGACAGTGTGACAGCATACACAACACCACGATCCTGAAACTGTAGAAGCCAAAGTGAATTCAGCCATCATTCATTTTTTAACTCCAACTTTTTTCCACTGAGACGTGTCAAAAATAATTCAGCAGTGGTCCGATTCAGAACGATGCACAGTGTTCTTCATGACTATAGGAAAAATCAGCAGATTGAGTGGAAATGGACTCTTGGCAGCAGTCAGATCATCTTATTTATGAGCAGAACGTTGCAGGAAGTTAACTTCAACTTTATGTCATAATAACTTTTGAATCAAAAGACCTTCACTATCACCCACTTGGAAAAAAAGTCCCACAAGACTCAAATCTATGATGCACCAAAGGTCACAGTGGGAGCACGACAAACTGCTAATTAGCGAGCAACGAAAAGGGCCGTGATGGTCATAAACAGCCGTAAATAACTCTGTGATCCTAACCTGAGGTAATGCTGAAATTCATCTCACACTCCCAGAGACCAAATATAACCACAGTGTCTTGGCTGCTGCTTGTTGTGGCGGAGGATTCACACTCTGAGGGAAGTTAGCAAGAGGAGTGGGAGGAGATTTGTACATGTTGTGTAAAAGTCTGTTTGATCTGCTCAAATTCTTGAATATTCTACATTCTGGCTTCAGATATTTGGCTGCTAATCTTTTAGTGACTCAAGATCAGTGAGCAGCTCGGGCTCAGTGTCTCAGCATCCATTGAGACTGAATGTGTTGCTGTTGAGGAGTGTCAGATGTTATAAATCGAGTAGGATGTCGTTCAATATTTAAAGAAATTTTAGACTTGATTCAGCTTCTGTAACTGCAACAGCAGCATCGGGGGCTTTGTTTCTGACCTTCCTGGAAAACACCCACCAGCTTTCACCGTGCTGTGTTTGCTGTCAATCAGCAAGTGTTAGCACGTTTACACACTAAACTATGATTGTGAACATACTGATTAACATCAGCATACTTTAGCATGAGCATTTAGCATTTGACCTTTTCACCTGCAAAACTAGTGACATTCCCGTCAGCCTCAGCTGTACTGTGTACTGCTAATTAACAATGCTAACATGCTAAAGTAAGGTGGTGAACATGCCAAACACACCTGCTTATCAAAACTTATTAGCATGTTAGCATGCTGACCTTAGCTTTTAGCTTAAGTATAGCCTCATGGAGCCACTAACATGAGTTAATCTTGTTATCCCCTGCCTCTCTGGTGAAGTGGGTACATGTATCAGTGAAGGGCAGCGTGACATAAATGTTTTATCGACTTCAGATACTGGAAAAGCACATACTATAACCTTAGAGTGTATTTTGAAGACTCAGTTTCTCAGTCCACAATTTCCAATTTCTGGCATGGATGCAAAGTTATCTAAAGATGTGTGTCACTCCAAACAGAAATAAAATAGTATAAGTATGTACATGCATATGCAGAGTAAGTGATCCTCTCCATGACGTCAGCTGACCATTGCACCAATATAATGTACTGCGCTCTTGCACTGTGAGATCCTGCTTTATCTGTGTGTATCGTATGATATGATGTTGTCATTTCAAGACAAAGATACAGAAGCTGGACTTGCTTGTGACTTAATGGTGGCACTGACACCTGTTTTTTAAACCAGGATTGTGTTTGCCCTGATCTAATATGTGGGGCAGGAGGTTGCCTGTCAAATCTTAATCTCGTGTTTTGCTGGTGAAAGAGTGGAAGAGCGAGGAAAACTGTTGTTGTAGAGCTCTGATTGGAATCCTGTCTTGGCTAATAGCAGGATTATGTCTGAGTCCTGCTAAGCCTGCACTGCCGGGTTTTTATTCAGTTACAGCCCCGGTATCTCCTGGGTTTTGTCACGAGAGTCGTGTTATCAGATGTGTGAACGTAAACATTGTCTGGAGATCACGCGGAGGATCTCATGCTAAAAAGTGGTCGAATCATTTTTCCACATCGCTATCAAAGCGGTAAGAGCTGCCCCTGTTTATTGACTGTGCAGATTTTTCACTCATGAATAAACCTGGTGATTTGCAAGGTGCCAAAGTTAATCTGCTTTGCATAAATAAATTGGTTAGCAGCATCTGTTCCTTATACAAGCTTGAAATGGAAGTCAGGAAATCATAAAATTACCTAATTATTCATACACTACTGACGAACCTGAACATGTAAATGAAATTATAAAAATGGGTTCTTTCTTTAGAGGCAAATAAGATGTGGATGTGAGGCCGTCATGGTTGCGATAGTTGAAAGGAACCTGTGATTACAGAGGCAATCAGGGATGTTATAGCCAAGACAAAGTCATCAGATGTTCTATGGAAAGAACAGAGGAAAGAAATGAAGTGGGTCAGGACATTAAACATGTTTTGCTGTTTTTAACCACCCTGTCTGTTGGCTGTCAGGCCGTTCATCACTTTGGATTGAAATATCTCAACAAATATTGGAATGAATTGTTGTGATTTTTAATGACGTTTTCTCTCGCAGCACCGTGAGGTTGTGGCTTTCAGTAAAATGTCTCAGCAACTGTGGGATGGATTGTCGTGAAATTTGCCACACATTCAATTTATCCCTCAGGATAAATAGTAATTGCTTTGGTTATCCCCCGACTGTCCATCAAGCACCATCATCAAGTCAAGATTTAAATTGGCTTAACACCAAATAGCCCAACTTCAACCTACACCCATCTGTGTTTAGTGTTAATTAGCAAAATAGCATGTTAGCACACAAAACTATGATCAATGCTAAACTATGATCGATGCTAAACATCATACCTTCATATTAGCATTGTCACTGTTAGCATGTTAGCATACTAGCACTTATGCTAGTATGCTATGCCTCCACAGCCTCTCAGAGCCGCTAGCTTTACTATTTCACTAACATTGATAAATGAACCCAAATCACTCAGTCACCTGTTTTACAATTACAATTTTAAATAAATTGTATTACATCTATATTTTGAATATAAAGGCTACCAAATACATTTTATTGCAGATTATTTTGATGGATTTTCATTCATTTGTGCAGTTTCTCTTAAAGAACATTCATGTTTATGTTTTTCTTCATTTGTCTTATTTGAATAATTCTCTAAAATGATGTGAAAACAACACGTGTACGCATACAATTAAATGATCAAATTCAGTATGCAAAGACCTTAGAACTTAAAGTGCCTTTATGTTATTGTATTTGTTTATTTATTTTAGTCTCCTTTTCTGTTTATTGTCATTTCTCTTCGGTATTTCTCTTATAGGATTTGATTCATATCTTCCATTTACTCTCTTTGAATTTTGGGGAGCAACAGGAATACACACATTTGCAGCAGACACAACAACTCCGAATAAAATTATGAACCACATCACCGGGAATTTGTCCAAGTTTTCATGCCTTATAAATGACTTAAAGCTCAAAAGGTACATGGACATGTGTAGTTGAATGCCCTTGATCTCTGTGTCACCTAACTAGAGAAATCCAGTTCAGAGCGGGCACTGCAATTAAGGAGTTAATGTAGTGGTACCAATGGGTAGCAGACAGAAATAGACATTCCTAACTGTCTTCCCTGACTCCCACACCCTCCATTCCTTTCCAGCTGTTTTGCGGAAACAACCATCCATCACCAGCCATTTGTGAAGTCCATGTGTTTGCGTGCCTAAAATGTGTGTGTTTGCCAAGTGAACAGTCTGTCCTTTGTGTCTGTGTGTCTCCCAGGTGACACATCACATCTTGTCACCACAGTGAGTCACATTCGCTCAGAGTGGACCAGGGTTTGGGGGAGCACATGCACATGCATACATGCCAATAAACCCGGCAACATGCAATGACTGTACGCACGCTTCAATGCACACTCATGCTAAAACATGACTCATACTTGGGGATGCTCACCAAACTGGGGATGCTAAATGATTAAAGGGGGGGGGACTGGAAAGGCGCCATGGAACATGCCAGATACTATACATTTTTTTGTGTTTTAAAGCCCCCTGAGCTATTTCACAGGGCCCGGAAATTCTAGCAGCAGCCCTGCTCGCACATGCAAAAACACACGTTTCGCCTGCCACATCACATCACGCCAAGAAGCTATGCAAAGTGCATCCTCTCATAAGACTGCGGCACATTAATCCAGTGCAGGTGCACTCATGATTAACTGACTGGGGATTATGAGAGGGAGCGGAACAATCAAGTAAAGAAAGGTCGTAACACTGTTGGGAACAAGGCAAGTCCCCGCTGCTCCGCGTGAGCTCTTCCGGAGTCTGAATTTTGTTCTGGTGTGAGCTGGTGGCTATGGAGGCTGCCTTAAATGGGTCGGCGTGAGCCTGCAGAGCCCTAGACTCGCCCTCAAGACCTGCAGCAGCACAGTAAGTCACAGTGCCTAATTATCTTATCTTACGTAAATAATGTGTTAAATTTGGCATTTGTGGTCATGTTAATGTGTCCTCTAGACTTTAAAACGTGTCGGGAACAAGTTAGATAAGTTCTATTTGAATATTATTGTGCAGCCCCTAAATGTGGTGACTGTCATTTATGGCTTTGAATCATTTGGAGCAATGGGATAAATTGTGCTTATTACTTGCAAATGAGGTCCATGTCTCTCCACTACTTTCCATCATACTGTATTTACTTAAAATGTTTGTCTAAGATCTGAATATGGGAAAAGATGAGAGATGCGGCTGCAAAAAAAAAATAACGCAAGTGATGTGGAGATTTTATTTTCATCAGTATGATGCCAAGAATGTTCCATGAAACATTAGCCGAGCGCTTGATGCATCTATAGGCTTGAGTCTCCTTTTATGTGACCATAACTTAAAAGCATTAGGCTGAACTTGAGGTGAAGGCGACAGACCCGCTCTCTTCATCAGATTCAGAGAAATGCTTGCTGCTGCTCGCTGAACACTGAGGCCGAGAGAGAGGGGTGGAAATATATGGTTCAGCGTTTCCCCCTCACAAGAACAGCACAGTAATCAATTCCGTTTAGTACAAATCCAATGCACTTAAACTTCCAGCGCGAATAACCAGAGGCTGCAGAGCAGAGGTACATTTATCGATAAAGCAATTAATTCAAACTCCTCCTCTCCTCTCCTTGTCCTCCTCCTCCTCCGGGACTGCTCCCCCCACCATCAGCAGCAAAGGAACCTCGGTTAGCCATTACTCATAAAAGTAACGCGTTACTTATAAAAAGTAAGTAAATTTCTCTTCTTACAAACTGTCATGGAGGAGAAAGTTGTTTTAACACTTCATGTGAAATAAAATTGCGGAGCTCTGCATATCTGGATGGGAAATTGCCAAGCAGGAACAATAACGCTAAGCTAATCAATGTTAGCTTAGCTCTGTTTCTGCTATTTTGAATTTTAGCTAGCTTGTGGCATCAGCAAAAGGACAATTACGAAGAGATTAACTTTTATTTTGGTGGCAAAAACCCTTTAAAGTTAGTTAGTTAGTTATGTTTTAAAATGTAACTTTTATGTGATTACGTTTAATTTGACATTTAAAGCTAACGTAACGCTAATGAGGTATCTGTAAGGTCGCTAACCTTTACTTCTGCTTTGCTCACGATTGCTAAGAGTTGCAACGTCATTAACGGCACCACGCTGCTGACTTTGCGCTCCAGTGCAATTTTAATACGGACTGGGTGAGCACCAGTCTGCCCACCGGAGAGGACAGAGACAAGGAGAGAAACACGAAGAGCATCCACAGCTCCTCTGGCACCTCCGTCAAGTCAGACTGAAAAAGACAGAGTACGCCCGGAATTACATATTTTGCTTTCAAAGTAAAAGCGCTAATTCTCGGGACAAGCTAGGTGAGTATGCGCAGCTGTAAGCTCTAAAACACAATTTAAATAAAGAGTATGTTGTTGTATCATTCCAAAATTATAAGTTGTTTACATTTTTTTTCACTTTAAAGCTTCAGTACCCTTTAGGGTGAGGGTGTAGTCAAGTGTACGCTTATATTCGTATTTTAATTTGAAAACGCCAGCCGGTAGTCGCGCTTTTATTTTGTCGCGCTTCACACTCTCTCCGTGTGTCAGAGCTCGGTCGGCTCGCAGAGACAGCAGGATGCCAAGGGGAGCACTCCGACACACGGCGTCCGTTTTACCGTCTCCCGGCGTCGTCTCTCGGCCACAGCAACTCTGATGGGCGTTTTTACCTTCCTTTTACCGTCCTCGACGCTTGGATATTTTCGGAAGCCACGAAATGAAGCGAATGAATGTGAGCAACAAGAAGTGTCCTGTTGTTGTGCCTGTCTCCAGCATCACTAGTAGTCAAGTCCTCTCCGTGGATGCGGTGCCCCAGTGATGTGTAGTTGTCTGTTTTCAGAGGATTTTATTTAGTGTTCTGTAGTGGACTACCCAACTTTTCCCCGCTTTTTTTGTTGTCTTTTTCGAGGTTTTCCGTCTTTGAAACAAAGATTTCAGGATAGACCAACTCCGGAAAACCAGCGACTTGACATCTGCTCCTGGCGGAATAACCATTGTTAGCGGTTATTCGCCTTTACAAGCATCTTTTCTGGGGTGGGAATACGACTGATGCTTGCCTTGCTCGCCTATTCGAGTTCTGTATCGTCTCGTTCTGTTTGTCTGTTTGTCCCACAGTGGCATGAAAATTCATGAATGCGTCCAAGGACATGTATACAAATTACGCATGCACCATGACGGTAGTAGGCTGTGCGTAATATCCTATTATTATATCCCTACCACATGAATGCAATAACAAACACATTCAGTGTCATTACTGTGTTTGGAGAACAGATTCATCATAACTTGATTGGTGTGTATGCGTGCGTGGCATGGGCGTTAGGACTATGGCAAAGTGGACTACTGTCACGCTGGAGTGTTTTCAGAATTTTATGTGAGAAAACACAAAACTGATGACAATTCCAAAGTCCTGAATTGAACAAAATGACCAGTGGAGCATTTTTCACCTAATAATATGTCTCATTAAGTCTGTGGTCGTAAATGTGTCAAAAGTTAAAGACCTACAGGACGCAGCTCCATGTCTTTGCCATAATTCGCGCCCCGTGTGTGTGGATGGATCAGGGGAATCTGCGCGCACGCACGCACGTCTGTCCATGTGGCTGCGTGTGCGCCCCCGGCCGCGCTAACATGCCCCCTCTGTGCGTGTGTCTGTGTTTGCGTGTGTACAGCCACGCTGGAAGTCGCCCCCCATGTGGCCGTCGGGAGTGGGGAGCAGGCAGCCCTGCCCGCGGGAGTCGGCGCTGCGCAGGGCGGCCATCAGCGGCAACATCAACGCCCTGCCGCCGCACGGCGTCCCCTCCGGCCGCAGCGTCCGGGTCTTCATCTGTTCCAACCCTGACGGTAAGAGTCAGCGTGACACCCCCCACCCTCCTCCTCCCGTCCTAAACACACTCTGCAAGCCTGCGGACCCTAAAATTACACAAGACAGTTTTTTTTGTGTGTGTGTGCGTGTGTGTTGTGACTCATTTTACAAACATGGAAATACGTTACCCCATATTCCGCATGCACACTTCTTGGGCTTTTCAGGTTTTTAGCTGAATCGCCTGCAGTGGAAATTAACGCGGTTAAGCAGCATGGTTCATAAGATGCAACTTGTGCAGACATTTCTCGAGGAATAATCGCAACACAAATTGCGCTCAGCGTCCTGAAGGATAAGCATCTGCCACTTTCTGGGCAGGCGATCTTGTCATCCAGTATTGATTAGGCCCATTTTGAAGGAAAAGTCAGGGTTCTCATATTAAGCTGTCCTCTATTGTCTCCCCATTGAGCTGCAGCATTTAAAGGTCCACTTGACCTACTGGAAAATATCTTAAATTAGGTCACAGCAGGCCCCATGATCACTTCGCAAAAAACGAGTAGGCACGATTTATTCCAATCACACAGTAAAACCACAGATTTTTCTCGACACAGAGTGCATGGTGTGAGCACAGCGGAAGATGGTTGGGTCGTGAGGGAGACACCCAGTTGCAGCTCTGTATTTGAATATGCCCTGTGGGCTAAAGGGTAAAAATAGGCTCAGTAAAACTGGAGTAAACAAGGCAAGGGAAGTAGAGTAGGCTACGAGAGGGAGAGAGGGATAGAGAGAGAGAAGGAGGGCATGCCAGGATTAAAAAGGGAGGTTGCTTTTGTCGATGCATCACCGTCACCTGCATGCCCTCGCTGAGCAAATTGCTCTGGACATCACCCACCCCACTGCCGCCAAAAACAAAAACCAAAAACTAATGACTCCACCTCAGATTAGCCCGCAGTAGACGGCAAAAAGTCTGCCACTGTTCAGCCACCTGTAGCTGACTCAGTCATTCAGACCGTCGCCGTCACAGCAGGAATGTAACGCTCCGATCTACACGTGGATGGAAAAACAATGAGGGGGCTATTCCAAGTAGCTGTTTTCACACCGTCGGCACAAATAGAAAGAGACACATCTCAGCTGTGAAAGAGCTAATTATGAACTGCTGTTTCCAGTGAGGCGAGGTGCTGCTGTCTAGTGCCGTATTCTCATAAAGAAGCTATAGAGCTTTGTCTTACGCTGCCGACCCCCCCACAAGTTCACCTCGATCAAATCACATTTGCATGACATTTGTTTTTATCTTTTTTTGGACCATCAGTTCAATCCGTGACCGTACTCCAGCTGCAGCTGTTCAGA